>NC_072416.2:23326964-23636071 GCF_028858775.2 Pan troglodytes | reverse complement strand
GCTCACGCCTATAATCACAACATTTTGGGAGGCCAAGGTGGGAGGATTCATTGAGCTCAGGAATTTGACACCAGCCTGGACAAGATGGGGAAATTCCACCTCTACAAAAAAATACAAAAAATAAGCCAGTGTGGTGGTGTTTGCCCATGGTCCCAGCTACTCTGGAGGCTGAGGTAGGAGGATCGCTTGAGCCTGGGAGGCAGAGGTTGCAGTGAGCCAAGATTGCACCAGTGCACTCCAGCCTGGGCAACAGAGTCAGACCATGTCTCAAAATAAAAAAAAAGGAGAAGGTTAGTTTCGGAAAGGTGAATTCTCACTCCTGACATTCCTGATAATCTATCCATGACTAGTTCACCATTGATGGTCACTCCATGTCATTTGACCCCACTTAGGATGTTTGATCCTAATTTACCTTTAAGAAACATAAATTTTAGTGTTTCTTTATATGGAGACAAAGTTAGTTCCCTGCTGTTTACCAAAAAAAAAAACAAAAAAAAACAAAAAGTGATTTTTTAGAAACTCAGAAGTATGACTGAGCACGGTGGCTTATGCCTGTAATCCCAGCACTTTGGGAGGCCGAGGGGGCGGATCACCCGAGGTCAGGAGTTCAAGACCAGCCTGGCCAACATGTTGAAACCCCGCCTCTACTAAAAATACAAAAATTAGCCAGGTGTGGTGGGGGGCACCTGTAATCCCAGCTACTTGGGAGGCTAAGGCAGGAGAATTGCTTGAACCTGGGAGGTGGAGGTTGCAGTGAGCCGAGATCATACCACTGCACTCCAGCCTGGGCGACAGAGCAAGACTCTGTCTCAAATAAATAAATAAATAAACAAACTCAGAAGTATCTTTGGTATTTATTCAATTCAGCATTATCCAATGAACTTTCTGCAATGATAGGAATGTTCTTTGTCCATACTGTCCAGTATAGTAGCCCTTAGCTGCCAGTGGCCACTGAGCACTTTATATGTGGCTGAGGTGACTGAGGAAGCCAATTTTTAACTTAGTTAATATTACTTTTTAATGTAAATAGCCACATGTGGCTAATAGCTTTTGTATTGGACAGCACAGTATAGTGGAAGGAACCCTGGTTTTGACACATAAGGCTTGGGAAGAGATTAAACTCAGGAAACACCTGAGGTTTGGGCTTCTAGTTCTAGACCCACTCCTGTTATTCCTAATTAAAATATGAATAATAGACCAGGCGTGGTGGCTCCTGCCTGTAATCCTAGCACTTTGGGAGGCCGAAGTGTGCAGATCACGTGATGCTGGGAGTTCGAGACCAGCCTGGCCAACATGATGAAACCCTGTCTCTACTGAAAATACAAAAATCAGCTGGGCGTGGTGGTGGGTGCCTGTAATCCCAGCTATCTGGGAGGCTGAGGCAGGAGAATTGCTTGAACCCGGGAGGCAGAGATTGTGGTGAGCCGAGATGGCGCCACTGCACTCCAGCCTGGGTGACAGAGCGAGACTCTCTCTCAAAAAATAATACGAATAATAGCACTAATATAGCATTTCCTTACACCAGGACCCTGCTCTAAGTGCTTTACACTTATTAACTAACTAATTTAATCTTTGTAATACTCTTATGGGTTTGGGAACATTATTATTGTCCCTGTTTTATAAATGAGAAAATAATGATTTGCCCAAAGATACAAGACTGGTAAAATGATCAAGCTAGAATTGATACCCAGGAAGTCTGGATAAGATATTCAGCCATTTAACCTCTCTGAGCCACATTTTTACCCTAAGTTAAACACACACACACACACACACACACACACACACACACCCCCACACCTCAATATTTATGCATTTTTATAAAATAAAATTAAACACTCTCAGCAAACACTTTGAGAATGTTTTTGATAGCCACATAATTTAAGTTAATTTCATCTTGAAAATACAGATTGCTAAAAAAAGATTTTAATTTTAAATTATACGAATGTGTTATTACTCTTATGGCCATTGAGCCTTATTCATTATAGCACATGATGGAGATAGAGGGAGTGTATATCCATAGAGATCACCCATTTGAATTTCACTTGGGAGTGGGATAAATTGACATCTCACTGGATATTTGTTAGTTGATCAGCAACAAATAATTATTACTCTTTGTACTTGCTCAACACTGTAGATACAGTGTATTCGTTTGCTTTGCTGAGTAACAAATGACCCCAAAAGTTAGAAGTGTGAAACAACAATCATGTTTCACATGATCAATTTAGCTCAGAATTCTCTAGGTTGGCAGATTGAGCTGGGCTTGGCTGGGTGGTTCTTCTGGCCTCACTGGGGCTCACTCATGACTGCAGTCAGCCATCAGTCAGCATCCTTAATTGCTTCTCTGGTCATTGGCTTCCTACTGGCTGGACAACAGGTATTTGGGCCACTTGTCTTTTATCCTGTAGAAGACTAGCCTGGGTTTATTTATATGGTGGTGGTCACAGGGTTCCTAAGAGCAGCAAGAGTGAAAGCATCATGGCCTCTTGATGCCTAGGCTTAGAACGTGCACAGACTCATGTTCACTTACATTCTATTAGCCAAAGCAAGACACAGAGCCAGCTCAAGTTTGAGAAATGTGAAAACAGACTCCACCCCTTGATGAGAGGAACTGTAAATATCGTGGCCATTTTTGTAATCCACCATATTTGGTAAAGACCATAATCACACAATCCCTCCATCATAGAACTTTCAGCCTGATGGTCACAGTACAGGTTTGAATATTGGACATTTTCTGAAGGTTTGTTGTTGCTGCTTTTAGGCCTGAACAAGAGATGAAATTGTCTTATTATCTCTAATTTAAAAGATAGTAGAGGGCTGAGTGCAGTGGCTCACATTTACAGTCCCAGTACTCTGGGAGGTGAGGTGGATGGATCACTTGAGCCCAGGAGTTTGAGACTAGCCTGGCCAACATGGCAAGACCCCATCTCTACAAAGTATACAAAAATTAGCTGTGCGTGGTGGCAGGCGCCTGTAGTCCCAGCTACTCGGGAGGCTGAGGTGGGAGAATTGCTTGAGCCCTGGAGGTCAAGGCTGTAGTGAGCCAGGATTGCACCACTGCACTCCAGGCCGGGTGACAGAGACAGACCCTGTCTCAAATAAAATAAAATAAAAATAAAAATAAAAATAAAATAAAATATAAAATAATAAAATAAAATAAAAATAAAATAAATAAAAGGTGGTAGAGGCCTCTACATGTAAATAGGCTCATTATTAACATTTGCTTTCTTGTATCATGCCTATACAATGTTCTTGCACGGATGGAGAGAAGGAAAGACAAGGAAGTCTCTCTCTCCTGCCCCTACCCAGCGGTTCTCAACACTGACTGCACATTAGAATGACCTGAAATTTAAAAAAATACAAATTTCATCAGCCGCACTCCCAGATCAATTCTATTAGAATCTCTGGACAGTGGGACTGTGGCTCTGGAATTTTGTATAAGCTCCCCAGGTGATTCTAAAGTGCAGCCAAAGCTGAGAATTGCTGTTCTATCCCGGCTCCTTTCAACTGATAGCACCCACCCCCCAGTCCTATTAAACCCACACATGCCAGCTTTTATTCTTTCTCTTGCTGTCAGACTCAAAACCATCGCTTCTTGGTCTTTTGACTAAGATCAAGTGTGGTATCTCAGAGTCAAAACCATCTCCAAGCTGGGTGTAATGTCTCATGCCAGTAATCCCAGCTACTCAGGAGGCTGAGGAGAGAGGATTGCTTGAGCCCAGGAGTTCAAGTCTAGCCTGGGCAATATGGCAAGACCTCATCTCTTAGGAAAAGCAAAACTCCACCTTCCATGCCCCAGATGAAAAGTGATAAAAGAGAGTGGGCCTTTGTGAAGACCGCAAGACAGAACTGGTATTCACGTAGGTGCGGACTACCTGTCAGAAAGTATCACCTTGCTAGAAAAAGTTCTTGGAAGAGGTTCCAGTTACCATCTTTCTTTGCTTTGAAATAGATTCTTCTTCCTATCAAATGATGAGCTGCTGGAAATCTTGTCCGAGACAAAGGACCCTCTCCGAGTGCAGCCGCACTTGAAGAAGTGCTTTGAAGGAATTGCCAAGCTTGAATTTACAGACAATCTGGAAATTGTGGGCATGATCAGCTCGGAAAAAGAAACTGTTCCATTCATACAGAAAATCTACCCAGCTAATGCCAAGGTAACTCCTCTTACCCATTTTTGGTTCTTTTCTCCATAACAGAGTAAATCAGAGAGCATATTGGCTAAGCACTGGGACTAAGCACCAGACTGCCTGGGGTATGGAACACTTGGGTTCTACGATGTAACGACTGAAGATTTGGGGAAGTTACTCAATCTTTCTGAGTCTCAGTGTACCCATCTCTAAGATGGGGATTCCACTGCAATCCACATGACATATTAAATTTGTGGATTTTAACCCAACTCGATGTGGAGTCAATTGCAGGAATCAGATCCAAACAGCCGATGCTGTTTAGATTTCCATGTGCAGAGTTCAGTTGAAAGTGATTCAGTTAGACAGGTAGCTTGGTAGCTTCCTGGGGCATTCATTTTAAAGATCAATAAAACATCATAGAATCAATGAGAGCTATAATGCTACTTAACTCAGGTTTTCATACATATGTCCTTATATAATGAGTAAAGTATAAATTACTTCCATTTCTGCTCAGTGACAGCACCCTCAAGTGGAAATAGACAAGCAAGCTGAGCCTTGCTTTGTTGACTGTTTTTGCCACCCACGCATATAAATTGCAGCAACCGGGAGTCACATTACCAATGCAGACACCAGCTAGCTTACAAGCACCTGAAGTCAATAGCTACAGTTACCTGAAATTCTAACACTGAATAATTTGGGGCATATTTGAATTTCCCTATGGAGTTTTAATCGAAATCCAAATGACCAGGTTGCATCCCATACCAATTAAATCAGGAAGTCTAGGGGTGGGAGTCAGTCATCAGTATTTTTTAAAAGATCTCCAAGTGATTTCAAGGAACAGCAAAGTTTGAGACCCACTGGAATAATGCATGAATCAGAGCTGTTCATTTAAAAGATGCAATTTATTTTATGAACTGACATAAATGTTTCATTTGCCTTCTGAGAAGTTGTCTGTTTCAGAAAATGACATGAAAGTAATGCATATTAAAAATGGGCCGGGCGCGGTGGCTTGCACCTGTAATCCCAGCACTTTGGGAGGCTGAGGCGGGTGGATCACCTAAGGTCAGGAGTTTGAGACCAGCCTGGCCAACATGGCGAAACCCTGTCTCTACTAAAAAGCCAGGTGTAGTGGCACACGCTGTAATCCCAGCGACTTGGGAGGCTGAGGCAGGAGAATCGCTTGAACCCAGGAGGCGGAAGTTGCAATGAGCCGAGATCACACCATTGCACTCCAGCCTTGGGTGACAAGAGTGAAACTCCGTCTCAAAAAAAAAAAAAAAAAAAAAAAAGGCCTATCGCCCCTTTAGAAGGCATATGCTTCTGAGAATACAGAAAATAAGTGTAAAGCAGATAAAGAATATTGGAATATTGGCTGGGGCCAAGGCCAGGTGCCATGGCTCACACCTGTAATCCCAGCACTTTGGGAGGCTGAGGCAGGAGGATCTCTTGAGGCCAGGAAATCAAGACCAGCCTGGGCAACATAGAGAGACCACGGCTCTACAGAAAAATTTAAAAGTTAGCCGGGCATGGTGGCATGTGCCTGTAGTCCCAGTTACTCAGGAGGCTGTCAGGAGAGTCACTTGGGCCCAGGAGTTCAAGGCTGCAGTGAGCCAGGATCGTGCCACCGCACTCCAGTCTGGATGACAGAGCAAGGCCCTGTCTCTCTCTTTAAAAAAAAAAAAAAAAGAGACCAGGCGCAGTGGTTCACACCTGTAATCCCAGCACTTTGGAGGCCGAGGTGGGCAGATCACGAGGTCAGGAGGTCAAGACCATCCTGGCCAACATGGTGAAACCCCGTCTCTACTAAAAATACAAAATTCATCAGCCGCGGTGGTGGTGCACGCCTGTAATCCCAGCTACTCGGGAGGCTGAGGCAGGAGAATCGCTTGAACCAGGGAGTCGGAGGTTGCAGTGAGCCGAGATCATGACAGTGCACTCCAGCCTGGTGACAGAGCGAGACTGTATCAAAAAAAGAAAAAGAAAAAAAGAACGGGGAGACAGAGAATATTGACTTGAAAAGGTGCCAAGCCTTTGGCATCCCTCCAGCCGTGTCCAGAGAGAAAGCTGTGTTCTGCCCACTCTTCCTCCCTCTGGGCTTTGGTTGACTGCTGCACCCTCTCTCTGTCTTGCTCCATAGGGCATGGTGGAAAAGTGGCTCCAGCAGGTGGAGCAGATGATGCTGGCCAGTATGCGAGAAGTCATTGGACTTGGGATTGAAGCATATGTCAAGGTAAACAAGAACCGGGGTACACATGCCAGGACACTAGTGCACTAAAGAGAACAATGGGGAGAAGGTTCATGTGTCAGTAGTTTGGTTGGACCCTCTGCTTTCTACCAAAACCTGTCCCTCTGCACCTCTCTTTCCTTTACTTGTGAACCCTGGGGCAATGAACCTATTCCTGGTGAAATATTGGCAGTTAAAAGCAGGTGATGCAAGAGAAGAGGGTTAGCTGGAACCCTCTGGTTGCCACGGACCAGCCCTTTTTGTCAAATGGGATTAATGGCACGAGGTCTATTTAGAGTCCCTTCCAATTAATAATTCATTTACCTTACAGATGCCCTGAGTGGCATAACTCATTGTGTTCCCAAAGCTTAAAGGGAAATAGGTATGACGTAAGGCTTAAGACAAAAGAATCTATCAGAATAACTTGGTACCCAGCCTGTAGTCACATTCATGTTGAGTGACTCTAGCTCTCTTTCTTCTTTTTTTTTTTTTTGAGATGGAGTTTCACTCTGTCTCCCAGGGCTGAAATGCAGTGGTACGATCTTGGCTCACTGCAACCTCCACCTCCTGGGTTCAAGCGATTCTCCTGCCTCAGCCTCCCAAGTAGCTAGGACTACAGGCAACCACCACCACACCTGGCTAATTTTTGTATTTTTCGTAGAGATGTGGTTTCACCATGTTGGCCAGGCTGGTCTCGAACTCCTGACCTCAAATGATCCACTTGCCTCGGTCTCCCAAAGTGCTGGGATTACAGGCATGAGCCACTGCGCCCGGCTGACTGACTCTAACTTTCTTACTTTCTTATTCCCAGCACCCACAGAACAAAGCAATACTCAACACCCTCACACTAAAGTCCTGGGGACTGACCCTGCTGTCCCTTGACACAGTATTTGCATTGTAAAATGAAAGACCAGTCCCTTTTCCTATGACATGCTCTGAATCAAAAATTAAAGAAAAGCAGTTACCGGTATGAAATTATTTCATCCAAATCAAATCCATCAAATTTTATCCTCAGATCAAACTTTTTCTGTAAAGAGCCAGATAGTAAATATTTTCAACTCTGCAGGCCACATTCCCAATGCAACTATTTTTTTAAATAAATTTTATTGCGTATATTTAATGTATACAACATAATGTTATAAGACACATATGTATAGTAAATGGGTACTGTAGCTTTGCCCTTGTAGCACAAAAGCATCAGACAATATTTAAATGATGGGCATGGCTGTATTTCTTTTTTTTAATTTTTTTAAATTTTATTTTATTTTACTTTAAGTTCTGGGATACATGTGCAGAACATGCAGGTCTGTTACATAGGTATACATGTACCATGGTGGTTTGCTGCACCTATCAACCCATCGTATAGGTTTTAAGCCCCGCATACATTAGGTATTTGTCCTAATGCTCTCCCTCTCCTTGCCCCCCACCTCCTAACAGGCCCCAGCGTGTGATGTTCTCCTCCTTGTGTCCATGTGTTCTCATTGTTCAGCTCCCACTTATGAGTGAGAACATGCAGTGTTTGGTTTTCTGTTCCCGTGTTAGTTTGCTGAGAATGATGGCTTCCAGCTTCATCCACGTCCCTGCAAAGGACATGAACTCATTCTTTTGTATGCTGCGGCTGTATTTCAATACAACTTTATTTATGAAAAAATTTATATACATAGTTTGCCCGCTCCTGATCTGTAGCTTGAGGGAAAGAATTGTGGGGTGGAGAAACAGCTAAAAAAATTGTGACTCAGCACTGCAATGTTATGTAGCCATTAAAAAACAGTAGTTATGAGAACTCTCTGAACATCACCTTGATTATAACTATGGAAAAATTTGATGAATGGGAGCATGGAAAAAATGCAAAGTTGATGAGATGATTGGTGTTTTTTCTTTTTCTTTTTCATAAAACTCAGAAAGGAAGACATAAATCAGTAATTCCAGAGATGTCAAGCCTTGTAGCGTCTGAGGATGGGGGAAGATTTTGTTTTTGTTGCGGTGATGAGGTGGTTGGGGCATGTTTTCGTAAACTCAGTTTAAACCACACGTGAACTGATCCTATAACATGCCCACTGTGCTTTTCCAGGTCCCTCGAAATCACTGGGTCTTACAGTGGCCTGGACAGGTGGTTATCTGTGTCTCCTCCATCTTTTGGACCCAGGAGGTGTCCCAAGCCCTGGCGGAAAATACCTTACTGGTAAGTGAACTTGCTGCAAAGTTACAGAAGAGATCCAAGCATCAATTAGGATTTGAATGACGTATAATTAGAGTAGCCATGTTTTGTTGTCTAAACAAAAATCATTTGGTCTCAGCATCACAGACATCAGGGTTCCCATGAGGACAGTGGGATGGAGAATTTGGGATTCGAGCTGTCCTGCAATTCTATGGTACGAGACCTCTCATAGTCCTTCCCAGACAGAAATTCTGGACTGCAGGATTCTAAGTCTTATACCCTTGGCTTCTGGGGGCTAACCTGGCAGAATTTCCACCAAGGGAGACCTCCTATATTCTTCCTAAGCCAAGGGGCCACCGTTTTCCTCTCCTTCTCCTTTACAGCCTCCTTCTCATCACCCCTACTCCCTCCCGAATGAACCCACCTCCCGTCCTTCCTTCACCTTTCTCTTGTGACCAAGTATACTCAAGCATCTGTTTATCCTCAGATCCAAATACACATATTCCCAGCCAATTGATGCCAATGCTTGACTGTTAAGACCTGATGGACTTGAGTTCAAATCCTGACACTGTCTCTTGTTAGCTGCGTGACCATGAGCAACTTAACCCGACTCTCAAGCTCCTTGTCTGTAACATGCAAGGAATTGTCACACCACATCATAATATTGTGGGAGGGTTAAATGAGATGCCAGTAAATGATTCGGTACTTAGACACGAGGCTGTAAACCCTACGGGGAAGAAGCTATGTCTGCTCTGCTCACTATTATATTTCCAGGGGTTAATACAGTGCCCAGCACAGAGTAGATGATCAATAAATATTTGGGGATTTGTTTGTTTGTTTTTAAACTTTTTCTATTTTTTAAACTAGAGACGGGGTCTCACTATGTTGGCCAGGGTGGTCTCGAACTCCTGGCCTCAAGCAATCCTCCTTGCCTCAGCCTCCCAAAGTGCTGGGAGCCACCATGCCTGACCAAATATTTGTTAAATGGATGAATGAAAACTTCATACTCAGCCTTTCTTCCATGGTTTGATTCTCCATGAATATCTCACCAGACCTCCTGTTACTCCTCTTAAAGGATTGGCTGTGGATTAGAATATGTTTTAATTTCCTATATTTTGCTGTATAAATTGAAATTAGAACATTAATATTTGGCCAGTGTTTAAACTTATACAGATTCCATATTGATAAATCCTAATAGACATATTGCACTGTACACATGCAAACTGCTTTCACGTACATCATTTCAAACTTTAGAAACTAAAATCCTCTGACTTTTGTGATGGTATCTCTGACTTTTTGTGATGGAGGTGGATTCATGTGCCCCAGTTTTCCCACCCATAGTTAGGGAGAATGTTTCCCATCATACATCCAGGCCCTGGTGTGCATGCATGCTGTGTGATGTGTCTCCGTATCCTAAAGGAAGCAGGTGTTGACACAGAATAATCATCCTTCCCTTCCTCCGACCATTTATTATTCATTTAACAAATATTGATTTGGCATCTGCTCTGTGCTGGTACTGCTGCTAACGAAGGTAATTAGATGTGAATGAGACAGACATAGTCCCTGTCCTCATGGATTTATAGTCTAGTGGGAGAGAGAAAAAGGCTCTTTTACAGAACTGTGATAAGGAAAGAACAGACATCCAGTAAGTATGGGAAGGGAGGGAGGCAGGGAGGGAGGGAGGGTTTAAAGAAGGAAGGAAGGAAGGGAGAGAGGGAGGGAGGGAGGGAGGAAGGAAGGAAGGGAGGAAAAAAGAAGGAAGGAAGGAAAGGAGGAAAACAGAAGGAAGGAAAGAGTAGGAGAGTCAGGGGAGGGAAGTTAGGATTGGGGAAGATTTCCCAGAAAAGTGGTGTCTAAGAAAAGACCTGAAATATAAGTAGGGATTAGCTGAGCAGAAAATAGGAGGGAGAGTGTTCCAGAGAGAAGAACTGGAGTATGCAAAAGCCTGAAGATGAACAGCATGGTGTATTCCAGCAGGAAGACACTTCGGTGTATAATAGCTGAGGAATGGGTGTAGGTAGGAGAGATGTGGGGAGAAGCCCCAACACCACATACACTACCTCATTTAATCCTCAACACAGCTTGAAGAGGCAGCTATAATCATCTAGATTTAGGGCAGGATACAGTGGCTCATGCCTGTAATCCCAATAGTTTGGGAGGCCAAGGCGGGAGGATTGCTTGAGGCCAGGAGTTCAAGACCAGCCTGGGCAACACAGTGAGACCCCATCTCTACAAATAGTTAGCCAGGAGTGATGGTGTGTGCCTGTGGTCCCAGCTACTCAGGCGGCTGAGGTGGGAGGATTGCTTGAGCTCAGGAGGTCGAGGTTTCAGTGAGCCATGTTTGTGCCTGTGCACTCCTGCCTAGGTGACAGAGCAAGACCCCATCTCAAAAAAAAAAAAAAAAAAAATCTGCATTTGACACGCACCAGGAGACTGAGACTCAGAAGCATAAAATCATTTGCCAAGAGCCACATAGCTAGAAAGTAGGGAAGGTAGGATTTTAACCTAGGGTGGTCTTACTTTTTTTCCTTTTTAAGTTTTCTTTTTATTTTATTTTTTGCCTCTTTAATTTGAAATAACATGAAACTTATAAATAATGCTGAAAATATAATACAAAGAATTTCCATATATCTTTCATCCAGATTCCTCATATATTAACATCTTAGACAACCATAGTACAGTTATCCAAATCAGGAAATCAACACTGATACGATTTTATTCTCTACTCTATAGACCTTTCTAAATTGGCTAATTTAAATTTTTTCATCTTGAAAAAGAAATGACAGGCCAGGCGTGGTGGCTCATGCCTGTATTCCCAGCACTTTGAGAGGCCAAGGTGGGTGAATCACTTGAGGTCAGGAGTTTGAGACCAGCCTGGCCAACATGGCAAAACCCCATCTCTACTAAACATACAAAGATTAGCTGAGTGTGGTGGTGCACACCTGTAGTCCTAGCTATTTGGGAGGCTGAGTCAGGCTCTGTCTCAAAATAAATAAATAAATAAATAAAATTAGCCAATTGCCCTACTGTCTTTTTTTTTTTTTTTTTTCTGGTCCAGGATGCAATCTAGGATTACATGTTGCATTTTGTTTTTATAGCTCCTTTGTCTCTTTAATGTGAAAAAGTTTCCAGTTTGGGAGGTTAATTCTGATTTATGGTATATACAGTGAAATTCACCTTTTTTAGCATACGGTTCTCAGTTTTGATAAACACATGCATTTGTGTAGGCCATCACAATCAATATATAGGACAGTTCCACACCACCCAGAAAAAATGTCCTCAGGCCCTTTGTAGTCAGTTGCATTCTCTACTCCAAGCCTCCAGTAATTACCAAGGTATTTTCTGCTCACTCCTATAATTTTGCCTTTTCCACAATACTATAAAAATAAAATCATGCAGTATGAAACCTTCCAAATCTTGCCTTTTTCAGCATAATGCATTAGGAATTCATTCAGAGATTGAGGACTGGGGTAAGGAAAAGGTGGACTTGAGGGATGACACCCAGGAGTCTGGCTTGAGCCATCCGGTGGTCCATGGTACCATTTCTTGACATGGGGATTACCAGAGGAGAGTCAAATGTAACCAGTTGTCCCCTCCTCTGCCCCTGCCAGGATTTTCTGAAAAAGAGCAATGATCAGATTGCGCAGATTGTCCAGCTGGTGCGAGGGAAGCTGAGCAGTGGAGCTCGACTCACTCTCGGGGCCCTCACGGTCATCGATGTCCACGGTAAGCCAGGGGGCTTCCCCTGTCATTACTGACTATCCAGGAGAAGCAGTCTAGTCTTGCTCATCTCAGTTCTCCTGGATGGAATAATTCAGGGTTTCCTTCCTCATTAGGGAGAGCGTTCTCCAACTGAGAGTAAGATGAGAGCCAAAGGGCTCTGCATCCCTCCACCTGTGTTTCCTCTCCCATCCGCAACCTGATTTCCAGGGACCCTCCAAGCAGGGCTTGTATTGAGACAATGACGGCCAAAGTCATTTCTGAGCTTCACCAACGTGGAATCATTTCCTTGGCTAGCCGTAGATAATATTTTTGAATGCTTGCTAGGTGCCAGGCTTTGTGCTAAGTGATTGACATACATTATCTCATTTTCATAGATATTTTCACAGATTCAGAACCTGGGGCTTAGAGAGGTAACTAACTTGCTGAGAGGCATACAGCTATAATAGTAAGCAACAGAATCGCCTATGTCTGTCTGCTTCCAAGCCTAAGGGACTGGAAATGGGCAATGTTGCAAGCAGTGGGTGGTGAGAGAGGATGCCTTCCAGCTCCTCCTTTAAAAAGAAGAGGAGGAGGAAGAGGAGGAGGAGGAGGAGGAAAAACTGGGGTCTTTATATAAAACAAACCACCCCCACACCCTCACTCCATCACCAAGGAAACTAGGGCTGGACCAGGCTGGTTGCTTGGGAACAGAGTCTCTTGCTCACACACCCAGCTCCCTACTGGCATTTCATGGCATCTCACTCCCCTCAGGTTAATGCTCACTTCAATCTGATTTCATTAGGTAGACCAGCATAACGTCAGGGAGAGAGAAGGGAAAATGTGCTCTTCACATGGCCACATACTCAGCTGTTAGGAATAATTGGTGCAGATGTGGTTATACTGCCCAGGGTACCCCAGTGTGGTTGGGTTCACAAACACAAGCATGCATGTATGCACACATGCACACAATGGCACATACACACACACACATGCAAGTGCACATACACACACTGTATAGCGAAGGCATCCCCAACTCAAACCCTTGAAATTCGCTTTCCTCTTGGATCCCTCAGGCATACCATACTCCTGCCCTATACCCTCTTCCTTGGGAGAACGTATCAGGTGGTTCCCCTATATATTCACCCAAGAGCCAGGAGGGGAATTAAATTCCTTGGGAAGGAAGAAAAAGCTGTGGATATAATCTTCTTCAAGGACTCTTCCCTGCAGGGTTTTTGATTTTACTGTAATAAAGAAGACTCTGTCACAGAGAGGAAGGAAAGGCTCAATGGAAGCAACCCTTTGAAAAGTGACGTTTCTGAGGTCCTAATTTTGAGTCGGCTGTACTAGCTCTGAGATCTCCATAGCTCTCCACCTGAGTTACCAAAAACATAATGAATGATTCTCATCAGCCTAGATCCACTCTTCAACTTCAAGGCCCCTGTCACTTGGATAAAATTAAATCAGGGCTTACGGTCCCATGAGAGAAAAAAGAAGAGCTAGAAATGTATCTCCCAGCTGGTTTCTCAGGCCCCCAGATGGAAAGGATACATCTAACCATGGATTCTCGGGCTTCCTTCCCCTGCTATATAAGGCTACACTGATTGCATTCTCCTAGGATATCCTAGGGGCCTGAAATGGGACCAAAAGGGTTATACTGGAAATAGGATGGAATTTGGAGTCACTATGCATTGCAAAGCCCTCTGGCTCAGACTTCCAAGAATTTGGGGATGATAACAATAGCTAATACCTGTATAACATTTTCATATGCCAAGGACAGCTCTCTTTCTCTCTCTATTGTGTCTAGCTGTAGATATGTATGTATGTACCTATATATTCATTTAATCCTCATGATAACTCTATAATGTAGGTACTATGTTATCCGTATTTTACAGATTACACAACTGAAGAACAGAGAGGTCGAGGAACTTACCCAAAGTCACATAGCTAGGTCATGGTGGAATCAGAATTTGAACGCAGCCAGTCTGATTTCAGAGCACACACCTTTTAATACCTCTGCCGTGCTGTCTGAGAGAAGATAGTGCAGCAGATTCTCTGCCTGGCTTTGGGAGAAAGCAAAGACCAGCTTCTAACAGATATTGCTGCCTGCAGGTTGGGGGTGGGCAAGGAGGCTTGTGAAATCTAAAATTGTTTGGGCTGGGCACGGTGGCTCACGCCTGTAATCTCAGCACTTTGGGAGGCCGAGGCAGGCGGATCACTTGAGGTTAGAAGTTGGAGACCAGCCTGGCCAACATGTTGAAACCCCATCTCTACTAAAAATACAAAAATTAGCCAGGTGTGGTGGCGTGCGCCTATAATCCCAGCTATTTGGGAGGCTGAGGCAGGAGAATCGCTTGAACCCAGGAGGCAGAGGTTGCAATGAGCCGAGCTCGCGCCATTGCACTCCAGAATGGGGGAGAGAGCAAGACTCCATCGCAAAAAATAAATAAAATAAAATAAAATAAAATAGTTTGGAGAATGGGGGACCTTGATAACATCCACTTCTAACTGAGGAGCTTACAAAGATGGAGAGTTCTGATGGCTCTGTGTGCGTGTTTCTGCATCTGTGTCCCAACAGCCCGCGACGTGGTGGCCAAGTTATCTGAGGACAGGGTCTCCGATCTGAATGATTTCCAATGGATCTCACAGCTGCGCTACTACTGGGTGGCCAAGGATGTGCAGGTGCAGATTATCACCACAGAAGCCTTGTATGGCTATGAGTACCTGGGAAACTCCCCCCGGCTGGTGATCACACCCCTCACCGACCGCTGCTACAGGTACACTCTGGAGCTCCTAGATCTGAGGGGTGAACGGGGAACTCCAGGGGAAGAAGACTCTGGGGAGGAAAGTTAGGGATGTCTTGGGTTACCTTTACCCTTCACACTTCAGATTATTAGATTCTCCATAGTCTCAAAGATGGGCATGCAAACTAGGTCTTCAGGCTAGACATGAGAACCCAGTAGGAATTCTAGTGCAAATCAATATATTTGAACCAACAAGTGGAATATTGGTGCACATCCGTGAACATGACACAGGACTTAACGTAGAGGGCTCTCCAATGGCAGGAATCAAGATGGTGCCTGGAGATCCTATGGCCATAAGATAGACAAGAAGTGAGGTCAAGAACGTAGCCAAGGGGTCTCTATGCTCTGCCAGCCAGTCTCATGAAAAAAGCTGGCCATTCTGTGCTCAGCAAAGTCCTCTGACATTTTCTGTGGAACTCAGCCTTTGAGATCGGGATTTTGTGAACTTGTCGGTTTTGTGATGTTTAGATGTTCTTTGCTTTTATATATTTCCTTACAGTGAGAGTTTTTTAGATTGTAAAACTAATACTTGGGAGTATTTTCTCCCTTCAAAATCCTCAACCACTTGTTTTTTATGGTCTATGATTTTTGCTCTTCATTCATTTATTTATTCCACTCATTATTCAACAACCATTTTTTGAGGTTTCCTGTGCACCATGCATGACCTCAAGAAACCCTAAATCTAACTGGGGGGTCGGGAGAGACATATTCAAATGATTACAAGATAGAGCGCTAAATGAAAACATAGAAACTCATACCAAGGGCCATGGAACCACAGTTATTACATCATTCATTTCTAACATTTATCTTGCACCTATTACATGCCAGGAGCTGTATTAATTTACTGAGGTTATGAAATGGAATCAAATATGATTCCTGAACTTCAGAGTTCATAATCTAGCTGGGCATGGTGGCTCACGCCTGTAGTCTCAGCACTTTGGAAGGCCAAGGTGGGTGGATCACTTGATCCCAGAAGTTTGAGACCAACCCGCTTGGGCAACATGGCAAAATCCCATCTCTACAAAAAATATGAAAATTAACTGGGTGTGGTGGTGTGTGCCTGTAAGTCCCAGCTACTTGGGAGGCTGAGATGGGAGTATCACTTGGGCCCAGGAGGTCAAGGCTGCAGTGAGCTGTGACCATGCCTCTGCACTCCAGCCCGGGCGACAGAGTGAGAACCTGTCTCAAAAGAAAAAAAAAGAATTCATAATCTAGTTGGAGAAATATATTTTAACCATTCCATTAGCACTGGTGATCTTTGGAATGTGGAGTTTATGAGTATTCTCACTTTTATTTGATTCATTTATATAGGTATGCATGTATTCATTTATTCATTCAAACAAATATTCATGGGTGCCACTCATGTGCTGGACACTGTGCTGGGCTCTGAGGTTACAATGCCGAGTAAAATACAGTGATATTGTATTGCTCATATAATTGGGAAAATCTTTAACTATTTGGTTGGTGCAAAAGTCATCGCGGCTTTTAGCATTACTTTCAATGGCAAAAACTGCAATCACTTTTGCACTAACCTAAATATTTGTATGAGTCAAAATAAATAAAAAGCCGGTTTCTTTCCTGTGTCTTAGACCTCAAGCACTGAAGTTCTATTTTCTTCCCCATAGGACACTGATGGGAGCTTTGAAGCTGAACCTTGGGGGTGCTCCAGAGGGTCCAGCTGGGACTGGCAAGACAGAAACCACCAAAGATTTGGCCAAAGCCTTGGCTAAGCAGGTAAGCAAATGCCATCTATCCCCTCCCTCTCTTCCAGGCCCTCTCTGCACCCCTCCTCTGGGAAGTAGGCATCAATTTTAAGATGGTTTAGCATTAACAGGCAGCATGGGCCCCAGCTCCTTCAAGCAGAGCAAGGAGAGAGGAGCCCACCGCTGTTGAATGGTGCAGGGTAATTCAGATGGGATGGAATCCACCCTGAATGATACCCACATCCTCCCTCTTTCTAGTGTGTGGTCTTCAACTGCTCCGATGGTTTGGATTACAAAGCTATGGGGAAGTTCTTCAAGGGGCTGGCACAGGCTGGAGCATGGGCGTGCTTTGATGAGTTCAACAGGATCGAGGTAACTCTGCCTCTAGGCTGCAGAACAAAGAAGCTGTGCATGGAGGGGCCTTTTTCTTGGCTCTGCACCCCTTAATAACAGGGCCTTATATCTCTTGTATGGCAGACACGAGAACCTCCAAAGCAGGTACTCAGTGAACTAAACAAAAGGACTCCCAAGGAGACAGATGCATGTTTTATACACATAGCCCCATCTCCCCATCATATTAATTCATTCACTTGCCCATAGTAGCTACTGAGCAGCTATTATACATCGGAGATTCTGCATAAGTTCATGCAACAGAGATGAGCATGAAATGGTTGTATAGCCAGGCACAGAGGCTCACACCTGTAATCCTGACACTTTGGGAGGCCAAGGTGGGAGGATCACTTGAGCCCAGGAGTCTGAGACCAGCCTGGGCAACACAGTTGAGACCCTGTCTCTACAAAAATAAAATAGCCTCAGCTATTCAAGAGGCTGAGGCAGGAGGATTGCTCGAGCCCAGGAGTTCAAGGCTGAAGTGAGCTTTGATGCCGCCGCTGCATTCCAGCCTGGGTGAGAGTGAGACTTTGTCTCTTAAAAAACACACCTGTTATTTCAGCACTTTGGGAGGCCAAGGCAGGTGGATCATCTGAGGTCAGGAGTTCAAGACCAGCCTGGCCAACATGGTGAAACCCTGTCTCTACTAAAAATATAAAAATCAGCTGGGCATGGTGGTGAGTGCCTGTAATCCCAGCTACTCGGGAGGCTGAAGCAGGAGAATGGCTTGAACCTGGGAGGCGGAGGTTGCAGTGAGCCAAGATCTCACCATTGCACTCCAGGCTGGGAGTGAAACTCTGTTTAAAAAAAAAAAAAGGAGGGAGGAGCCAAGATGGCCGAATAGGAACAGCTCCAGTCTACAGCTCCCAGCGTGAGTGACGAAGAAGACGGGTGATTTCTGCATTTCCATCTGAGGTACCAGGTTCATCTCACTAGGGAGTGCCAGACAGTGGGCGCAGGTCAGTGGGTGCATGCACCGTGCGCCAGCCGAAGCAGGGCGAGGCATTGCCTCACCTGGGAAGCGCAAGGGGTCAGGGAGTTCCCTTTCTGAGTCAAAGAAAGGGGTGACAGACGGCACCTGGAAAATCGGGTCACTCCCACCCGAATACTGTGCTTTTCTGATGGGCTTAAAAAACGGGGCACCACGAGATTATATCCTGCACCTGGCTCGGAGGGTCCTACGCCCACGGAGTCTCCCTGATTGCTAGCACAGCAGTCTGAGATCAAACTGCAAGGCGGCAGCCAGGCTGGGGGAGGGGCGCCCGCCATTGCCCAGGCTTGATTAGGTAAACAAAGCAGCCTGGAAGCTCGAACTGGGTGGAGCCCACCACAGCTCAAGGAGGCCTGCCTGCCTCTGCAGGCTCCACCTCTGGGGGCAGGGCACAGACAAACAAAAATACAGCAGTAACCTCTGCAGACTTAAATGTCCCTGTCTGACAGCTTTGAAGAGAGGAGTGGTTCTCACAGCACGCAGCTGGAGATCTGAGAACGGGCAGACTGCCTCCTCAAGTGGGTCCCTGACCCCTGACCCCCGAGCAGCCTAACTGGGAGGCACCCCCTAGCAGGGGCACACTGACACCTCACACGGCAGGGTACTCCAACAGACCTGCAGCTGAGGGTCCTCTCTGTTAGAAGGAAAACTAACAAACAGAAAGGACATCCACACCAAAAACCCATCTGTACATCACCATCATCAAAGACCAAAAGTAGATAAAACCACAAAGATGGGGAAAAAACAGAACAGAAAAACTGGAAACTCTAAAAAGCAGAGCACCTCTCCTCCTCCAAAGGAACGCAGTTCCTCACCAGCAACGGAACAAAGCTGGATGGAGAATGACTTTGACAAGCTGAGAGAAGAAGGCTTCAGATGATCAAATTACTCTGAGCTACGGGAGGACATTCAAACCTAAGGCAAAGAAGTTGAAAACTTTGAAAAAAATTTAGAAGAATGTATAACTAGAATAACCAATACAGAGAAGTGCTTAAAGGAGCTGATGGAGCTGAAAACCAAGGCTAGAGAACTACGTGAAGAATGCAGAAGCCTCAGGAGCTGGTGCGATCAACTGGAAGAAAGGGTATCAGCAATGGAAGATGAAATGAATGAAATGAAGCGAGAAGGGAAGTCTAGAGAAAAAAGAATACAAAGAAATGAGCAAAGCCTCCAAGAAATATGGGACTATGTGAAAAGACCAAATCTACGTCTGATTGGTGTACCTGAAAGTGATGGGGAGAATGGAACCAAGTTGGAAAACACTCTGCAGGATATTATCCAGGAGAACTTCCCCAATCTAGCAAGGCAGGCCAACGTTCAGATTCAGGAAATACAGAGAACGCCACAAAGATACTCCTCGAGAAGAGCAACTCCAAGACACATAATTGTCAGATTCACCAAAGTTGAAATGAAGGAAAAAATGTTAAGGGCAGCCAGAGAGAAAGGTCGGGTTACCCTCAAAGGGAAGCCCATCAGACTAACAGCGGATCTCTCGGCAGAAACCCTACAAGCCAGAAGAGAGTGGGGGCCAATATTCAACATTCTTAAAGAAAAGAATTTTCAACCCAGAATTTCATATCCAGCCAAACTAAGCTTCATAAGTGAAGGAGAAATAAAATACTTTACAGACAAGCAAATGCTGAGAGATTTTGTCACCACCAGGCCTGCCTTACAAGAGCTCCTGAAGGAAGCACTAAACATGGAAAGGAACAACTGGTACCAGCCGCTGCAAAATCATGCCAAAATGTAAAGACCATCGAGACTAGGAAGAAACTGCATCAACTAACGAGCAAAATAACCAGCTAACATCATCATGACAGGATCAAATTCACACATAACAATATTAACTTTAAATGTAAATGGACTAAATGCTCCAAGTAAAAGACACAGACTGGCAAATTGGATAAAGAGTCAAGACCCATCAGTGTGCTGTATTCAGGAAACCCATCTCACATGCAGAGACACACATAGGCTCAAAATAAAAGGATGGAGGAAGATCTACCAAGCCAATGGAAAACAAAAAAAGGCAGGGGTTGCAATCCTAGTCTCTGATAAAACAGACTTTAAACCAACAAGAATCAAAAGAGACAAAGAAGGCCATTACATAATGGTAAAGGGATCAATTCAACAAGAAGAGCTAACTATCCTAAATATATATGCACCCAATACAGGAGCACCAAGGTTCATAAAGCAAGTCCTGAGTGACCTACAAAGAGACTTAGACTCCCACACATTAATAATGGGAGACTTTAACACCCCACTGTCAACATTAGACAGATCAATGAGACAGAAAGTCAACAAGGATACCCAGGAATTGAACTCAGCTCTGCACCAAGCGGACCTAATAGACATCTACAGAACTCTCCACCCCAAATCAACAGAATATACATTTTTTTCAGCACCACACCACACCTATTCCAAAATTGACCACATACTGGGAAGTAAAGCTCTCCTCAGCAAATGTAAAAGAACAGAAATTATAACAAACTATCTCTCAGACCACAGTGCAATCAAATTAGAACTCAGGATTAAGAATCTCACTCAAAACCGCTCAACTACATGGAAACTGAACAACCTGCTCCTGAATGACTACTGGGTACATAACGAAATGAAGGCAGAAATAAAGATGTTCTTTGAAACCAACGAGAACAAAGACACAACATACCAGAATCTCTGGGACGCATTCAAAGCAGTGTGTAGAGGGAAATTTATAGCACTAAATGCCCACAAGAGAAAGCAGGAAAGATCCAAAATTGACACCCTAACTTCACAATTAAAAGAACTAGAAAAGCAAGAGCAAACACATTCGAAAGCTAGCAGAAGGCAAGAAATAACTAAAATCAGAGCAGAACTGAAGGAAATAGAGACACAAAAAACCCTTCAAAAAATTAATGAATCCAGGAGCTGGTTTTTTGAAAGGATCAACAAAATTGATAGACCACTAGCAAGACTAATAAAGAAAAAAGAGAAGAATCAAATAGACGCAATAAAAAATGATAAAGGGGATATCACCACCGATCCCACAGAAATACAAACTACCATCAGGGAATACTACAAACACCTCTACGCAAATAAACTAGAAAATCTAGAAGAAATGGAGAAATTCCTGGACACATACACTCTCCCAAGACTAAACCAGTAAGAAGTTGAATCTCTGAATAGACCAATAACAGGAGCTGAAATTGTGGCAATAATCAATAGCTTACCAATCAAAAAGAGTCCAGGACCAGATGGATTCACAGCCGAATTCTACCAGAGGTACAAGGAGGAACTGGTACCATTCCTTCTGAAACTATTCCAATCAATAGAAAAAGGGGGAATCCTCCCTAACTCATTTTATGAGGCCAGCATCATTCTGATACCAAAGCCAGGCAGAGACACAACAAAAAAAGAGAATTTTAGACCAATATCCTTGATGAACATCGATGCAAAAATCCTCAATAAAATACTGGCAAACCGAATCCAGCAGCACATCAAAAAGCTTATCCACCCTGATCAAGTAGGCTTCATCCCTGGGATGCAAGGCTGGTTCAATATCCGCAAATCAATAAATGTAATCCAGCATATAAACAGAGCCAAAGACAAAAACCACATGATTATCTCAATAGATGCAGAAAAAGCCTTTGACAAAATTCAACAACCCTTCATGCTAAAAACTCTCAATAAATTAGGTATTGATGGGACGTATTTCAAAATAATAAGAGCTATCTATGACAAACCCACAGCCAATATCATACTGAATGGGCAAAAACTGGAAGCATTCCCTTTGAAAACTGGCACAAGACAGGGATTCCCTCTCTCACCACTCCTATTCAACATAGTGTTGGAAGTTCTGGCCAGGGCAATTAGGCAGGAGAAGGAAATAAAGGGTATTCAATTAGGAAAAGAGGAAGTCACATTGTCCCTGTTTGCAGACGACATGATTGTATATCTAGAAAACCCCATCATCTCAGCCCAAAATCTCCTTAAGCTGATAAGCAACTTCAGCAAAGTCTCAGGATACAAAATCAATGTACAAAAATCACAAGCAAACAGACAAACAGAGAGCCAAATCATGAGTGAACTCCCATTCACAATTCCTTCAAAGAGAATAAAATACCTAGGAATCCAACTTACAAGGGATGTGAAGGATCTCTTCAAGGAGAACTACAAACCACTGCTCAAGGAAATAAAAGAGGATACAAACAAATGGAAGAACATTCCATGCTCATGGGTAGGAAGAATCAATATCATGAAAATGGCCATACTGCCCAAGGTAATTTACAGATTCAATGCCATCCCCATCAAGCTACCAATGACTTTCTTCACAGAATTGGAAAAAACTCCTTTAAAGTTCATATGGAACCAAAAAAGAGCCCGCATCGCCAAGTCAATCCTAAGCCAAAAGAACAAAGCTGGAGGCATCACACTACCTGACTTCAAACTATACTACAAGGCTACAGTAACCAAAACAGCATGGTACTGGTACCAAAACAGAGATATAGATTAATGGAACAGAACAGAGCCCTCAGAAATAACGCCGCATATCTACAACTATCTGATCTTTGACAAACCTGAGAAAAACAAGCAATGGGGAAAGGATTCCCTATTTAATAAATGGTGCTGGGAAAACTGGCTAGCCATATGTAGAAAGCTGAAACTTGATCCCTTCCTTTCACCTTATACAAAAATCAATTCAAGATGGATTAAAGACTTAAACGTTAGACCTAAAACCATAAAAACCCTAGAAGAAAACCTAGGCATTACCTTTCAGGACATAGGCATGGGCAAGGACTTCATGTCTAAAACACCAAAAGCAATGGCAACAAAAGACAAAATTGACAAATGGGATCTAATTAAACTAAAGAGCTTCTGCACAGCAAAAGAAACTACCATCAGAGTGAACAGGCAACCTACAAAATGGGAGAAAATTTTTGCAACCTACTCATCTGACAAAGGGCTAATATCCAGAATCTACAATGAACTCAAACAAATTTACAAGAAAAAAACAAACAACCCCATCAAAAAGTGGGCAAAGGACATGAACAGACACTTCTCAAAAGAAGACATTTATGCAGCCAAAAAACACATGAAAAAATGCTCATCATCACTGGCCATCAGAGAAATGCAAATCAAAACCACGATGAGATACCATCTCACACCAGTTAGAATGGCAATCATTAAAAAGTCAGGAAACAACAGGTGCTGGAGAGGATGTGGAGAAATAGGAACACTTTTACACTGTTGGTGGGACTGTAAACTAGTTCAACCATTGTGGAAGTCAGTGTGGCGATTCCTCAGGGATCTAGAACTGGAAATACCATTTGACCCAGCCATCCCATTATTGGGTATATACCCAAAGGATTATAAATCATGCTGCTATAAAGACACATGCACACGTATGTTTATTGCGGCATTATTCACAATAGCAAAGACTTGGAACCAACCCAAATGTCCAACAATGATAGACTGGATTAAGAAAATGTGGCACATATACACCATGGAATACTATGCAGCCATAAAAAATGATGAGTTCATGTCCTTTGTAGGTACATGGATGAAATTGGAAATCATCATTCTCAGTAAACTATCGCAAGAACAAAAAACCAAACACCGCATAGTCTCACTCATAGGTGGGAACTGAACAATGAGATCACATGGACACAGGAAGGGGAATATCACACTCTGGGGACTGTTGTGGGGTGGTGGGAGGGGGGAGGGATAGCATCGGGAGATATACTTAATGCTAGATGACGAGTTAGTGGGTGCAGCGCACCAGCATGGCACATGTATATATATGTAACTAACCTGCACAATGTGCACATGCACCCTAAAACTTAAAGTATAATAATTAAAAAAAAAAAAAAAGATCTTGCTGTCTAGACTGTTGCGATCTAGTAAAGGGAAATAAAAAATTTAATGAAACAAATACCAACATGCTAAAAGTCTATAGTAGAAGTACAAAAGATGCATCACAAAAGAGTGTATAATTCTGTTTGGATGATGAGTAAAGATCAGGAAATATAAAAATCCTTGATCTTTGAACCAATAAACACAGAATACCTACTGTGTGTCAAGTACTATGCTAGGTGTTGAAACAAAGATAAAGTAGTATGGAAACTATTAACACACACACACACACGCACATGCACACATGCACAAACCTATATTCTTTTTTCTTACCAAAACCCCAAATCATGCTCCTAATTTTGAATGTGCAGGTGCGGTTTTCGGGTGATTGGGTTCTTTCTTTGCTATGTGGGAGGACTCCGGTAGAGTAGGGTGGTTGTCAGACAGAAGCAGATGCTCTTATCAGCCGGGCATTCTCACCCCAGGTAGAAGTGCTGTCTGTGGTCGCTCAGCAGATCCTCAGCATCCAACAAGCCATCATTCGGAAGCTAAAGACATTCATCTTTGAAGGGACTGAGCTCTCTCTGAACCCAACCTGCGCTGTGTTCATCACCATGAACCCCGGGTATGCTGGCAGGGCTGAACTGCCCGACAACCTCAAGGTAAATGCCAGCAGATATACGTGTGGGGTGTGCTTTTTAGAATAGAAACCTCTGGGCCGGGTGCGGCGGCTCACACCTATAATCCCAGCACTTTGGGAGGCCAAGGTGGGCAAATCACCTGAGGTCAGGAGCTCGAGATCAGCCTGTCCAATGTGGTGAAACCCCATCTCTACTAAAAATACAAAAATTAGCCGGGCATGGTGGCATGCACCTGTAATCCCACTCAGCTGCTCAGGAGGCTAAGGCAGAAGAATCAGTTGAATGTGGGAGGCAGAGGTTGTGGTGGCCGGAGATCGCGCCCTTGCACTCAGCCTAGGAGATAAGAGTGAAACTCCATCTCAAAAAAAAAAAAAAGCGAAAGAAAAGAAACCTCTGGAGGTACCTACCTGGGGGTAAATTTATTCCTCCATCCCCTTGGGTGGAAGTGATAAGAGAGACCCAGCTACGCCCATATCCACTGACTTTAGGACATGGTCTACCCCCTGTTACTAATGCATTCTGATTGGTGCCCTGGAAACTTACTCAGATGGACCACTTCTCTCTGAGAAGAGAAAAGAGTCAGAGAGATGCTTCAAGTGGCTCCTCCCATCTAGGTCAACATAGGCCAGTGAAGGCCAAGATAGAATTTGGATCCACATTTCTCTCTCTCTTTTTTTTTTGAGATGGAGTCTCATTCTGTCCCCCAGGCTGGAATGCAGTGGCATGATCTTGGCTCACTGCCACATCTGCCTCCCAGGTTCAAGTGATTCTCCTGCCTCAGCTTCCTGAGTAGCTGGGACTATAGCCATGTGCCACCATGCCCAGCTAATTTTTGTATTTTTAGTAGAGATAGAGTTTTACCATGTTGGCCAGGCTGGTCTTGAACTCCTGACCTCAGGCAATTTGCCTGCCTCGGCCTCCCAAAGCACTGGGATTACAGGTGTGAGCCACCAGTCCCAGCCACATTTCTCATTTTTTACTGCCCAGTATTTGTAAGCACCCTCTGCATCCATCCCAGCCAACAGCCATATTAGATCGTCACAAGCAACTTTCACAATGCCATAGGATAGTAGAAAGCACCCAGGCATGGTGTCAGGAAGCCTAGATTCTAGCCCTGGCTCTAGCTCTAACTGGGTGACTCAGGCAAGTTACTTCTCCTCTAAGATCTAAGATAATAATGCAATAGCTGGTGCATACTGAACACTTACTATGTGCCACATACTCTTGCAAGCACTTCAGTTGCATTCTATCATTTATTCTCATGATAACTCTATGAAGAGGGTAAAGTTAGTCTGTTTTGAGATGAAAGAATAGAGATCTACAAGGGTTGTATAACTTGCCCATGCTAGTCGGTAGCAAAACAAGAACTCAAATCAAGATCTGTCTGGCTGGGCGCGGTAGCTCACGCCTTAATCTGAACACTTTGGGAGGCTGAGGCTGTTGGATCATCTGAGGTCAGGAGTTCAAGACAAGCCTGGCCAACATGATGAAACCCCATCTCTACTAGAAATATAAAAATTAGCTGGGCCTGGTGTTGGGCACCTGTAATCCTCAGGTGTTTGGGAGGCTGAGGCACGAGAATCGCTTGAACCCGGGAGGCGGAGGTTGCAATGAGCCAAGATCGTGCCACTGCCCTCCAGCCTGGGTGACAGAGACTCTGTCTTAAAAAAAAAAAAAAAAAAAAAAAAGATCTGTCTGGCTTTGGGATTCTTCTGATGCATATTGGTTCTGCATTCCTAAATGACTTCTGATGTCCATGTTGAACGCTGGGAAGCTCCAACAGTTGAGTGATGCTATGAGGTGTCCTCATTTGGCATAGGAGAATGAGGTGTACCAGCACCTAGGGCCTTCCACAGAACCATTGAGGGACCCAATGTAAGTAACAACATGTACCCGCATAGGGCCAGTGGGGAGGTTGGTTGAGCCATGCATTGGCCCACCGAGGATGGTCCATCTGCACTCACTTGTCCCCCAGTCCTTCTTGCCTTTATTGTCACTGGAGTGGCCTGAATGAAGCAAAGCTACTTCCCTTTGCTTCTGTGAATGTGCCTTCCCTCAGTATTCACTGCACATGTTCCGATTCTGATTTGTTGTTTCTTTTCCAGGCCTTATTCCGGACAGTGGCCATGATGGTCCCAGATTACGCCCTCATTGGAGAAATCTCCCTCTACTCCATGGGGTTTCTGGACTCCAGAAGGTGTGTTACATGGGTTTTCCAGTGCATTCTAAAGGACTTTAAATAGTGGCTTTTTGCGTGGCAGATTCAAGGTGGTTTGCCCATTGGAAGAAGAGAGAGAAGCTTGAGAAACTTGCTTCTGCTTACTGGGTGGTCTGAGAGCACATAGCCCTGGCCTTGGTCTTGCCCCATTTCTGACGGGGAAATGGCCCAGATTCCCAGGGCGGAACCCTGCTGTCTCTTTACATACACCTGAGTTCTGTTAAAGAAAGTAGCTACTCATATCTTCCCCACCTCTCACTCTAACACATCCATACCCACATTACTAAATGGCTTAAGGCAACAAATAGTATAAGGCCGGGTGTGGTGGCTCACGTCTGTAATCCCAGCACTTTGGCAGGCAAGGCGGGGTATCACTTAAGGCCAAGAGTTTGAGACCAGCCTGGCCAACATGGGGAAACCCTGTCTCTACCAAAAAATTCAAAAATTAGCTGGGCTTGGTGGCGTGCACCTGTAATCCCAGCCACTCAGGAGGCTGAGGGAGGAGAACCACTTGAACCGTGGAGGCGGAGGCTGCAGTGAGCCAAGATTTCACCACTGCACTCCAGCCTGGGTGACGGAGTGAGACCCTGTCTCAAAAAAAAAAAAAAAAAGCAACGCTATAAAACATACGCAATTATTCCAGAATTGAAGAGAAAAAATTATTAATATAACATTTATTGCCTCCAATTAACTAGGTTATTTCTCATTCAAGTGTTGTCCAGTTTTCTAAGACACACAGTTATACACGGATCAGTGTCTTCAAGTGTGTACGTGTGTATACACACATACATATAACACATGCACCAAGAGTTATGAATAATCGTTGCAAAATGGCTTGTATTGATCTATTCCAAATTTTATCATGTCAATTGACTTTCTGTTACAATGAATGTCTTTATGGCCTGGATGTCTTTGTTTATAATCCAAGGGGCTACAGAAATTCTCGATAGAATATCACCCTTCCTAGGCCAAGAGGCTGCCTCAGTCATATGACATTTAACTCATTTGTTTTCTATAGTAACCAGGATTGCATTGATTTGCTCACTCAATTCATTTATTTATTTAATTAGCAAACCTTTATTGAGTCACCAACCTTATGCCCAGCCCTGTGCTGGGTGCTGGTGAACAACACAAAGTCTTTGTTTTTAAAGGAAATCAGTTCTGTAAAGAGGATCTCCTTGAGAGAAAAGTGCATAAGTATATTAGTTAGGGTAACGCTGACCCCTGAATCTCAATGGCTTACCATAACAAAGTTTATTTTTCACTCGCTGAAAATCCAAAATGAGTCTACAGCCGTACCACACTGAACGCAGCCAATCTCATCTGAAAATCCAAAGTGGAGTGTAGTGATGCAATCACAGCTCACTGCAGCCTTGAACTCCTGGGCTCAAGAGCTCCTCCCACCCTTAGCCTTCCGAGTAGCTGGGATGACAGGTGCCATGCTACCATGCCCAGCTCATTTTTTAATTTTTCTGTAGAGATAGAGCCTCGCTATGTTGCTGAAGCTGGGCTTGGACTCCTGGCCTCGGACTCCTGGCCTCAAGCAATCCTCCTGCCTCAGCCTCCCAAAGTGCTGAGATCACAGGCATGAGCCACTGCACTTGGCCAAAAACGTATCATTTCATATACCATACATGTTATACATATATGTTCACTTGCTTTTTTTCATGCTTCCATACCACATTATGGTAACTCTATTAAAAGATCCTTAAAGGATAGGGCTTCTCCATCAAGTCCATGGGCATGCCTGGTTGCTGACGGGGCAAGGACAAGGATATTGGGAATGTCTGCTGGGCAGGACGTAGTCCTCTCTGGGTGTCCGCATACATGTCTTTGCCCTTCTAGTCTCGCCCAGAAGATCGTTGCGACCTACCGCCTGTGCTCGGAACAACTGTCCTCTCAGCATCACTATGACTATGGTATGCGCGCTGTCAAGTCTGTGCTTACTGCCGCAGGAAACCTGAAGCTCAAGTATCCAGAGGAGAATGAAAGTGTCCTGCTGCTCCAGGCATTGCTTGATGTCAATCTGGCCAAGTTCTTAGCGCAAGATGTCCCTCTGTTTCAGGTATGTAGCGGTTCAGGACCTTGGCCGAGGACCAAGGCTCAATGTTGGAAGATGAAATGTTGTGTTTGGTGCCTTCCCCATACCCTCTTCCATCTTCCATTCTTTGGCCAGCATCTCTGCCACCTGATACCCTCCCTGCAAATGTTAAATAATAAGAGTGATAGATAGCAAACATCTCTGCCTGATTTTTAATAAAAATGGTTTCACTGATAGGATAATATTTGCTCTTGGGTATACATATGTGTTTTTATCCAATTTAATTAGTTTCCTTTTGTAATTTAATTTAATCTTACTTGCCAGGCTCTGAGCTTCATAAGGACAGAAGTCATTACTATCTTGTTCATTCCTAGTACAGTGACTGGAAGATAATCCAGACTTATTAAATATTTGCTGACTTTTAAAATTATTTGGGGGAGAAATTACACGGTTTTTTTGTTTTCGTTTTGTTTTTTGAGATGGAGTTTTGTTCTGTCGCCCAGGCTAGAGTGCAGTGGCATGATCTCGACTGATTGCAACCTCTGCCTCCTGGATTCAAGTGATTCTCCTGCCTCAGCCTCCCGAATAGCTGGGATTACAGGCATGAGCCACCATGCACAGCTGAATTTTGTATTTTTAGTAGAGACGGGTTTTCACCATGTTGGCCAGGCTGGTCTCGAACTCCTGAACTCAGGTGATCCACCCACCTCGGTCACCCAAAGTGCAGGGATTACACAGGGATTCTGGCCTAGCCAGAAATTATGTTTTATAAATAGCGTTTTCATTTGTAATTGTAGAAAAGTTTTGGTGCAAGAAAAATAAGGTCTGGAATTTTTCAAAGATCTCTGTTGTTGATACATCTCATTTTAGGAAAATGTTGAGGTCATATATCTGATACTTTATCCTTTCCACTTTCTTTTAAATTCTTTTTAACAGGGAATTATATCTGATTTATTTCCTGGAGTTGTTCTTCCAAAGCCAGACTATGAAGTTTTTCTGAAAGTGCTGAATGATAACATCAAAAAGATGAAACTCCAGCCAGTACCTTGGTTTATAGGGAAAATTATCCAGGTTGGTTCTAGCCCATATAAATGTGCCTGTTTTACTGTTTGCTGAAGTCAGCAAACAGTAAAGTCTTATAGGAGATTGGAACTGAAGTGACAGCAATCAGAGGTGCCTGTGTAGAAATGCAAGTAAAACATTAGCTGAGCGTAATGGCCTATGCCTGTAGTCCCAGCTACTTGAGAGGCTGAGGTGGGAGGATCGTTTGAGCCCAGGAGTTCGAGGCTGCAGTGGGCTATGATCATACCACTGCATTCCAGCCTGGGTGACAGAGTGAGACCCTGACTCTTAAAAAAAAGAAGAAAGAAATGGAGGTAAAACAAACAACCAAAACCAAAAAACCCACTTACTTACTCCATCAGTTTTTGTGTTTGTTTGTTTGTTTGTTTGTTTGTTTGTTTTTGAGATGCAGTCTTGCTCTGTTGCCCAGGCTGGAGTGCAGTGGTGCAATCTTGGCTCACTGCAACCTCTGCCTCCCAGGTTCCAGCGATTCTCCTGCTTCAGCCTCCTGGGTAGCTGACATTACAGGTGCGTGCCACCACCCCCCAGCTAATTTTTGTACTTTTTGTAGGGATGGGGTTTCACCATGTTACCCAGACTGGTCTCAAACTCCTGACCTCAGGTGATCCACCCACCTCAGCCTCCCAAATCCCATCATTTTTTGCTGTGAGATTTTAGGCAAATTAGTTCACCTCTTTTATCCTCAGTCCTCTGTAAAATGGAGTCATTTTGAGAGAAGAGGTGTGTAAAGTGCTACACATAGTACCTGATACTATATCATTATCAACTCCACCATCTCCGTCATCATCAGCAGCACCATTGGCATCATCATTTCCCAAAGTCACAATGTGAGTTACAAGTGAAGTTAGGACCCAGGTCTCCAGATTCTGAGATCACACTGCCTTGTGGTAAAAACAATCATTCTTTTTCCTACTGTATTAGCAAGTGAGCTAATTTTTGACACAACTCATTTAACCCAATTTTGAAACCCAATTTATGATTGAGATTTTGCAGAAGGACCATTCTTTAGGCATGAACTTTAATTTTCAATATTTTATTATGAAAAATTTTAAACATGCAGAAAAATTGAACGAAACGTACGCAGAACACTCATGTACTCACCACCCAGATTTTACAATTAATATTTTATACTATTTGCTTTATTTTTTATCCATCCGTCCATCCATCCATCTTACTTTTTGATATATTTCAAAGTAATTTGCAGATCTACAGATGAACTTTCATGTAGCTTAGTACCAATTTACAAAAACAAGGTAATATTTTCAAAAACAAGGGTTCTGGAGCTACCTGCCCTTTTACTTATTGATGTCTCAATGTGAGGAAGAATGTGAGAGGCTATTGAATCTTTAATGTTTTCCTCTCTTATTCGTTTTTTATTTTAAACAGTCTCCCTCCATTACCCAGGCTGGAGTGCAGTGACGTGATCTCAGCTCACTGCAACCTCCACCTCCCAGGCTCAAGCGATTCTGCTGCCTCAGCCTCTCGAGTAGCTGGGATTACAGGCATGTGCCACTATGCCCGGCTAATTTTTGTATTTTTAGTAGACATGGGATTTCACCATGTTGGCCAGGCTGGTCTCAAACTCCTGACCTCAAATGATCCCCCCACCTTGACCTCCCAAAGTGCTGGGATTACAGGTGTGAGCTACCCAGCCCAGCCTTCCTCTCTTATTTCTGATGCACAGTCAAGCTTTCAAACCACCTGAATGTCAACCCTACTCAATGGTTAGGGATTTTGTATTGTTCTCTGCTCTGTAACTTTCAAACAGTAGCTTTCAAACCTACCTGAATGTCAACCCTACTTAATGGTTAGGGATTTGTTTGTTTTGTTCTCTGCTCTGTCTACAGCACCCAGAGCAGTGTCTGGCACATAGTAGATGCTCAAAAAATATTTGCTGAATTACATGTGTTCCTTTCTCTACCACTCCCGTTGTCACTACCTTCATTTAGACGCTTCTTATTACTCACCTCCAAGGTGAAAAATAATAAGAACTTAATCTTTAAAATAAAAAGCTGCTTGTGTTCCCTTTCTCTGAGGGAGTCACAGTCTAAAGGAGCAAATTTGTTTAAACCATAAAATTCACATAAATGCAAATGACCAAAGCAGTTAGATCTCAAGAAAGAAAGTTTCCAGGAGAAACACAATTTGCTAAAATGACCGCCATTTTCTTTTTCTCTTTAAAAATAAATGGCAATAGTGTCATGAAAATATTAGAGGCATTAAAGTCAAATAGCCCTGTCTGCAAATTCTGGCTCCATCACTGATGAACTTGGGCAAGTATTTAACCTCTCTTGGGCTCAGTCTTACCCTTTGTAAAAGGTGGTCAATGATATTGGAGTAGATTAAATAATTTGGGTTATCAGTTGATTCTTAACACATAGACAAGTACAGAGCAAATGGTAGTTCCCATCCCTTAAATAATCTGAGACACACACATATATTTTTTCGTCTGAAAGATATGTAAACAATAGACCATGAAAAGAACCGTAGTTCTCCAGAGGTAGAAGCAACTGTAAGAATCCTCTTCTGACCCCTCATTCCTCATTGACTTCTGACTAACTCACAATGGGGGAGCGTTGCAATGATTAGCTTCTTTTATGAATGATGTCTCCTCCCAGATCTACGAAATGATGCTGGTGAGACATGGCTATATGATTGTCGGAGACCCCATGGGCGGCAAGACCTCTGCTTATAAAGTGTTGGCTGCAGCTCTCAGCGATTTACACGCAGGTAAAGCTCACATCCCTGGCTTCCAGGGAGGACAGAACTCCTCGTTCAGTTGGCTGGCTCCATGGAGATAATGCCAGGCTGCTAGTCTTGTCAGGCCTCGATCGTGACGTCAGAGCTAGAAATAGAACATGGCACACAGATGTCTGCAAGCAGAAAATAAAGGGTTGGGGGCGGGGTGCTTCTATAATAACAAGGGATTTCATGTGCATATCATTAAGGCCTGGAGGAATTTTCTCAAATACTGAGCAGTGGTTTCTCCAAAGGTCCCCCAGTGAAAGAGAAACTCTTGTCATTGGCCTTAAAATTAGTCTAAAAGCAAATCATTGCATGGTTTTGCTTCTTTGCTTCTATTCTTCTCTTCTTTTCCTGTTCCCTTCCCTTTAGTTTTTTCCCTCCCTCCTTCCCTTCTTTTCTTCTTTCCTTCCTTTTAAAGTCAAGGATAGGAGCTCCTACTTTTGAATCAGACTCAGACTGGGCAAATGACTAAACCTGTGTTATCCTCTGTTTTCCCAGCTGTAAAATGGGATTGTTATGAGAATTAAGTAACAGCATGCAGGTAAATAACTGAGCACAGTGCCTACGCAACAAATGGAAACTATGTTTACTGCCAGAGAAACAGTTGTGGGTTTTTTCTGTGTGTGTGTCTGTTTTGTTTTGTTTTTATAAAACACAAATCTATAGTTTCATAAAAGCATTTCCTTTTCGTGCATGCATTGCTTCAAGTTTTTCATTTAAAATTTTTTTTCTAATAACATTTGATGATTGGGTTTTTGAGGTTATGTTTTGGGGGTTATCCTAGCCTTAATAACTAATTTGGGCATCTCAAATTTAGATACAAATTTTGAGGCAGGGAACAGGGGCTCACACCCATAATCCCGGCACTTTGAGGGGCCAAGGCGGGCGGATCACTTCAGCTCAGGAGTTTGTGGCTGCAGTGAGCTATGATTGTGCCCTGCACTGCAATTGCAGCCTGGGTGAGTGAGATCCAGTCTCAAAATAAAATAATAGAATATAATAAAATATAAAATATTTTTAGCATTTTAATATACCTTAAAGAAATATACCTTTAATATACCATTTTAATATACCTTAAGAAACTGAGTGAAGAAAAAGGAGGCTACCACTGTGTTTGCCTCAGGATGCTGCAGAGTAGTTCTTTTTTATTTATTTAATTATTTTTAATGTTTTTTAGAGATAGTGCAGTGGCACAGTCTCGGCTCACTGCAACCTCTGCCTCCTGGGCTCAAGCAATCCTCCTATCTCAGGCTCTCGGGTAGCTGGGATCATAGGCATGCACCACCATGCCCGCCTAATTTTTGTATTTTTTGTAGAGACGGGGTTTTGCCATATTGCGCAGGCTGGTCTCGAACTCCTGAGCTCAAGCAATCCTCCTGCTTCAGCCTCCCAAAGTGCTGAGATTACAGGCATGAGCCACCACACCTGGCCCAGAAGTGGTTCTTTATTTAGTTCATGGCTCAAGCACTTCAACTTTTCCCTACTTTGAAGGATTGCATAAAAGCATTGTGATTTTTTTTTGTTATTAAATACATATGCTGTGCCATCCATCAGCCTGTACGTTCCAATTGAGTTTTAATACTCCAGCGTGTATTTCTTGGGAACAAATGACACTCACTGAGCAGTCAAGAACGATTTCGGGGCCAAACTAGCCCTTCAGAGACAGAAAAGTAACCATCATTTTTCAGAACCTTTTTACCTGTCAGCTGTTTCCCGTTTCCTCATTTCAAATCAAAGCCAAGGTTCTGATCTGTTCTTTTCATTTTTAATTTCTTCCTTCAGCCTGTTTGAGTTTGAAAAGCCAAGGTTCTTAGGGTGGCTGTGAGAGCAGGTACATAGAGGGCTGATAATAGGCGTCACTCTCCCTTCCTGCTTGAGTTCTGTGAGGGCAGTCAGATTTCTTTAGTCCTGGATTTTTTTTTTTTTTTTCCGAGACAGAGTCTTACTCTGTCGCCCAGGCTGGAGTGCAGTGGCATGGCCTCAGCTTACTGCAACCTCCACCTCCCAGGTCCAAGTGTTTCTCCTGCCTCAGCTTCCCAAGTGGCGAATGGCTGGGTTTACAGGCACGCACCACCACGCTCAGCTAATTTTTGCATTTTTAGTGGAGACAGGGTTTCACCATATTGGCCAGGCTGGTCTCAAACTCCTGGCCTCTAGTGATCCACCTGCCTTGGCCTCCCAAAGTGCTGGGATTACAGGCATGAGCCACTGTGCCCAGCAAGTAGTCCTGGATCTGACTGGCACATTTGCCCTATTTGAAAAGAGGATTGGAAGAAAGTATGGTGAGAAATCAAAGGCTATAATAACCCAATAATGTAGGGCATTGCCTATCCAGATGTTTCAGTCTTTTTTTTTTTTTTTTTTTGAGAGATGGCTTCATTCTGTTGCTCAGGCTGAAGTGTGGTGGCACAATCATAGCTCACTGCAGCCTCCATTTCCCAGGTTCAAGTGATCCTCCCATCCTGGCCTCCCTGAGTATTGGGATTATGGGTGTGAGCTACTACAGCTCCTGGCCCCAGATCCCAATCTCTATAAAAACTGAGCACATGTTTTATAAGAAGGACTTCCCTCATATGGCATATTTATAAAAGTTGATTGGTTGTTGAGATGACATCATCTCTTGTTTAACCTTCTGGTCTCACCAGAGCCTTTATAACTGGTGCTGAACCTTCTTGCCCAGCCAATCAGATGGAGGAGTTTGCTGTGGAGTACAAGATCATCAACCCCAAGGCTATCACGATGGGGCAGCTGTATGGGTGCTTTGACCAAGTGAGCCACGAGTGGATGGATGGTGTCCTTGCCAATGCTTTCCGGGAGCAAGCGTCTTCACTCTCTGATGATCGCAAGTGGATTATATTTGATGGGCCAGTGGATGCTATTTGGATTGAAAATATGAACACTGTTCTGGATGACAATAAAAAGGTAAGTATTGACCCTGATATGACTTTTCCATGAGTGAGACATAAACTCTTTTATTGAAGTAAGTGATTGATCAAAACTATATAGAGACATACATTTATTATGTATGTATTCTGTATACATTAAGAATAAATGCCCCACAGGAGGATTATAGTAATCAATTCATGAATTATGCTCTGTTTGTACTTGTAGTTGGTAAGCTAAGCATGTTTAGAGACCATGTTGAATAGTGAGCCTTAGTGCTGGCATCAGTTTGGACTCCTAGCCCTGCAACTGAGCTGTGTTGTACTGAGCAAGTCACATAACTTCTCTGAATCTCAGTTTTCTCATTTGTAGAAAGGTAGTAATAAAATGAGGTTGTTGATACTTAAATGAGATTGCACATAGTACCTGCGGGATATGTTTTGGTTACTCATTGCTGTATAACAAACTACCCTAATACTTAACGGCTTAAAACAACCATTTCTTTTCCTCATGATTTTGTGGGCTGGGAATTTTGAAAGGGCTCAGCTGGCCAGTTGGTCTCTCTTTTGATGTCAGCTGGGGCAGCTCAGGCTAGAAAATCCGCATTCAAGATGGTGTCTTCACTCAATGCCTGGTGGCACAATCATATTTGGCTCCTCTTTCTCTCTCTCTTTTTCTTTCTCTCTAAAAATAATACCTCCTCTTCCAGGCCACTTCACATGGCTTGGGCTTTTCACTTGGTGGTGTCTTGGTAGTGGCGCTTCCTATGTGGTACGTGATTTCCAAGAGTCAGGAAGTGGAAGTTTCCAAGATATTAAGGGCTATGCTTGAAACTGATAAGCATTACTTTCTCTGCATTCTGTTGGTCAAGGAACTCACAAGGCCTGACCAGGAAATGGAAAAATAGACTTCACCTCTTGATGGAGGCAGGCAGGTCACATTGCAAAAGTGCATATGGGCTGGGCCCTATAGGCTCACACCTGTAATCCTAACACTTCTAGAGGCTGAGACAGGAGGATTGCTTGAGCCCAGGAGTTCGAGACCAGTTTGAGCAACATAGTGAGCCATCTCTACAAAAAAAAAATTTGTTTTTATTAACTGGGCATGGTGGTAAGTGCGTGTAGTCCCGCTACTCAGGAGGCTGAGGTGTGAGGATCACTTGAGTCTGGAAGTCATGGCTACTGTGAGCCTTCATTGTGCCACTGTGCTCCAAGCTGAGCAACAGAGAAAGACCTTGTCTCAAAAAAAAAGTGGGGGCATATGGGATGGAATTTATGTAACTTGCCCAATACAACACAGCTCAATAGTAGAGTTAGGAGTCCAAACTGATGCCAGGACCTTTGGAAAATATAGCAATCTTTGCAAAAATACCACCAATCTTTGGAAAAATAAGTAGAGTAGAGTGATACCACAGTAAGTATGGCGCCACAGTATGTATGGTGGCTAAAAGAGCTTGGACTCTGGAGCCAGAGAGCCTGGGTTCAAATCCTGGCCTTGCCACTTTCCAGCTATGTAACCTCAGACAAGCTATTTAGTCTCTTGATGCCCCAACTTCATCATCTGTAAAGTAGGGACGATAGCGTCTACCTTATACTGTTACGAAGATTAGATAAGTTACTATTTATACACCTCTTCTGATAGTGCCTGGCATATAGCAAGTGCTATATAACTGTTTAAAATAAAATTTATCATCATTTCAAGGAAGAATTCCTTCACTGGATATACATCATTATCAAATCAAAATATATTTTCTAACTGTGTTTAAATGTCACAAGACTAAGAGTGAGTCATGCTCAACAACGAAAGGGCTAATTATCCAAATTATACACATCCACTAATTATAGCATGTGCATAATTTTGATTATATAATATTCAAAAATGGAAATGTTTTATTACATGATATGGACTATATTATATAAACTAATTGTACAGATGTATCGGTTGGTCTTGAGATTAGAAGTATCAAGAGAGTCATAATAAGTGAATTTCCTAATGGTTTTCCTCTGCTCTGGATGTAAATGAAACTACAGTCACAGGTGTGGGTCTGTTTTAGCTTTCTTGATATTCAGAGATGACGCGGTTGGTGGTGTCAGCCTTGTAACAGCTGTGATCTTCCTGGGGATGCAGGCAGTGACCTGTTTCAAGTTGTGTTTGATGCAGGCCAAGTAAGGTGCAGGGAAGTTTTTAATCACAAATTAGGATGAGCAGAATGAATCAGTCGTATTTCCTCTTCTCCCCTGGGAGACAAGGGCCTCAGGCCTTTCTTATAACTTAAACATCTCACTGGAATCCATTTTCGTGAGTAGGAAACAGTGTCATTGACTTAGTATATATTCCAAGGCTTTCCTGTGTAATTGCACTACTTCCTACAGGGTTTTACCTGCTACACACTAGAAATTCTGATGATTTTTCTTTCTTTTTTTTTTTTTGAGACAAAGTCTCCCTCTGTTGTCCAGGATGAAGTGCAGTGGCACGATCTCAGCTCACTGCAACCTCCACCTCCCGCAATTCTCCTGCCTTAGTAGCTGGGATTACAGATGCGTGCCACCATGCCCGGCTATTTTTTTTTTTTTTTTTTGTATTTTTAGTAGAAATTGGGTTTCACCATGTTGGCCAGGCTGGTCTCCAACTCCTGACCTCAAGTGATCTGCCTTCCTCGGCCTCCCAAAGTGCTGTGCTGGGATCACAGGCATGAGCCACTGTGCCTAGCCTCTTTGACTCTATTCTAAAAAAGATTTATGGGCCAGGCATGGTGGCTTATGCTTGTGATCCTAGCACTTTGGGAGGCAGAGACAGGAGGATTGCTTGAGCCCAGGAGTTTGAGATCAGCTTGGGCAACACAGTGAGATCCTGTCTCTACAAAAAAAATTTTAAAAATATATTATGGAAACATTGATTTAATCTAAAAACAAAAAATAAAAAACTAGCCACGTGTGAAGGTACACACCTGTAATCCCAGCTACTCAGGAGGCTGAGGTGGGAGGATTGCTTGAGCCCCAAAGGTCGAGGATGGAGTGATTGCAAATGTGTCATTGTATTTCAGTCTGGGTAACAGAGCAACACCTGTCTCAAAAGCAAATAAAAATTAAAAATAAAAAGAATTTATGGAAAGGCTTTTGTCCCTCCTGCTATGGATTAGTCCATGCGGGTGTTCAAATATGGGTCTTTTGTGAAAGAATTGAGCAAATAAAAATAGGATGTGGCTTTGCAGTTAAGTTCTATGTTAAATATTGAGAAAGGGACCAGGAAACTTGGTGAGGTCTGATAACTTCTCGATTCTTCATCTGAGATTGCATCTAAGGTCAGTGATTTCCTGGCTTTCCTATTAAAATTGCAGCTCACTCAACCCTGACTGAGGTCAGGCATGTGCCACCATGCTCAGCTAATTTTTGTATTTTTAGTAGAGACAGGGTTTTACCATGTTGGCCATGCTGGTCTTGAACTCCTGACCTCAAGTGGTCCACCCGCCTCGGCCTCCCAAAGTGCTGGGATTACAGGCGTGAGCCACCACGCTCAGCCTCTTTGTTATACTTTATTTGTGACTTTCCCTATACACATTTTTTTTAAGAAGTAGGAAGGCCATCACCAAATAAATACACACTTAGGTGTGGATCTATATAGTATATGTATGTGTAGATATATGTATGTGTAGATGCAACCCCCTCTTCTACTAAATTTTTCTCCAGAGCACTTTTCACCACTTCGAACACTATATATTTTGCTTATTGTCTGTCATCTCCCAGAAGAATGTAAACCCCAAGAGGATAGGAAATTTTGTGTTTTATTTTATGCACCTAGGAGTTGGTGCATAACAGTGCCTGGGACATCATAAGTGCTCAAGAAATATTTATGGAATGAATCAAACCAGCTTTGTCTGCACTGAGACCTCTTACTTGCAGATGGAATTTAAGCCTTTCCCCTGTCTGCTACCCTCTGCTTTGCACTTTTAGCTGTGTCTCATGAGTGGGGAAATTATCCAGATGAACTCCAAGATGAGCCTGATCTTCGAGCCCGCCGACCTCGAGCAAGCCTCTCCAGCCACTGTGAGCAGGTGAGGCAGCCCTCACTGGCACCCCGGGGGACAGTGTGGCCCCACTCACCCTAAGCAAAAGAGAAAGCTCTCAAATTTCACAAATGTGATGAAGCCCTTGCAGATCATCTACATTATTTTTTCTTTCCAATTTTTATTTTAGGTTCCAGGGGGTATATGTGCAGCTTTGTTACATGAGTAAATTGCATGGCATGGGGGTTTGGGGTACAGATTGTTTAGTCACCCAGTTAATCAGGTTGTTTTTCCATCCTCACCCTCCTCCACCCTGAAGTAGGCTCCCATATCTATCATTTCCTTCTTTTTTTTTTTTTTTTGAGACGGAGTATCACTCTGTCACCCAGGCTGGAGTCCCGTGGCATGATCTCGACTCACTGCAACCTCTGCCTCCCGGGTTCAAGCGATTCTCCTGCCTCAGCCTCCCCAGTAACTGGGACTACAAGCACACGCCACCACCCTCGGCTAATTTTTGTATTATTAGTAGAGATGGGGTTTCACCATGTTGGCCAGGCTGGTCTCAAACTCCTGACGTCGTGATCTGCCTGCCTCAGCCTCCCAAAGTGTGGAATTACAGGCATGAGCCACCGTGCCCAGCCAATCGTTCCCTTCTTTGTGTCCATGTGTACTCAATGTTTAGCTCCCATTTATAAGTAAGAACATATGGGATTTGGTTTTCTGTTCCTGCGTTAATTTGCTTAGCATTATATTATTTGTCATTCATTTAGATTTGTCATAAAATCAGCCCTCAGTCCACACTACTGGTGGGAGTCTAAAACCCAGCAAGTACTTTGGAAACAGTTTGATATTATCTCCTAAAGTTGAATCTCCGTATGCCCAAGAGCCAGCCATTCTCCTAAGTACAGGCCCAAGGAAAACTTTTGGCATGTGCAACAGGAGATCTGTACAAAAAATATAGTGGCAGAACTCACAGTAACAAGCACTTGGAAACAGCCCAAATGCCTGTTAATCGAGTTGACTGGTGGCCAGGTACGATGACTTATGCTGTAATCCCAGCACTTTGGGAGGCCGAGGCGGGCAGATCGCCTGAGGTCAGGAGTTTGAGACCAGTCTGGCCAACATGGTGAAACCTCATTTCTACTACAAAAAAATACAAAAAAATAGCCAAGCATGGTAGTGGGTGCCCGTAATCCCAGCTACTCGGGAGGCTGAGGCAGGAGAATTGCTTGAACCCAGGAGGCAAAAGTTGCAGTGAGCCGAGATCACACTACTGCACTCCAGCCTGGGCGACAGAACAAGACTCCATCTAAAAAACAAACAACAACAACAACAACAACAAAAGAGTGAATTAATAAAGTATAATAGAGTCAGAAATTGTAATATGTATAATAAAGTACTCAAAAGAACTGCACTGACATGCAACTATATAAATAAATCTTAGTAACTCTATTAAGGACAAAACCTTAGCAATATTATATATAACACAGATGACATAATAATATAATTATATCTATAAATATATTATATCTATAATTACATCTATAAATATATCTATAATTACATCTATAATTATAGTGTATTATATATAATATAATGTTATACTATATACTAATATATACTATATTATTATATGCTAATATATAATAATATATATACTGTATGGTTATATGCTATTATATACTATATTATTATTATATAGTAATAATAAAAGTAAGATCAAAATATTATCTATAACATGGTACCCCTTTTTAATTGTTAAAAACAACTAAAATAAAAATATAAACACTTTAGGAACAGGCCGGGCGAGGTGGCTCACACCTGTAATCCCAGCGCTTTGGGAGGCCCAGGTGGATGGATCACTTGAGGCCAGGAGTTCTAGACCAGCCTGGCCAACCCTGTCTCTACTAAAGACAAAACCCCATCTCTACTAAAAATACAAAAAAGTTAGCCAGGTGTGGTGGGACGCACTTGTAATTCCAGCTACTCGGGAGGCTGAGAAATGAGAATCACTTGAACCAGGGAGGCGGAGGTTGCAGTGAGCCGAGATTGCACCACTGTACTCCAGCCTGGGCAACAGAGCAAGACACTGTCTCCAAACAAACAAATAAACATTTTAGGAACATATAGAAATGCTATAAAACTGTATATGAAGGAAAGAAATCAAGAGGCAGATGAACACAAGATTCAACGTGGGTAAACCCAGGGGACTAGGTTATTGTCAAGATCCATTAATGCCTAGCATGGTGCCTGACATGCAGTAGATTGCTCAATAAATGTTAACCCGTATTAGTAACAAAGAAGCGAGCACCTAAACTGGTCCTCTGTGCTTCCCAGGTGTGGGATGATCTACATGGAGCCCCATCAACTAGGCTGGAAGCCCCTGAAGGATTCCTACATGGACACCCTGCCCTCCAGTCTCACCAAGGAGCACAAAGAATTGGTGAGCCCCTCAGACCATTTCCTTCCCCTCCTGCTGTCTCCCTGCTTTTCATCTCGAGGGTCTTCTAGGTACATCTTCACCTTCATAGTCCCTGGAGGCAACAAGGGGCAGGGAATTCCCTTGTTGTCCCCAGTTATCTTGTTTCCTGGCTGCCTGCCATTTTTCGAACTTTCTTCTCCATATGGTGGGCCTGGGGTGGTGCAGTCAATTTCTCTTTCCTCTTCCTCCTTCCCCATCACTCCCTGGCTCCCCAGTGGAGAATCCCAGTGCTGAGGAATGTTCTCTATGGAAGCTGAAATGTCACCTCTTTCTTCATTGCCCCACTAACAGAAATGTCTGTAGAAGTTTCTCTAGAGATGGGCCAGGTGTTCCTTTTGGTGCTGCCAATTCCCATCCCTGTAACCTGGACTCTGCACCTCCCACCTTGAGGGAGCTGGAACCAGTTAGAAGTGCTTTCACTGCAGCTACTGTGAGCGACCACTCCCTTCTTCCCTTCTCTAAAGAGGTGGGAAAGTTCGGGTTAGGCGGGTACCTGACCACACTCTCTGACCCGGAAGCAGGAAGGGAGTAGCGGTGTCTGTGGTTCCTCTTGCCCTCCCCTGTGTTAATAGAATGCTTAGGAAAGTCTCCCACTGAGGAATCCAAGGAGGGTCTATTCCTACAATGGAAACTCTTTGGGGGATTATGTAGGACGGCTGCATGTCTGTCATCACCTACATACATGGATAATATGTAAAGTGCAAGTACATATCCACGTGCACATTCAAGCGCCAGTCCACACACACACACACACACACACACACACCGAAAGCTGCCAAGTCCCCATATATGTAAAGTCATTTAGGGACTCCCCAATGTCCCTGGCACAAAGTTTTAACTCCTTATCAGGGCCCATGAGACTATGTGATCTGGCCCCGCCTGCCTCTGCAATCTCATTTCCTGCTCTTTCTCAGCCTCAGCTTAGCAGTCTCCAGCAGTCCTGTCTTGTTTCCAAGACAAGCCCAGGTTTCATCACCTCAAGGCTTTTGCTCTTTTTATTCCTCTTCCTGGGACTCTTGCCTCAGTTTATCTCAGAGTTGGCTCCACCCTCATCATGCAGTTCTCAACATAAAAATCTCCTCCTCCAGGAAGGCTTCTTTACCCTATTTAAACCCTTCCTGTTATTCTTCACCATAACACCTTTGTGTTTCCTGCTAGAACTTTGCATGATCTATAGGTATTTTACTGATATCCCTGCTGGATTAGTTATTTATTGTTTGTCTTCCCTGACCCTCCATGAGGGCTCCTTGTCTACCTTTTCCATTGTTTATCCCCAGCACTACTACCGTGCAATTAGTAGATGCTCAATAAATATTTATTGACTGAATTGATATACCACATTTCCATGTATACCTGTATTTTTATATATACATATAAATGCATCTACACATACATAAATTATCTATATAGATCCACACCTAAGTCTGTATTTATTTAGTGATGGCCTTCCTACTTCTTAAAAAAAATGTGTATAGGGAAAGTCACAAATAAAGTATAACAAAGAGGCTGAGTGTGGTGGCTCACGCCTCTAATCCCAGCACTTTGGGAGGCTGAGGTGGGCGGATCACTTGAGGTCAGGAGTTCGAGACCAGCATGGCCAACATGGTAGAACCCTGTCTCTACTAAAAATACAAAAATTAGCTGAGCATGATGGCATGTGCCTGTAATCCCAGCTACTCAGGGAGTCTGAGGCAGGAGAATCGCTTGAACCCAGTGGGGGCGGAGGTTGTAGTGAGCTGAGATCACACCATTGCACTCCAGCCTTGGTGACAGAACAAAACTCCGTCTCAAAAAAAAAAAAAATTTAGTAAGTAAATAAATAAATCTTTTTTAAAAAAATATATAACAAAGGTTTAAAAAAGCATTACAAGAAAAGCAAGTCGGATAACTTTTTAAAAGAGTAAATAGACTGGAGAACAGACACTAGAGGCAAGAATCATGATAACCCCAAAGAAGAACATATAAACCTACCCATACGTGTGGTAAATTACTGAAAATGAGCCCCCCAAATTAGCTCTGTACTCTCTTTGACTAATTTATACAGGAGTCCCACCTCACCAGTGTCTAACATAACAGTCATTTGTAAATTAATTGTTTAGAATTCCTAATACTTTTTATAGAAACAAAGACAGATACACTAGTTGGGTTCTAAACACATTTTATGCATCCTGTAGCTGACCCAGAGTGTTTCCAAGCCTCTCTGAGTATCAGCTCTGGGCAGTGGAATGCGGATGGGAAACTGAGTTAACATGGCCTGTGGGCAACAGTCTTAGGACCCTGAAGGAGGATGCTGAGATAGGGGTCTTGTTGCCTATAAGTTTTCCCCCAATGCACCTACATGTAAAATCAGCAGTCTAACCAGCATCTCTAGCCTCACAAGGTAGACCAAGCTCTTGGTCTTCAACTCACTTGTTGATCATGTCTCCAAGTCTCATGGAGGTTTCTACTCTCAGGTCAATGACATGTTCATGTGGCTTGTCCAGCCCTGCCTGGAATTTGGTCGCCTTCATTGTAAATTTGTTGTCCAGACATCTCCCATCCACCTTGCCTTCTCAATGATGAGACTGTACTCTTCTCTGCTTGGTAAGTACTAGCCATGATTCTTAAGCCACATGGGGGGTGGGTCTACCTTGGCTATTTCTTTTTTTTTTGAGATGAAGTCTCACTCTGTCACCAAGGCTAGAGTGCAGTGGCATGATCTTGGCTCACTGCAGCCTCAGCCTCCCAGGTTCAAGTGATTCTCCTGCCTCAGCCTCCCGAGTAGCCGGGATTAAGTTACGCACCACTTCTATTTTTTTGTATTTTTAGTAGAGATGGGGTTTCGCCATGTTGACCAGGCTGGTGTTGAACTCCTGACCTCAAGTGATCCACCTGCCTCTGCCTCCCAAAGTGCTGGGATTACAGGCATAAGCCACAGCGCCTGGGCTACCTTGGCTATTTTTTCTGCTCCCACCTCTCTTTGGCCCCCATTGAATTACAACATGACTGGCTGTTTGATCTAGAACAAGCAAGCCTTTGGAGTGCAGATAGTAGAGTTTGGTAGGGAAAGTCCATGTGTTTAGTCTTTGTCTGACATTGACTTTTGGGTGGTATTCTAGTGCAAATTACCCCATCATTCCTCAGTCTAAGGCTGCTCATTTACATAATGAGAGTAGTAATTCCTGCCCTTTTTACCTCACAGGGATATCCTAGAGGGAGATGAACATAGCAGGACCCCCATCTTACCTCCTCTCTGATAAGAGATTAATTTCCAAAAAAACAAAAAAGTAAATGTAGACTTATTGATCCAGCACTTTCACCTTAGCATATAAACCAAAAAGAATTGAAAGCAGAGACTTGATCAGATATTTGTATAACCATGTTCATAGAACTCTTGTTCACAATACCCAAATGGTGAAAACAACCCATGTGTCTACCGATGGATGAACAAATAAGCAAAATGTATTGTAATTTTGCAATGAAATACTATTTAGCCTTAAAAAGGAAATAAATCCTGATGCATGCTACAGCTTGGATGAACACTAAAGCCATTATACTAAGAAAATAAGCCAGTCACAAAATGACTGTGCGATTCTTCTCTACAATTAATGTACACAGAGTAGCCAAATTTATAAAGACAGAACGGAGAGTTCTGGTTGCAAGGGGGATGAGAGAGGATGGAGGGAGAAGTTATTGTTTAATGGGCAAAGAGCTTCAGTTCTGCAAGATGAAAACAATTCTGGATATAGATGGTGGTGATGGTCGCACAGCAATATGAATGCACTTAATACCACTGAACTATACACTAAAAAATGGTTAGATGGTAAATTATATATCATGTATTTTACCACAATAAAAATATTGCAGTAAAGGCCGGGTGCGGTCTCTCATGCTTGTAATTCCAGCACTTTGGGAAGTTGAGGTGGGTGGATCACGAGGTCAGGAGTTCGAGACCAGTCTGGCCAACAACACAGTAAAACCCCGTCTCTACTAATAATACAAAAATTAGCAGGGTGAGGTGGCGGGTGCCTGTAATCCCAGCTACTTGGGAGGCTGAGGCAGGAGAATCACTTGAACCCAGGAGGCAGAGGTTGCAGTGAGCCGAGATTGCGCCACTGCACTCCAGCATGGGCGACAGAGCTAGACTCCATCTCAAAAAAAAAAAAAAAAAAAAAAATATATATATATATATATATATAGTGGTTATATATATATAGTGATTTTATATATATATATACACACACACACACTATATTATTATATAGCAATAAAAATAAAAATATTGCTCACGGCTGTAATCCTAGCATTTTGAGAGGCCGAGGTGGGTGGATTGCTTGAGCTCAGGAGTTCGAGACCAGCCTGGGCAACCTGGCAAAACCCCATCTCTATAAAAAAATACAAAAATCAGTCAGATGTGGTGGCTAGTGCCTGTGGTCCCAGCTACTCAGGAAGCTGGGGTGGAAAGATCACTTGAGCCTGGGAGGTTGAGGCTACAGTGAGCTGTGACTGCACCACTGCACTCCAACCTGGGAGACAGAGTGAGACCCTGTTTCAAAAAAAAAAAAATGCATGTGAAATGATCTGGTAGGTGATAGGCACTCTGCCAATATCAGTCGCCCTTCTGGCCCAGACCCTTCAAAGGCAAAGCCAACCAGTTCACAGCCCTTACATCTGTGGCATTCTGCACTCTGTCCTGAGATTCGCTTTTCTCACTTTTAGATGAAATCAGGGCAGTAGAAGAGGAGGAAATGGAATTAGGTGAAGGCCTGTCAAGTCAACAGATCTTTCTCTGGCTCCAAGGACTGTTTCTCTTTTCCTTGGTGTGGACCGTGGCTGGCACCATCAACGCAGACAGCAGAAAGAAATTTGATGTGTTTTTCCGCAACCTGATCATGGGCATGGATGATAACCACCCGAGGCCCAAAAGCGTCAAACTCACCAAAAACAACATCTTTCCAGAAAGAGGTAATTTAGAACCTGTTTGTTATGTTCTAGTATAATAGTTGGAATTATGTGTTCTAAACACAACCAGAATGTGCAGACAGGTGAGCCCTTTACAAAAGCCACGGAAGGCCAGGCACGGTGGCTAATAAATATGTAAGGAATTACAGAACTAAAATACCATCATTGGCTGGTTGTGGTGTCTCACACTGGTAATCCCAGCACTTTGGGAGGCTGAGGTGGGCAGATCACTTGAGGTCAGCAGTTCAAGACCGGCCTGGCCAACATGGTGAAACTCCGTCTCTATTAAAAATACAAACAAAATTAGCTGGGTGTGGTGGCATGCACCTGTAAACCCAGCTATTCAGGAGGCTGAGGCAGGAGGATTGCTTGAGTCCGGGAGGTAGAGGTTGCAGTGAGCTGAGATCATGCCACTGTACTCCAGCCTGAGCAACAGAGCTAGACTCTGTCTCAAAAAAAAAAAAAAAAAAAAAAAAATAGAGTTGGCCCATGGGTGGTCCTGAAGTCAGGGTTTTATGGGATACTTAACCACTTTTTTAATTTAGGAAAAGAGGATATGACTGTTTTATTTTTGCAAAAATTACCAATAATTCCATCACCAAAACAAAATGAGAAATATAGACACTTGTGTTTTTCTTATTCCTTTCTATTTCTGTGTGTGTTGACATGCCTTCGTATAGGGTACTTATGGTATTAATATTTCTTTTAATTTTGTCATTATAATTTTTTTTTTTTTGAGATAGAGTGTTGCTTTCTTGCCCCTGCTGGAGTATAGTGGTACGATCTTGGCTCACTGCACCCACTGCCTCCCAGATTCAAGAGATTCTCCTGTCTCAGCCTCCCAAGTAGTTGGGATTACAGGCATGCACCACCACGCCTGGCTAATTTTTGTATTTTTAGTAGAGATGGGGTTTCACCACATTGGCTAGGCTGGTCTTGAACTCTTGACCTTAAGTGATCCACCTGCCTCAGCCTCCCAAAGTGCTGGGATTACAGGCGTGAGCCACTGCACCGGGCCTGCAGTTATATTTTAATATCATATTGAAATGTTTCCAATTTCACTACATACATTGTCTTCAAAATGATCACTTAGTGACTGTAAATATTCTTATGTGTGTGACATCATTTCTTATAAGGAAGATGCTTCTTCTAAGTCGCTTTTGTTTTGTTTTTCTACCACCCAAGTAAGACATTATATAAAATTTAGAAAATACAGAGAAAGGAATAGAAGAAAATTAAGATCAGTGGTAATCCCACTATCCAGAAATATCACTTCTTATGTTTTCTTTCAGTTTTTTCTATATTCCTAGAACAAAAAGAGGATCATACTACAAGTACTTCCCAAATAGCTTTACTTTTTGTGATTGTAAAAAAACATGTATCAAGGGCCATGAGAGAACTTCTAGGGGAAATAGTAATGTTGCATATCTTAAGAGTGACCTGGATTACACAAATATGTGCATTTGCCAAAACTTAGAAATGTGGGCTTAGGATGTGTGCATTTCATTGTAAGATTTATATCAAAGGAAAAATATATAAACAAATACTGAACACTAGGTAATAATAAGCACGCCGAAGTATTTATGAGAAAGTGTGTAGATGCTTACAATTAATTTTGAATTTTTTTTTAAAAAAAGATAGATTAAAGGAAGGATAGAGGGATGACCAGGTATGTACTAAAACAAATAAAGAGCTAACGGTAAAATCTAGAAGGTGAGTATACAAATGTTCACTGTACAATGTCTTCCATGTTTCTGTATGTTTGATAATAATGAAACATTATTATGTTTCATAATAATGAAATAATGAATGAGCAAGTAGATACTATTACCGCCTGCCACATACTCTTTCTCTGCACAGCTTGCACACTTCATTTGATACATGGCCATCTGTCAGATTGTGAACCACAAAAATCTGAGACAGGTCTCAGTTAATTTAGAAAGTTTATTTTGCCAAGGTTGAGGACGCATGCCTGTGACACAGCCTCAGGAGGCGCTGACAACAAACATGCGCCCAAGGTGGCCAGAGCACGGTTTTATACATTTTAGTGAGATATGAGACATCAATCAACGTATGTGAGATGAACATTGGTGCCATCTGGAAAGGTGGGACAACTTGAAGTGGGGAGGGGACTTCCAAGTCATAGGTAGATAAGAGAGAAATGGTTGCATTCTTTTGAGTTTTCTGATTAGCCTCTCCAAAAGAGGCAATCAGATATGAATTCATCTCAGTGAGCAGAGGGGTGACTTTAATAGAATGGGAGGCAGGTTTGCCCTAAGTGATTCCCTGCTTGACTTTTCCTTTTAGCTTGATGATTTTGGGGGCCCAAGATATGCTCCTTTCACAAGATGAACCACAGGGAGGCTCTGTCTCTGTATCAATCCATTAGTCAGATTGTCATGCATTCATTGAGTTTTTGGTTTGGATGATTTTTGCTTATTTTATTGTCATAGTAAAATGCACATAACACAAAATTTACCATTTTGACCATTTGTAATTGTTCAAATCAGTGGCGTTAAGTACGTTCACATTGTTGGGCAACCATCACCTCCCTCCATCTCCAGGACGTTTTTCACATTCCCAAACTAACCGTTCTCATTAAACAGTACCTCCCCCAAAGCCCCTTCTCCACCCCTACCCTGGAAATAACCATTCTACTTTCTGTCACCATAAATTAGACTGCCCTGGGTACTGCATGTAAGAGGAATCATATGGTATTTGTCTTCTTGTGACTGGCTTATTTTACTTAGCATAATGTCTTCGGCGTTCATCCATGTTGTAGCATGTGTCAGAATTTCCTTTCTTAAGGCTGAATATATTCCATTTCATGTATACACCACGTTTTGTTTATCCATTCATCTGTCAGTGGATCCTTGAGTTATTTCCACCTTTTGGCTATTGCGAATAAAGCTGCTATGAACATGGGTGTACAAATACTGTCTTTTGAGTCTCTGCTATTTCTGGTGTATATACTCAGAAGTGAAAATCTGGATCATATGTTAATGCTATGTTTAATTTTTTGAGGAACTGCTGTAATGTTTTCCATAGAGGCTGCAACATTGTACTTTCCCACCGGCAATACACAGAAGTTCTGATTCCTCCACATCCTCACCAGTGCTTGTATTCTCTCTGTATGTTTTACTGATAATAGCCATTGTGGTGGGTATGAAGTTCATTCTTATTTTTTAAGAAAAAAATATACAATAAAAACGTGATAAAAAGACAGTCACGATTAATATTTTGATGACAATTCTTTTGGACATTTTCTTATGCATGTATGTGTCTCCAGGTTTGTTTTTAAAATATAAGATCATTCTGTACTTTTATCTCCTAGTTTTTACTATCATTAACAATATTCTGGTTGTTAATGATATTTACTTAATTCATTGTTATTTCCTTATGATGATTTCCTAAAATAGAATTGCTGAGTCAAGAGGTCGGTAACATTTTAAAGCTTTTGGTTGCTAAACTTCCCTTGTGCCTCACTGAGTATTGCCTTTTCAAAATCTCAAGCAATTTGAAATATGAAAATCATATCTCGGCCAGGCACAGTGGCTCACACCTGTAATCCCAGCACTTTGGGAGGTTGAGGCAGGCAGATCACTTGAGGCCAGGATTTTGAGACAAGCCTGGCCAACATGTTGAAACACCATCTCTACTAAAAATACAAAAATTAGCTGGACATGGTCGTGGGCACCTGTAGTCCCAGCTACTCAGGAGGCTGAGGCAGGAGAATTGCTTGAACCTGGGAGGCAGAGGTTGCAGTGAGCTGAGATATCACACCACTGCAATCCAACCTGGGCGACAGAGCAAGACTCCATCTTAGAAAACAAAACAAAAAATCTCAAGCAATTTGAAATATGAAAATCATATCGCATTTTAACTTTCTTCTCCTTTAAAAAAAGTTTTAATAGACTTTAGTCTTAAATTTATAGAAAAATGTTGCAGAAAATACAGAGAGTTTCCATATGCCACTTCTTCTCACCCACACAAACACAGTTCTTTCATTAACATCTTGCAGTACTGTGGTATTATAGTTACAATTGATGAACCAATATTGCTAAATTATTATGAACAAAGTTCATAGTGTACGTTAAGGTTCACTCTTGTGTTGTATGTCCTATGGGTTTTGACAAAGATGTAAATGTCATGTATTCACCATTACAGAATCATGCAGGATAGTTTCACACAACCCAAAAAAATCCTGTGCTCCACCTCTTCATCCTCCCTTCCTTTCCTGATCCCCAAGCAACCACTGATCTTTTTACTGTCTCTATAGTTTTGACTTTTCCAAGACATGATATTCTTGGAATCATACAGTATGTGAAATTTTTAGACTGCCTTATTTCACTTAGCAATATGCTGTTGAGGTTCCTGCATGGATTTTTGTTCCTTGTTAGATTGCTTCTTTATCACTTAATAATATTTCATTGTATGTATGTTTATCCATCCACCCATTAAAGGACATTTTGGTTTATTACAACTTTTGGTACTTATAAATAAAGCAGTTATAAACATTTATGTAAAGGCCTTTTGTGAACATAACTTTTCCATTAATTCATTTAGTAAACACATAGACATGCTATTGCTGGATAATGTTAAGGCTGTGTTTACCTAGACCAAGTCAAGAAGAACAGATTTCTTAATAATTTAGGGTCTTTCTATTCATAAACATGGATTATCTCTCTATTTATTTAGACTTTTTTATTTCTTTGGCTAGAGTTTTATAGTTTTCCTCATATAGATCTTGTATATTTTTTGTTAAATTTATACCTAAGTAGTTCCTTCTTTTTTGGAGTTAATATAAATGGTATTGTGTTTTCATTTCAAATTCCACTTGTTCATTGCCTGTATATAGAAAAGCAATTGACTTTTGTATATTAATCTTGTATCCAGCCATCTTACTACAATCACTTATAAGTTCCAGGAGTCTTTTTGTGGATTCTTTGGGATTTTTTACATAATTATGCCACTGACAGACAGTTTTATTTCTTCCTTCCCAATATTTTATTTCCTTTTCTTGTCTTATTCCATTAGCTAGGACTTCCAGTATGATGCTGAACAGAAGTAATGAAAAAGGGCTTCCTTATCTTGCTCCCAGTCTTAGGAGGAAAGCATCTAGTTCTTGGCCATTAAGTGTGATGTTTAGCTGAAGGTTTTTCATTGGTATTCTTTATCAAGTTGACAAGTTCCCTCTATTACTAGTTTACTGAGAGTCTTTGTCATGAGTGGATGTTGGATTTTGTCAAATGCTTTTTCTGAATCTATTAACGTGATCATATGATTTTTCTTCTTTAGCTTGTTAATGCAATGAATTACACTAATTGATTTTCAAATGTTGAGCCAGACTTATATACCTTGGAATAATAATAATCAAGTGGAATAAATATCACTTGATTATGGTGTGTAATACTTTTCATATGTTGTTGGATTTGATTTGCTAATATTTTGTTGAATATTTTTGCATCTATGTTGATGAGAGATACTGGTCTGTAATTTTCCTCTCTTATAATGTCTTTATCTGGCTTTGGTATTAGCGTAATGCTGGCCTCATAGCATGAGTTATAAAGTGTGTTCTTTGCTTCTATTTTCTGTAAGAGATTGTAGAGAATTTGTATCATTTCTTCCTTAAATGTTTGATAGAATTCACCAGTGAACCCATCTTGGCCTGGTACTTTCTCTCTTGGAAGGTTATTAATTGTTGATTAAATTTCTTTAATGGATAAAAGCCTATTCAAATTATCTACTTCTCCTTATGTGAATCATGTAAATCATGTCTTTCAAGGAATTGGTCTATTTTATTTATCAAATTTGTTGGCATAAAGTTGTTCATAGTATTTATTATCCTCTTAATGTCCATTGAATCAGTACTGATGGCCTGTCTTTCATTTTTTTAGTTTTTTTTTTTTTTTTTTTTTTTGAGATGGAGTTTCACTCTTGTTGCCCAGGCTGGAGTGCAATGGCATGATCTTGGCTCACCGTAACCTCCTCCTCCCAGGTTCAAGCAATTCTTCTGCCTCAGCCTCCCGAGTAGCTGGGATTAAAGTCATGTGTCACCACGCCTGGCTAATTTTGTATTTTGGTAGAGATGGGGTTTCTCCACGTTGGTCAGGCTAGTCTCAAACTCCTGACCTCAGGTGATCTGCCTGCTTTGGCCTCCCAAAGTGCTGGAATTACAGGTGTGAGCCACCGTGCCCAGCCTCATTCTTGATAAAAGAGAAGTCTTTTTTTCTTGGTTAACCTGTCTAAAGGTTTATCAATTTTTTTTTTTTTTAACAGATGGGATCTGCCCGGGCTGGTGCTGGCCCCAAACTCCTGGACTCAAGTGATCCACCTGTCTCACCTTCCTAAAGTGCTGGGATTACAGGCATGACCCACTGTGCCCGGCCTATCAATTTTATTAATCCTTCAAAGATACAGCTTTTGTTAATTTTGTCTATTAATTTCCTGTTGTCAATTTCATGATTTCTGCAATAATTTTTATTTCTTCTCTTCTGCTTCCTTTTATTTAATTTGCTCTCTTTAGTTTCCTAAGATGAATGCTTAGATTATTGATTTTAGATCTTTCTTTTTGGCTGTGCACGGTGGCTCACACCTGTAATCCCAGCACTTTAGGAGGCCAAGATGGAGGATCCCTTGAGCACAGGAGTTTGAGACCAGTCTGGGCAACATGTCAAAATCCCATCTTTACAAAAACAAAAAATGAAAATTAGCTGGGTGTGGTAGCGCTCACCTGTAGTCCCACCTACTCAGGAGGCTGAGGCGGGATGATTGCTTGAGCCTAGGAGTTGGAGGCTGCAGTGTGCCATGATCATCCCACTGCACTCCAGCCTGGGTGACAGAGTAAGAGAGTGAGATCCTGCCTAAAAAAAAATTAAAAAGTGTTTTATTGCCCACGATGCATTCTATCTTGGTGAATGTTTCACGTGAGCTTAAGAAAATATGTAGTCTTCTATTGTTGAATAAAGTAATAAATGTCAATTTGATCCTGTTAATTGATGATGGTGCTATTCAGTTTCACTATATTCCTACTTATTTTCTGACTGTTATCTGCCAACTACTGATTGGCAGGGGTGGTTGAAGTATCCGACTGTGATATTGGATTTGTCTATTTCTCCTTAAAGTTCTATCAGTTTTGCCTCATGTATTTTGGCATTCTGTTTACATTTGAAAAGTGAAAATAGTATCTAATTTAAATTTCTTTTTTAAATTAGAAGTGAGGTTGAATTATATATAAAGTGGTAGTTTGTTTTTCATGTTTTTTATTTAATGTTTTTGTAGGTTTTGTTTCTGTTTTGTTTTTAACAGACTGTGTCCTCTTTTGTTTATTTTGCCTGGAATGTGATGCATCCTTTCCGTCAGCAAGGAAAAAAATAATTTTCTGGCTCCCATAACCATCATCTCCTTTTTTCTTGTTTTGGGGCTTTGGTCTTTCGAGGTGCGCTTTTCATTTTGATATCAGCCACCCACAACTTCAATTATTCTTTTTACTGTCTTGAATTATTTTAATTCTGCCTTTGTATCTTTTGTTTCTGTGGCAGGCTTTGTTAGTGCAAGGATGGGAAAGTACAGGCCATGGAGTGAAATTGTCAGAGTTCGGATCCTGGCTCCAACACTTAATACTGGGGTGACTTTGAGCAACTTCTTTATCCTCCTCAGTTCCCTCAATTATAAAATGGGGACAATAATAATAGTAAGGATTAAATGAGTTAATACATGTAAAAATACTTTGAATAAAGCATGGTATGTAGGAAATGTTAAATAAATGTGAGCAATTTTATTGCTATTATCATCATCATCTCTTAGGGCATCCATCTCACTTTTTATCTCATCTTGTCTTTTCATCTTAGTTTGTTTTTCCTTTTTTGCTTTCTGTTCCTGCTTCATTTAAAGTTAGGTCTTTCTGCACCTTATTGAAGATACCAAACAGTTTTCCTGAAATTTGGCTTCAAGTCCTGCAAAAACAAGTTTCACCCTGGCACGGTGGCTCACCCCTGTAATCCCAGCAGTTTGGGAGGCTGAGGCAGGTGGATTTCTTGAGCCCAGGAATTTGAGACCATCCTGGGCAACATTGTAAAACCCTGTCTCTACAAAAAATACAAAGAAAAATCAGCCAGGCATGATGGCACACACCTCTATTCTCAGCTACTTGGGAGGCTGAGGCAGGAGGATCACTTGAGCCCAGGAGGTTGAGGCTGCAGTGAGCTGTGATGCACCTACAGCCATGCTTGACCACTGCACTCCAGCCTGGGTGATACAGTGAGATCCTGTCTCAAAAGAAAAAAAAAGTTCAGAGATGAATTATTCAGGTTAATCTCCATATGACATTCCTTTACATTGCAATATTTTTTTCACAGGCTCCACATGTTGTTTTCTGCCTTCCTCATCCTTCAAGATCAATCTGTTCATGCTCTGTCTGCAGAGATGGTACATGAATTGCCCTTGACCTCACTTTCAGATCACTTTGTGGTGACCTCTTTCCTTTCCTTCTGCAGCTAGAGAGTCAATGATGTGATGTGCACAGCTCCCACTCAGTTTCTAGATAATTTTCCCTTATAATATCTCCTGTCCACAACGATGGCCTCATCTCCTCCCTCCATGCCCTACCCAGCAGATGCAGCATAAAACAAACCATAATTTTCATCGTGTCCTGCAAACTGACTTCTTTTGTGTATATCCTCTTTTGCAGCAGCTTGTTTTTTTTAAAAAAAAAAACAAAAAACAAAAAAAAAAAAACAGGTTTTGGCTGGGCGTGGTGGTTCATGCCTGTAATCCCAGCTACACAGAGGCTGAGTTGGAAGGATTGCTTGAGCCTGGGAGTTTGAGACTAGCCTGGGCAACATAGCAAGACCCTGTACTTTCTTATAACCATATTCAAAAGCTTAAAATGCCTTTCTAGCCTGTCCATGAGGGCCCATGATTAAAATTCTAATGCCGAGTGCTCCAGGAAGGCCTTCCCTGACTTTATGGGACATTGTTTTCTAGGCTTTTCATGATATGCAAGACATGGCATAAATGGATCTCTCAAATAAGTGCTGGAGGAACTACACTGGGAAGCATACACTAAGGAAAGCAAGCAGACCCTTGTGGGATTCTGTCAATGTTGGGCTCACATTGTTTGACATGGACCTTTGTTTGTCAACCCAGGGATCCATTTGTCCCGAAAGTGCTTAATTTCTCTTCATTCACTCATTCATTGTGTGACCTTTGAAAAGTCACTTACTGCTCAGTTGAAAAGTTTACCTCATTTTCCCAAGTGCAGGAGAGGAAAGCAGAGCTGGGGTAGGGGTGGTAGGGGTGATAGAAGTCATTTACCAATTCATTACCAATCCATTCCTGAATTTCTGCTATTCTCCTCTTTCTACTCTCACACCCAGACCAGAGTTTAAGTTATAATCACAACACAAAGAGAACAGGAGCCATTATTCTGATGAAAACCAAGAAGAGCTAGAGCTAAACATTACCAAGTGCCTTCTGTGTGCCCAGAACTATGCTAGATGTTTGATACATATATCTCACTCACTCTCCGTAGTGATTTTCCGAGTTTGACATAAAACCAGGCCTATTTTACAGGTGTGTAAATGGTAACCTTAGCCAAGGTCACACTGCTGGTAAATCTACTTTTACTAGTTAAATCTTTTCTCTTCTCTTTTCTTCTCTTCTCTTCTCCTCTTCCCTTCCCTTCCTTCTTTTCTTCTCCTCCCCTCCCCTCCCCTCCCCTCTCCTCTTTTCTTTTCTTGACAGAGCCTCATTCTGTTGTCCAGGCTGGAGTGCAGTGGCGTAGTCATGGCTCATCACGGCTCACTGCAGTCTTAGTGCCCCAGGCCCAGGTGATCCCACCTCAGCCTCCCAAGTAGCTGGGACTACAGGCACATGCCACCATGCCTGGCTAATTTTTGTATTTTTTATAGAGACAGGATTTTGCCATATTACTCAGCCTGTTCTCCAACTTCCAGACTCAAGTGATTCATCCACCTTGGCCTCCCAAAGTGCTGGAATTATAGGCATAAGCCACCACGCCCAGCCAAATCTTTTCTCATTAGCCTAAATGTTCCCAAATCAAGCCACAAATTAGCTCTAGCTCAACATCAGCAAAGGAAGAGGGAAAAATTTTTTTACCAATTCAGTCTTTTAGTATCTCCTTTTTATTGTAAAAGCAATTCTATTCTATTAAATAAAAATTATCCTTAAGTATCTCTTTGTTCATACCACCATATCACAGTCATTTCAGTTTTCAAAAAATCTGTTTCCTTGCTTGTCTACCTGATTTCATCTCTTTACATGGTTACCATAATGGTATATATTTCACTCTGTAGTCTATTTTTATCTATCATTGTTTCTGAAAAGCATTTTCTATGCTAATACTTAGCTTTTGCAACTATCATTTTAATGACCAAAGAATATTCCATCCATCTTATAAGAGCTAATTTTACTTGTCTCCTAATGTAGGATATGTAAGTTATTTCTTTGCTATCACAGATGGTGTTGCATACTCATGTATACAGATTATTTTCATTGTGAATTATTTCCTTATGATAAATTCCCAGAAATGGGATTTCTGACTTAGAGAACATTCTCGTCGCTCTGTAAGCATTGTGCCAGATTGCTTTCTAAAAGTGTTGCACCAGATTGACTTCTAGGTAAGGCTGCAGAGTGACGTAGAATAACAGAAGCTCACTTTTAAAATACCTAACAAAATCAGCAACAACAAACGTTTTTTAATCCTAAAAAGTACCCAGCAATAACCAAAGAATGAATTACAACTTAATTCTACAAGCATTGTGAAGTAGTGAATAAGGAGAGAAAACAAGATTCTGGCCTGGCGTATCTCCCAACTCAGAACCTGCCACCCCTCTGTCTTGCTAAGAGTGATGGGGAGAGGAAAGCAGGTCAGTTGACAACACTCTGAGTTCTCGCTGGAAATCACCAGCGGAGAGGAAAGGGGACCATGATGATGGCTGGGCAGCTGCACAAAAGGTCTAAGAGAAACTCTCCATCATGGAAGCCCCTGTGTGATGCTGGAGGACCTTAGTAGGGATGGGAAAAAACGCCAGGTTTTGCATCTTCCAGAACCCTGTGCTGCGTGGGGACATGAGCTGAATCCTTCGGGAGTGGGGCACATCACTAGCTAGGATGGGAGTGAGATGGACCCATGGTTCAGGAAATGTAGACAGATTTCAGAGAGAGGGTACAGTGCTCAGATTTTCCAGCAAGGGTAACTGAGCTTTTCCCTTTACCCAACCCTATGGATTAAGGCTATAGGAAAGAAAGCCACACACCATTCCTTAAATAGTGGCCAACACTGTAGATAAGATAAACTGGCCCCAGATAATGTTGGGAAACATGTCAAGAAGAATTTACCCAATTATATCAGAGCAGAATGGTAAGGCAATCATGCACACACCAGAGAGAGAGAGAGACAGAGGAGAGAGAGAGAGAATGTTTAACAGAAAACATGAACCAAGAGCCAGAAAATATTTCTGTTGAAAGAATTTTGTAATAATAGAAGTTTAAATTTTTAAGTTCATAAATGAATAGTATGGTATACTGGCAAAAGAACAGAAATATAGATTAATTGAATAGAATTGACAGTCCAGAAAGAAAACTCTTGCATTTATGGTGACTTGATTTTTGACAATGGTGCCAAGATGATTAAATAGGAAAAGAATGATCTTTTCAACAAATCGTGCTGGAACAACTGAATTACACATGTAAAAGAGTGAATTTGTAGTTCTGCCTCACACTATAGTGAAAAATTAACTCAAAATAGGTCAAAGACTTAAATGTAAAAGCTAAAACTATAAAACTCTTAGAAGAAAACATAGATGCACATTTTTATGATTTGGAGTAGGCAATGATGTCTTAAGACAACAAAAGCACAAGTGACAAAAGAAAAAATAGGTAAACTGAACATCATTAAAATTAAAAACTTTCGTGCTTCAAAGGACAACATCAAATGAAAAATCCCACAGAATGGGTGAAATTTATTACAAATTATGTACCTTATAAGGGACTCAAATTTAGAATATATAGAGTGATGATAATTTAATAATAAAAAGACAAATAACACTGTATAAAATGGGCAAAATATCTGAATAGACCGTTATTTACAGAAGATATACAGGCCAGGCACACTGGGGCTCATGCCTTTGGGAAGTTGAGGTGGGCAAATCACTTGAGCCCAGGAGTTTGAGACCAGCCTGGGCAACATGGCGAAACCCCATCTCTACAAAAAATACAAAAATTAGCTAAGCATGATGGTGCGTGCCTGCCTGTAGTCCCAGCTACTTGGGAGGCTGAGGCAGGATGATCACCTGAGCCCAGAAGGCAGGGGTTGCAGTGGCCAAGATCATACCACTGCACTCCAGCCGGGGTGACAGAGTGAGACCCTGCCTCAAAAAAAAAAAAAAAAAGATATACAAACGGCCAATAAGCCCATGACAAGATGCTCAATGTTATTAGCCATCAGGGAAATGCAAATTAAAACCACAATGAGATACTTACTTTACAATAACTAGGATGGGTGTAATTAAAAAGATGAAAAACAACAAGTATTGGTGAGGATGCAGGAAGATCAGAACTCTCATCTACCATAATGGAAATGTAAAATGGTGCAGTAGCTTTGAAAAAGAGGCTGTGACACTTCCTCCAAAGTTAAACACAATCCAATTTAATTTAACTCAAAAGTTACACAATCCGATTGTGAGCAGATCACTTGAGCTAAGTTCAAGACCAGCCTGGGCAACATAGCAAAAACCCCGTCTCTACAAAAATTAGCCAGACGTGGTGGTGCATGCCTGTTGTCCCAGCTACTTGAGAGGCTGAGGCAAGAGGATCACTTGAGTCCAGGAGGTTGAGGTTGCAATGAGCAAGATTGTGCCACTGCACTCCAGCCTGGGTGACAGCTAGGCCTGGTCTCAAATAGACACACACCCACAAACACTTTTTTAAGTGAAAGAAGCCAGTCGCAAAAGAACACGTATTATATGATTCCCTTTATATAGGCAGAATAGGCGAATTTATAGAGACAGAAAGTAGATTAGAGGTTGCCAGGGTGTGAAGTGGGAGGGAGAGGGATTTGGCAGGTGACGGCTAAGAGGTGTGGGGTTTCTATCCAATGTAATGAAAAGTTCTAAGGTTGATTGTGGTAATGGTTTCACAACTCTGTGAATATTAATATATTTACATGTACATGTGGTTTTGGTATGCTAAAAGTACAACTGAATTGTACACTTGAACTAGTTGGATTATATGATATGTAAATTACATTTCAGTAAAGCTGTAGAAAGTTTGTAGATGAAGTGATAAAACTACTAAATTAGAGAAATAGAGGAACTGCAGAGTCAGAGAAACAGATTGGGAATAAAATAATGCCATCAATGATCTAATAAGTGAATTAGAACCAGCAAGAAATAAAGTATACAAGGCTAGACATCTACTATATTGCTTAGAAATAAGGTTTGAGATAATTACACATACAACAGAAGAGAAAAACATTGAAGTAATCAGAGACAATACAATTGATATGGAGACCAAATAATGCTAGTTCCTTAAGAACTCCAATCAATAGTATAAATAATATATACAAAGATACAGATGCAGAAACTTCTCTTAAAATGAACAGTTGTTTCTACCAATTGTAAGAGTATGCTATGCTCTAAGGAAAACTGATACATAATAATTGACCAGAAAATATAACATAATTAAATTATTGGACTTCCAGGTAAATATCTGATGGGCCTCAGTTTCTGCACAGCAATTTAAAATGCAAAAAAAAAAAAAAAAAAAAAAACAGAATAGAGCAATGTCTGCATACCTTAGAAGACAAGAAAATATGACATAGACTATTACTCTCACTGTTAAAATACAAAAGCAGCAGGCGGTCATTCTCAAACACGTAAGAGCTGAGAGAGTTGAGCACCTATAAGCCCCTTCTTGGAAAAAAAAAAAATGAGGCTGGGCATGGTGGCTCATGCCTGTAATCCCAGCACTTTAGGAGGCCAAGGCAGGCAGATTGCTTGAGCTCAGGAGTTTGAGACCAGCCTGGGCAACATAGCAAGACCTTATCTCTACAAAAAATAAAATAATTTGCTGGGTGTGGTGGCGTGTGCCTGTGGTCCCAGCTACTTAGGGGGCCGTGAGAAGATTGCTTGAGCCTGGGAGGTTGAGGCTGTAGTGAATTGTGATTGCACCACTGCACCACTTTGACTTAGGCAATGAGTGAGAACCTGTCTCAAAAAAGAAAGAAAAAAGAGAAAAAGAGAGAAAGAATGAAAGAGAGGAAGGAAGGAAGGAAAGAAGGAAGGAAGGGAGGGAGGGAGGGAAGGAGGGAAGCAAGGAAGGAAAGAGAGAAGGGAGGGAAGGAAGGAAGAAGGGAGGGAGGGAAGGAAGGAAGGAAATACAGAAGGAGAAAGAGGGAAGGAGGGAGAGAGAAAGAAAAAGAAAAAGAAGAAAGAAAGAGACGAGAGAAAGAAGAGAAAGAGGAAGAAAATTAGTCAACTAAGAGATGAATTAAAACAAAGAACTCTTAAGTGGTCTGTGTTAAAAGGCCTGAGCATTGAATCTATTTAAAAGTTTGAGCAGTGAATCTATTGAAATATAAACATAAGACTAAGGAATGGGGAAATTATGGTTGCAGAAAAAAACATAAATGAATATGAACCCTGACAAAGTGAAAGTTATAGTGTCAATGACAACAAAAGGAACCAGAGAAGGGGAGCTGGAAGGAAGAGTTAATCACCTCACAGTTCACAAAGGAATCAGTGAAATTGGTCTAAACTTGAATCGTTTGTATTCACAATTGAAATGGTCTGATATCAGGATTTGCCTTAAAATACTCCAAAGAAGGAAGAGGGGAAGGGAAGGGGAGTGGGGAGAGATGAGGGAAGAGGAGAAAGGAAGGATGGAGGGAGAGAAAGGGAAGGAAAGAAAGAGACGGGGAAGGGCTGGGCACAGTGGCTCACACCTGTAATCCTAGCACTTCGGGAGGCCAAGTCGGGTGGATCACCTGAGGTCAGGAGTTTGAGACCAGCCTGGCCAACATGGCAAAACCCTGTGTCTACTAATAATACAAAAATTAGCAGGGCGTGGTGGCGAGTGCCTGTAGTCCCAGCTACTTGGGAAGTTGAGGCAGGAGAATTGCTTGAACTCGGGAGGCGGAGGTTGCAGTGAGCCGAGATCATGTCACTGCACTCCAGCCTGGCAACAGAGTGAGACTCCATCTCTAAAAAAAAGAAAAAAGAAAAAGAAAGAAAGGAAGAGAGACTAAAGGAAAAATGAATATGTTGCTGGTTGGAGGTAGTGAAATGGATGAGACAAAAATGGCAAAATGATCATGTTGAGGCTGGATAATGCGTACAGGACGGTTTATTATACTATTCTCCTTACTTTCATTTTTTAAATTTTTCTCACAATAGAAAGTTAAAATACAACAAAATAACATTAAATGATTTATAAAGCATAATGACTTTAATCCCTTAATGACTTAAAATTATGAAATACCTTTTAGGACCCAGTATCTCTTGTAGTGACAAAAACTGTACCTGAAAGTCAGCAGGTCCTTCAGTTTCACTTCAATCTCCTTTTCTTTTGCTAGATTTAAGTAAAATTAACTTTAACATAGTTATTTTAAAATAGTATATGTCCAATGAGTCCCCTTCTTATAAAATCCTTTCTTTCATCTATCTGTCTTTCCATCTTCAGTATGTTTGTGTGTCTAGAAAGAGGGCTAGAAGGATTGCCATCAAAAGTTATCTCTGGATGTGGGATTTTGACTAACTTATTGTCTTCTTTTTTTGTTCTTTTTTTTAATTGTATGTATTTATTGATTTATTTTTGAGACAGAGTCTCACTCTGTTGCCCAGGCTGGAGTGCAGTGACACAATCTCGGCTCACTGCAACCTCGGCCTCCTGGGTTTGAGTGATCTTCCTGCCTCAGCCTCCCAAGTAGCTGGGACTACAGGCACGTGCCACCATGCCCAGCAAATTTTTTTTCATTTTTAGTAGAGATGGGGTTTCACCCTGTTGGCGAGGCTGGTCTTGAACCCCTGACTTCAGGTGATCCACCCACCTCAGCCTCCCAAAGTCCGGTGATTACAGGCGTGAGCCACTGTACCTGGCCTTGTTCTATTTTAATACTTGCTGTTTACATTATGAAAACTAATTTAATAATTTGCATAATTAGCACCTATCATTTTTACACAAATAATAAAGTCACTACTCTTTAAAAAGTGTTGTTTCAGTTTATACACTTTCCAGCAATGTATAAGTTTCACCACAACTATGCCAGTACTGGTAGTTAAACATTTTCATATGCTGATAACTGAGGGACTTAAAATCCTCAAATATGGGAGGCAAGTAAAGCCTTCATGTGCTAACGATCTGTTTTGTTTCTTTGGGTCCAGGAAGCATCTATGATTTTTATTTTATCAAACAAGCTAGTGGACATTGGGAAACGTGGACACAGTATATCACCAAAGAGGAGGAAAAAATTCCAGCTGGTGCAAAGGTATAAAGAGAATCATTGGCCATGGAACTTTGGTTTCCAGAATTATCCAAATATTCTCTCAGGTGGAAGAATTAACAGTCTTTGCGAGGAGTTTTAAGGGCTTTCTTTAGAAAAATGTTTAAACATGAGCTGCAGTGGACCTGCAAAAACATGGGCTTTAGAATCAGAGAGACACAGCATCCTTTCTCAGCTTCAATTTACTCAACCAAAAAATGGCGGTGGGGGGAACATTTATGGGTGCAGAGGTTGGAGGTGTTATACATGAACACATGGCACATGCTAGGGGCTACATCAGTGTTTGTTGCTATTCTGATTATTGTCGTTATCAGTAATACCAGGTACTGGCCAGGCGCAGTGGCTCACATCTGTAATCCAGCACTTTGGGAGGCCAGGGCAGGAGGATCACCTGAGGTCAGGAGTGCAAGACCAGCCTGGCCAACATGGTGAAACTGCATCTCTACTAAAAATACAAAATTAGCTGGGCTTGGTGGCGCATGCCTGTAATCCCAGCTACTCGGGAGGCTGAGGCAGGAGAATCGCTTGAACTCCAGAGGCAGAGATTTCAGTGAGCCGAGATCGCGCCATTGCACTTCAGCCTGGGTGACAAGAGCAAAACTCTGTCTCAAAAATAATAATAATAATAATAATAACAACAACACCAGATAGTCATCAGTGTGCTTCTCAGTTATCTCAGCAAAAAAGGATTCTTTGAATCCTCAGAGATTTTCTTGATCAGAATTCTCTGAAAAGTAGGTTTTGATTAATAAGTTTTCTGATTAGAAAATGATACACCTACAACTCCTGCTCTTTTCAATCCTTGTGGAACATTTTTTCAGAGAGCTTTTATGTCCCTGTTAGTAGAATCTAGTGGGCATAGTTTATCTTTCTGAAGTGACTGGAGATGGTTCAGGCCCTGGGTGGAGTGGTAGGTGGTGGAGAAAGTACAGATATTGACAACCAAGTCAGACACCACGCAGGACCACAGCTGTATGTGTAAGGATGTGTCAAGCAGGGTGAATGTGTGCTGACTTCAGGACACACCTTGGGGGCTGAGTGTTGTAAAGCAACCCCCAGCACTGAGGTCCTAAACTTTAATTCTCCAAAAAGAGCTTAGTCACTTGAGCTCCAGGGATTTGCAATCTTGCTGAATTAACACAAGTAAAAGAGTCCAATGAAGAAAATATCTTCAGTTCTGGAGATGTTTCCCTTGTCAAACAATTGTCCTAGTTCCTGAAAATAAACATCTATGAAACCCAGCTTGCTTTAAACTCCCAGTCTTAGTAGCAAAATACGCATCTTGAACCTAGTTCTGCATTTAGCCTCACTTGCTGGCTATATGGCTTTGGATAAGTTAGCCAGTTTCTTCGAGCCTCATTTATTTCATCTGTGTTATTACATACCTGCCTTAGAAGGTTACTGGGAAGACTGTAGGGGGTAATACAGGCAAAACACCCATACTTAAGCACCTGTTACTTCTCTTCTTCTCAACTTTAATTCCCTTGTCTCATCTGTTTCTTTTCCTTTGATCAAATTGCTTGTAGAAAGAAGCTGAGCCTTTTTCTACCAGTATACATAGGGCCATTATGTCGCACAGACCTAGGTGGCGCTATTTGCATCACGGTCCAGTTTTGCTTTAGAAGGCACCATTGACATGATCCATGGTGTGAATGGTACTCTCTGTAGTTGTACAACACAGTGGCCCCAAGGTCTAGTCCCTTTCAGCCTAGACATAGAAGGAGACTTCAGTGTATGATATAATCATCTTCCCCCATAGAGGGACAAAATGTAGCCAAATGGCTGATGACAGGGTTCAAACTCAGAGAATCCAAGCCAAGGTCAGGTGCCCTGTCCAAATAGGGATTCCAGGAGCCCGAGACCCAGCCTTAAGAGTCCAACTGGGACCTGAATACCAGGAAAAGTGTGTATTAATACAATCCCCATATTGGAAAAGGCATGGGATTAGTAAGGGTGGGTCTTAGAACCAAGAATGTGAGTGTTGTAAAAAACAGATCAGAAACAAGCACAGATCATGGGGATTCAGGATCACACTTAAGCCCTCTGAGCCAGGCAGTGATGATGGCATAGGGGAGGTAGACCTTGCCTGGGACAAGGGAGACAAGTTGGTTCAGAGCAATGCTCTAGGAGCACAGCAGCTATGGACTGATCCTTACCACAACTGTTTATAATATGACCATTCAGTAGTGAAGACTGTAGACTTTGGAATCAGACAAGCTGGGATTCAAATCCCTGCATTTTCACTTACTTGCTGTGTTACTTGAGCAGGTTGCAGAAAGGCTCTCGACCCAGTCTTCTCATCTACAACACACAGACAGTAATGCCCAACTTTACATGCATGATCTTGTTTAATCCTCAAGCCAGCTCTGTGAATTAGGTGCCATTATTATCCCCATTTCACAGATGAAGAAACTGAGGCCCATGGAGAGGTTAAAGACTCGCCTAAGGTCATAAAGATAGTAAGGGATGGAGCTAGAATGTAAACCCAGGTCTCTTGAATGCCAAGACCTCCAGCTTCCTGGGCCCACAACCGAGACTCTCCCATGTCTGTGTGGTACAGGTCTCAGAACTCATCATCCCCACAATGGAGACAGCCCGGCAGTCCTTCTTCTTGAAAACCTACTTAGACCATGAGATTCCAATGCTGTTCGTGGGTCCCACAGGCACTGGCAAATCAGCCATCACCAACAACTTCCTTCTCCACCTTCCCAAAAATACATACCTACCCAACTGCATCAATTTCTCTGCCAGAACCTCAGCCAATCAGACCCAGGATATCATCATGTCCAAGTTGGATCGACGACGGAAGGGCCTTTTCGGGCCTCCCATAGGGAAGAAAGCAGTGGTGTTTGTGGGTAAGGCATTGGGCTGGGTCTGGACACAACCAGATTCTTCCACCATAAGCTGCAGCAAACTATAGCTTCTGCTTGTGGTGCCACTGTACATACCTTTACTCTCCCTGGGAGATCAAATATTTCCAGTTAATATAGCTTAGTATTCATTCTCTCCTCTTCTTTTTCTCCATCCTCCTTCCCTCCCTCCCTCCCTCCTTTCCTTCTTCCCTCCTTTTCTCCTTCCTTCCTTCTTTCTTTCCTTCCTTTCTTCCTTGTAGTGGAAGTAGTAATTTCAGAAGGGGGCTGTGCTGTTTGCCCGCTGGCATTTCCAAAAGCAACACACACCTTGTGATAAACCCCTTATTCCATTTTCTGTCAGATAAATGTGTTATCACTAAATGGAGGAACCTAATACTTGCCAAACATTTGTGAAATAAGCACAGTGAATTTTCCCAGGACTGTAACTATTTACAAAGCGTTTCCTCACTTCGGTCACTTGAGCCCCACAACCCTGTGAGCTTATTAACCATCATTGTCATTTTACTAGTCAGTGCATTGAGGCTCCAGAAGGTTAAATTTCCTGTTTGAGATCAAATATCTAGAACATTCTGGAGCTGTGACCCAAACCCAGGCTTTTTGGTGCCAAATACATTATATTTTCCACTATCTTACTGTTGACACATAGCGTTCTCATCTAGCAATAGTAATGCCCCACACTTCTGGATTATTTCAGGATATGCCTTTAAAACTCATGTATTCAGAGGAAATATTGCCTGAGTTCATATCCTTGCCAACTAACAGCTCCTCAGAGGCAGGGGTCCTATTTTATTTTACATTCCTTTTCTTTTCCTCTTTTTCTCCTTTTCTCCATCTTGCTCTCCCTCCCTATTTTTATGGTATATTCAAAAACAGGGTAAGCTTTGCAGCCAAACAGATCTGGTTTCAAATTTTACTTTTTTGAGAGAGAGAATGTCTCACTCTGTTACCCAGGCTGGAGTGCAGTGGCACAATCACAGCTCACTGCAGCCTCCAACTCCTGGGCCCAAGTGATCCTACTACCTCAGCCTCCCAAGAAGCTGGGACCACAGGCACATGCCACCACTCTTGGCTAATTTTTCCATTCTTTGTAGAGACGGGGGTCTTGCTTTGTTACCCAGGTGGTCGAACTCCTGGCCTCAAGTGATCTTCCCGCCTTGGCCTCCCAAAGTGTTGGGATTACAGGCGTGAACCACCATGCCCAACTTCAAAGCTTACTTTTTAACCCTAGGTATATTGTGGCTTAACGTCCCTGACCCTCAGTTCCTCATCTTTAACATAGAGTTAATACTATCTTCCTTATAAAGTTATTATCGGATTATATGAGATAATGTATATAAAGCTCCTAAAATGTTACCCCACACAAACTGGGCATTCAAACAATTGTTTGTTGAAGAAAAACTAAAGGAGCCCCCCCTTTTTTTTTTTTTTGAGACGGAGTCGTCTTGCTTTGTCCCCCAGGCTGGAGTGCAGTGGTGCGATCTTGAAGAGCCCCCATTTCATTGAGTGCCTCTGATGTGCCAGGACTGAGTAATATACTACTGGGGAAAATGAGTCCCTGCCCTTCGGGAAGTCTTAATATATTCTTGTCATTTTGGTTTTCTCATCAAAAACCCCAGCTCAGGCTGGGTGTGGTGGCTCACGCCTGTAATCCCAGCATTTTGGGAGGCTGAGGCAGGTGGATCACCTGAGGTCAGGAGTTTGAGACCAGCCAGGCCAACATGGTGAAACCCCGTCTCTACTAAAAATACAAAAATTAGCCAGGCGTGGTGGTGCACACCTGTAGTCGCAGCTACTTGGAGGCTGAGGCAGGAGGACCACTTGAACCTGGGAGACAAAGTTGCAGTGAGCTGAGATCACACCTCTGCACTCCAGCCTGGGTGACAGAGCAAGACTGTCTCAAAAACAAAAACAAAACAAACAAACAAAAAACTCCAGCTCAAGGCCTAGGGTCTCATCATCTGTTGCTCCCATTGAAGTTCAACTATTACCTGCTGGTCAAATTAAATACTCTATTTGCTGGGAGCTTGACTGTTGCCATCATATGGGGAGGAATTAACAAAATGTCTAGCACATAGTAGACAATCTATTTTGCTTGACAGAAATGGGAAAAAATTAAATGCCTGTTTTCTTTTTGTTTTTCTTGTCTTTTCTATTTTCTTTTTGAGGCAGGGTCTCACTCTGTTGCCCAGGCTGGATGGAGTGCAGTGGCACAATCTTGGCTCACTGCAACCTCTGCCTCCGAGGCTCAAACAATCCTTTCATCTTAGCCTCCTGAGTATGGGACCACAGACATAAGCCACCATGCCTGGCTAATTTTTTTTTTTTTTTTTTTTAATGGAGACAGGGTTTCGCCATGTTGCACAGGCTGGTCTCGAACTCCTGAGCTCAAGCAATCTGCCTGCCTCGGCCTCCCACAGTGCTGGGATTATAGGCATGAGCCACCATGCCCGGCCAAGCCAGTTTGTTAATGTCAGTCTATGCATCCTTATAGTCACAGTGGACAGAGATCTCAATGAGGCAGGAGAGCCCAGAACTCAGGAAAACCCCTTCCAATCTGGTCAGGGCATCCATTGACTAAGCCGTAACTGGAATGGGGAATGGAAACCTGGGAACAGATTCCCCTACAGGGGAATTGCCATCTGTTACCTCTGTAAGAGCAGAAGATGCCATGAACTTGCAATGGCTGTGTCTGTGGTTTCTTTCCCCAGATGACCTCAACATGCCAGCCAAAGAGGTGTACGGGGCCCAGCCACCCATCGAGCTCCTGAGGCAGTGGATTGACCACGGTTACTGGTTTGACAAGAAAGACACAACCAGGCTGGACATCGTGGACATGCTGCTCGTGACAGCCATGGGGCCCCCCGGGGGAGGAAGGAATGACATTACTGGTATGTGAAGGGAAGAGCTCATTCCTCTTTCCCTCCATCCCCAGCAGAGCTGGGCCACCTTTATGAAAGGTGGGTTGGTGTGCCACAGTCTGTCCTGCCAAACCACGTGGCAGGAGCATGGAGCAGAAGCATGTGTAGGCTACAGGCTTCATGTTGGAAATTGTGTGAAATAGAAGGGGACGATGGCAAGAAGATGTGAGGAGTGTTTGGCTAGGCCCTAGAGAAACAGAGAGTCTCATAGGAAAAGGAGAGTTCAGTGTGGCCAGCATGTGTTCCGGGAGGGAGGATCCATCCAGAAGCCTCAACTAGGGGTGCATGACAGTCATCCATTGTATTCGTTATAATTCTTTAGGTTGCCAGAGACAGAACGCCTAACCCAAAGTGCCCTAAGCAAAATTAATAACAACAAAAATAGCAAATAAATGAATCAGTGGATATATTGCTTCACGTGCAACTTGATCCACCCAGTCCTATAGATCTGTACTTCTATTCTGATATACATTATTGGTTAAGAATCTTCATACCGAGTGGGTGCAGTGGCTCATACCTGTAATCTCAGCACTTTGGGAGGCCGAAGCGGGTAGATCGCTTGAGGCCAGGAGTTCGAGACTACCCTGGCCAACATGGCAAAACCCTATCTCTACTAAAAATAAAAAAATTAGCTGGGCTTGGTGGCTTGTGCCTGTAGTCCAGCTACTTGGGAGGCTGAGGCAGGACAATCGCTTGAACCCAAGAGGCAGAGGTTGCAGTGAGCCGAGATGGCACCACTGCACTCCAGCCTGGGCAACAGAATGAGACTCTGTCTCAAAAAAAAAGTTAAGGATGACAGCTGAGAGCATGGTTTGGCAGCTGACACAGGTCTGGGGTTGAGTAACCCAAAGCAGGCATTAATAAACCTTAACTACTATTATTATCCCTATCATCAAAAGGTTAAGTTCACATAGCTACCAATAGTTCCAGATCAACAACATATAATTTAATGTAGAGAAAAATCTACACGTATCAGTATGTGTGTGTGTAGATGGTATATACACATGCTAGCTACATATATATGTATTATATTATCTACATGATTTTTAACACATGTATGTATAAAAAACTATGGAAAGAATTTCAGGGAAATGGCAGCCACAAAGGCTGCACAGTTTTCAGATCTTCCCAAATCGTCACATAAAAACAGAGCAACTAGGTAGCAAAACCAGAAAGCTATAAACAACACTTACAACAAAGCTAGTTTGCAAGGTATCCCCACAGATTCCAAAATACAAATTGGGTGACAGCAAACCACTGACAGCTGCAAGACCTGCAATTATCTGCACCTGTGCAGGAGAACGCAGCGAGAAGGAATGGACCTGAGAGGAAGAACCAAAAGCTAGTCAGCAGGTTTGCACTGCGAAGTGTGCTGGCCCATGTGAGAGGAGAAGCTGAAGTTTACAGGGTTTTCACCTGCTGAAACTAGTGACTGCAGTGAGCCAGCCCATGGTGAGCTCTGAAGGGGATGCTAGCCCCCGTGATTTCTCAAAACTGACCAGTCAGGTGTCCCCTTCCAAGGCAGGACCCTATATTGAAGAGAAATTGCTGGTAGCTGAATCAGAATGGAGAAGGTTAAGATGAATAGAAACAAAGCAAAGAGAAGGTCCAAATAAAAGAGAGAGAGGGAAAAAAGGCGGAAATTTTCAGAAAGCAACTCACTATATTTTTGAACATGTAAGAAACCAAGAGAGTCTGGGCGCAGTGGCTCATGCCTATAATCTCAACACTTTGGGAGGCCAAAGTGGGCAGATCTCAAGAGGCCAGGAGTTCGAGACCAGCCTGGCCAAGATGGCGAAACCCCATCTCTACTAAAAATACAAAAATTAGCCGGGCATGATGCACACCTGTTATCCCAGCTACCCGGGAGGCTGAAGCACAAGAATTGCTTGAACCTGGGAGGCAGAAGCACAAGAATTGCTTGAACCTGGGAGGCAGAGGTTGCAGTGAGCCAAGATTGCACCATTGCACTCCAGCCTGCGTGAGACTCTGTCTCAAAAAAAGAAAGAAAAGGCCGGGCTCTGGCTCACGGCTGTAATCCCAGCACTTTGGGATGCCAAAGCGGGCAGATTACTTGAGGTCAGGAATTTGAGACCAGCCTGGGCAACTTGGCGAAACACCATCTCTACAAAAAATACAACAACAACAAAAAATTATCTGGGTATGGTGGCATGCACCTGTAGTCCCAGCTACTTAGGGGGCTGAGGCAGGAGGATTGCTTGAACCTTGGGAGGTCAAGGCTTCAGTGAGCCAAGATCGCACCACAATACTCCAACCTGGGTGAGACCCTGTCTCTAAAAAAAAAGAGAAGAAAAATGAAACCAAAAACTAGGAGGAACACAAGAAAGAATAAACACGGCAAATAATGCTGTAGGAAAAAATAATAATAAAAGGAGGATTTTTTTTTTAAAAAAAGACATGTTACAACATGGATGAAACTTAAAGATGTTATTGTCTTTAAGTGAAATAAACCATATCATTAAGTGAAATAAACCATTCACAAAAAGGCAAATACTGTATGATTCCACTTATACGAGGTACTCAAAGTAGTCAAATTGACAGAGACAAAAAGTAGAATAAGTGGTTGTCAAAGTCTGGAGGGAGGGGAGATTGATGAGTGAATGTTGAATGAATGAATGATTTTTAGTTTGGGAAGATGAAAGTTCTGTAGATGAATGGTGGAGATGGTTGCACGACAACGTGAATGTGCTTGATGCCTCTGAACCGTACACTTAAAAATGGTTAAAATGGCCAATTTTATGTTATATATATTTTATCACAATAAAAACTTTTTATTTTTTTATTTAATTAATTAATTTATATTTTGAGACAGAGTCTCGCTCTTGTCGCCCAGGCTGGAGTGCAATGGCGTGATCTCAGCTCACTGCAACCTCCGCCTCCGGGTTCAAGTGATTCTCTTGCCTCAGTTCCCTAAGTAGCCGGGATTACAGGCACCCACCACAATGCCCGGCTAATTTTTTTGTATTTTTAGTAGAGACGGGGTTTCATCCTGTTAGCCAGGCTGGTCTCAAACTCTGGATCTCAGGTGATCCACCCACCTCGGCCTCCCAAAGTACTGGGATTACAGGCGTGAGCCACTGCGCCAGGCCATTTTTTAAAAAAGAAATGAAGAAAAGGATTAAAAGGATTTGAGAGAAAATGACAAATATTGAAGTTACAAAGAAAATCCAACATGAAGTGTCTGAAGTATCTGAATAAGAAAATCAAAATAAAGAAATAGAAGAAATAATACAAAATATATAATCCAATAAAATACTCAAGAAAAAAACATTTTGAGAATTACATACTGGAAGAGCACATTGTATACCTAAGAATATTGACTCAAAATGATCACTACCAAGGCATACGCTAATAAACAGCATAAAAGAGTGGGCTTTCAAGAAAAATAAATTAGCCAGGTGTTGTGGCATGTGCCTGTAGTCCCAGCTACTCAGGAGGCTAAGGTGGGAGGATCGCTTGAGGCAGGGAGGTCAAGGCTGCGGTGAGCTATGATTACACCACTGCACTGCAACCAGGGCGACAGAGCAAGACCCTGTCTCAAAAATTTAAAAAAAGAAAAAAACTTTTGGGCATCTAGACAAAAATAGCACACAACTTATATGGGAAATAAAGTTAGATCAACTTTAAGTGTTTTCAGTAGCAATGCTTAATACCAGAAGAAAATGGAATAACACATTTAAGATACTTAAGGAAATAAAATGAGTTGAGGATTTTATAGCCAGAAAAATTAATCTTCAAGTATTAAAGGAAAATTGTTATTAACATGCACAAACTCAGAGACTATTATTTTTTTAAGCCATTTCTCAGGAATCTCCTAGAAAATGGATTTCAGGTAATCAAAATGACTGTGGAGAGACTGATATAACTAGTAGTAAGCATTAAATATATGGTTATTTGTTGAACTAAGACTAAATGGAGAGGTGATATTATGTAAAGAGTATATTATTTGATGATGTAGATATAGAACAATTGAAAACGTAGAATTTTCTATTTATCTTATCCCTTGAGTTTTTGAGAACCAAGAGTCTCGGGGTGGAAAAAAGGAGGTCAAGATGTAATACATAGGAAGTTAGGGCTGGGGGCAGTGGCTCATACCACTGCCCAGCACTTTGGGAGGCCGAGGAGGGTGGATCGCTTGAGGCCAGGAGTTTGAGACCAGCCTGGCCAACATGGTGAAACCCTGCCTCTACTAAAAATACAAAAATTAGACAGGCATGGTGGTGCGAGCCTGTAGTCCCAGCTACTCAGGAGGCTGAAACATGAGAATTGCTTGAACCTGGGTGGTAAAGGTTGCAGTGAGCTGAGACCACACCACTACGCTCCAGCCTGGGCAACAAAGTGAGACTCTGTCTCAACGAATGAATCAACAACAAAAACTAAAAAAAAGAAGTTAGGCAAAAGTTTTATAGTCCTAAATTTGAACTTGATGTTTAATGTCCACTGAAAAGATCTAAAGAAATAATGACCACCTTATTAACAATGAACATGTCTACTACTCAGATTGTAGTCTTGAAATCCAATTTCCTGCTGAAAGAAACCAAGACATCTTAAAGAAATGGCTGATTGCATGTCTGCTGGGGTAAGAAATATATGAAATAGGCCAGGAGCGGTGGCTCACGCCTGTAATCCCAGCACTTTGGGAGGCTGAGGCAGGCAGATCACGAGGTCAGGAGATCGACCTGGCTAACACGGTGAAACCCCGTCTCTACTAAAAATACAAAAAAATTAGCCGGGCTTGGCGGTGTGCGCCTGTAGTCCCAGCTGCTGGGGAGGCTGAGGCGGGAGAATGGCGTGAACCCGGGAGGCAGAGCTTGCAGTGAGCCGAGATCCCACCACTGCACTACAGCCTGGGTGACAGAGCAAGACTCCATCTCAAAAAATAAAAATAAAAATAAATATATGAAATAAGCCTGTAAAGTCTTGATATACCAGATAATGAGAAAGCTATCAAAGATTACCAGACTCACATCAAAAGGACTTGGTTGTCAACATAAAGAGGCTTTCACTCACCAAAGATGAGAAAATTTAAGCTTCAACAATGGTAGTGATTTCAATGGATTGAAATTTATCTAAATATATTTTAATCCATGAGTCTATAACAATAATAATAGTTGGTCACCTACAGAAAATGATAAGGAACCAACTCGTTATCTTGGAAACTGGTAAGTAAATGGGAAAGGATCAGGCATTCTCTGACACCCTGACTTTCTTGTATGAAATGTACCACTGTATAACCAAATAGTGGTTGATGAGGGGAAGTATCTCATGAAAATATTGCAACTAATAGATGAAAAAGAAGTGACTCAGAATATTACCACTTTGCAAACCCCAGTGAATTAATGGATGTAGCCATTGAGCATCAGTAGCTACCAACATTACAAAAGGAGAAACATTATTGAGTACTTTCCGGTGAAAGAACACACCACCACCTGTGGTCTGGCCAAAGGGATGGAATCTGAATCCCAACAAGTCTCTGGATCCAGCTACAAATTTGTAGGAAATACAGAGGACAGAGGAACGTGATAAACTGCATCATAAGTGTGTAATCAACAAAATCCTGACTGTGAAAACTCTACAAGTCAAACAGCCCAGATCTTCAACGGATAAGACACGTAAGAAAGGAATGGAGGGAAAAAACTATAAATTAAAAAGAGACCTTAAGAAATACATATGAGGCCAGGTGCAGAGGCTCACGTCTGTAATCCTAGCACTTTGGGAGGCCGAGGCGGGTGAATCACCTGAGGTCAGGAGTTTGAGACCAGCCTGGCCAATATGGCAAAACCCCATCTCTACTAAAAATACAAAAATTAGCCAGTCATGGTGGTGCATGCCTGTAATCCCAGCTACTTGGGGTTGAGGAAGGAGAATCACTTGAACCTGGGAGGTGGAGGTTGCTGTGAGCCGAGATCGCGCCACTGCACTCTAGACTGTGCAATGGGAGTGAGGCTCCATCTCAGAAAAGAAAAAAAAAGGCATATGGTTGTTTTAACTGGCAGAATTAAACAATTAAACCCTGGTGTCTACAAATAAACACTTGGATGGTAAAAATCATAAAGAAATGCAAGACAGCAATTACTATAAAAGTCAGAAGAGTGATAACTTTTGGAGGAAGAAAAGGAGACAGTTTAGGATGGGCTCTGTCGAGAGGCTTTTGTGGAGGGCTGGCAAAATTCTATTTTGTTTTTGTTTTGTTTTTTGTTTGTTTGTTTTGAGACAGAGTCTCGCTCTGTCGCTCAGGCTGGAGTGCAGTGGCACAATCTCGGCTCACTGTAACCTCCGCCTCCCAGGTTCAAGCAATTCTCCTGCCTCAACCTCCCGAGTAGTTGGGACTACAGGTGCCCGCTACCACGCCTGGCTAATTTTTGTATTTTTAATAGAGATGGGGGTTTCACCATGCTGGCCAGGCTGGTCTCGATCTCTTGACCTCGTGATCTGCGTGCCTCGGCCTCCCAAAGTGCTGGGATTACAGGAGTGAGCCACCACACCTGGCTGGCAAAATTCTATTTCTTAATCTTGACAGTAGATGCTAAGAGTGTTAACCTTATAATGATTCACTAAACTATACATTTGTTTTGTGTGGTTTTCTGTATCTATCTTTTACCTGTAACAAAAAAAGTTTTAAAGATATACAGGCAAACCTATAGAGACAGAAAGTAGATTATTAGTTGCTGAGAACCATGGGAAAATGGGGAATGACTGCTAATGGGTACAAGGTTTCTTTTTAGCACGATTAAAATGTTCTAAAATTGTGATAATGGTTGCACAACCCTGAATATATTAAAAACCATTGAATAATTGTACTTTAAATGGGTGAATGGTACAATATGTGAGTTATTATTGGGATATCAATAAAGCTGGTATATATCTATATAAATAAATACAGATATCTAACAATTATAGATTAGACAGATACATAGATCTATAGATACACAGAAAGATGATAGATTAGACAGATAGATGATATAAGGATACCAAATTAGCAGGGGAGAATGGATTTGGCGCGTATAAGGTAAGTGAAAGTGAGAGGTGACAGCGTGCTGGCAAGTCCTCACAGCCTTCGCTCGCTCTGGGCGCCTCCTCTGCCTGGGCTCCCACTTTGGCGGCACTTGAGGAGCCCTTCAGCCCACCGCTGCACTATGGGAGCCCCTTTCTGGGCTGGACAAGGCCGGAGCCCACTCCCTCAGCTTGCAGGGAGGTGTGGAGGGAGAGGCGCGAGCGCGAACCGGGGCTGCGCGCGGCGCTTGCGGGCCAGCTGGAGTTCCGGGTGGGCGTGGGCTTGGCGGGCCCCGCACTCGGAGCAGCCGGCCAGCCCTGCTGGCCCCGGGCAATGAGGGACTTAGCACCCGGCCAGCGGCTGCGGAGGGTGTACTGGGTCCCCCAGCAGTGCCAGCCCACCGGCGCTGCGCTCGATTTCTCACCGAGCCTTAGCTGCCTTCCCGCGGGGCAGGGCTCGGGACCTGCAGCCCGCCATGCCTGAGCCTCCCACCCACTCCATGGGCTCTGTGCGGCCCAAGCCTCCCCGACGAGCACCACCCCCTGCTCCACGGCGCCCAGTCCCATCAACCACCCAAAGGCTGAGGAGTGCGAGCGTACGGCCCGGGACTGGCAGGCAGCTCCACCTGCAGCCCCGGTGCGGGATCCACTGGGTGAAGCCAGCTGGACTCCTGAGTCTGGTGGGGACTTGGAGAACCTTTATGTCTAGCTCAGGGATTGTAAACACACCAATCAGCACCCTGTGTTTAGCTGAAGGTTTGTGAGTGCACCAATCAACACTCTGTATCTAGCTGCTCTGGTGGGGCCTTGGAAAACCTTTATGTCTAGCTCAGGGATTGTAAACACACCAATCAGCACCCTGTGTTTAGCTCAAGGTTTGTGAGTGCACCAATCAACACTCTGTATCTAGCTGCTCTGGTGGGGCCTTGGAGAACCTTTGTGTAGATACTCTGTATCTAACTAATCTGATGGGGACGAGGAGAACCTTTGTATCTAGCTCAGGGATTGTAAATGCACCAATCAGCACCCTGTCAAAACAGACCACTCGGCTCTACCAATCAGCAGGATGTGGGTGGGGCCAGATAAGAGAATAAAAGCAGGCTGCCCGAGCCAGCAGTGGTAACCCGCTGGGGTCTCTTTCTGCACTGGGGAAGCTTTGTTCTTTCGCTCTTTGCAGTAGATCTTACTGCTGCTCATTCTTTGGGTCCATACTGCTTTTATGAGCTGTAACACTCCCCGCGAAAGTCTGCAGCTTCACTCTTGAAGCCAGCGAGACGAGTCCACCGGGAGGAACAAATAACTCCAGACGTGCCGCCTTAAGAGCTGTAACACTCACCGCGAAGGTCTGCAGCTTCACTCCTGAGCCAGCGAGATGACGAACCCACCAGAAGGAAAAAACTCCGAACACATTCGAACATCAGAAGGAACAAACTCCAGACGCGCCACCTTAAGAGCTGTAACACTCAGCGCGAGGGTTCGCGGCTTCATTTTTGAAGTCAGTGAGACTAAGAACCCACCAATTCCGGACACAAAAGGAGATTTTCACTTTCAACAAAAGTATTCCTGAATTGTTTGACTCTTTTACAATGATCATGTATTCCCTTTATCTTTTAAAAACAATCTTGAGGCCGGGCGCGGTGTCTCATGCCTGCAATCACAGCACTCTGGGAGGCCTGTAGTCCCAGCTACTCTGGAGGCTGAGGCTGGAGAATCTCTTGAGCCCGGGAGGCAGAGGTTGCAGTGAACTGAGGTGGCACCACTGCACTCCAGCCTGGGCAACAGAGGGGAACTCCATCTCAAAAAATAATGTAATATAATACAACATGATATGATATAATAATGAGCACTAAACGAGCACTCAGTAGAACTTCTGCAGTATGGAGATGCTCTATATCTTGTACTGAGCAATACGGTAGCCACTAGCCTCATGTGGCTCTTGAGCACTTGAAGTGTGGTGAGACTAAGGAAGAGCATTTTTAATGTTATTTAATATTAATTAATTTAAGTTTAAATTTGCTGCAGGTGGCTAGAGGTTGCCATATTGCACAGCACAGCTCTAGAACATGAAGGCAGAAGGCAAAGCCACCTCTTGTGCATCCTAGGGTCACAGACAGTGTGAGAATATGTGTTTTCCAGGATGATTCACTTGTGTGTTGTGTTCCCCAGGACGATTCACTCGCCATCTGAATATCATTTCCATCAATGCCTTTGAGGATGACATTTTAACCAAGATTTTCAGTTCGATTGTTGACTGGCACTTCGGGAAAGGGTTTGATGTGATGTTTTTAAGGTAAGAGGTTCCTCTGTCTTCCTGGATATTGGGCTGGGGGTTCTCAGTTTCTGGCCTCTCCTTGACTACTGTGCCATCCCTTTCCTCCCAAGGTACGGAAAGATGCTGGTCCAAGCTACTAAGACAATTTATAGAGATGCAGTGGAGAACTTCTTGCCAACTCCCTCGAAGTCACATTACGTCTTTAACCTGCGGGACTTCTCACGAGTGATTCAAGGGGTCCTGCTGTGCCCTCACACACACCTGCAGGTCAGCCACTATCATTTTACTACCAAGATCATTCAGCATATCCTTGGCTACATAGAACATGTAGTAATAGCAGTAATAGCTAACTTTTATTAGGCACTTAGTCTATGCTAGGCATTGTGCTAAGCATTTTATAAACATTATCTAGTTCAATCCTCAAATCAACCCCAGGACTTAGCTACTACTGAGAACTACCACCTCAGGGACCATCTTCCACTCGTTTGAATAATTAACTCTGGATTTTTAGGATGTAGAAAAATGTATCCGGCTTTGGATCCATGAGGTTTATCGGGTCTTCTATGATCGTCTGATTGACAAGGAGGACAGACAGGTCTTTTTCAACATGGTGAAGGAAACCACCTCCAACTGCTTCAAGCAGACCATAGAGAAGGTAAACCAGATTCTGTGATCATTTGGCCTCAGAAATGGTTCCAAGTGTTTAACCACGTTACTCTCAGATTTCAGGTTCCCTTCCTGTTGGAGACTGCCAGCTCTGCACTCTGAATCTCAGGAAACAGTATTGAGTCAACTGCTCTTTTGATTTGGTGATATTTTACTTGGTCCAACTTTGCTTCCCTTCTGTTGTAACATAGAAGTTTGAATCCACTCAAAATGGCTTAACATGCATTTTAAGTTCATTATAAATGAATGTTTATTATGAACTTAGAATGCATTTTTAGGATCAATTAATTGGTGAGTTGAGAAATAAACTATACATTGTCATGATTTGACTGAGGTCCTATAAAGCTCAAGTGAAAGATTGTTATGGTTTTCCAGGTGTGAATATTTTCTCTTTTCCATTTTCATATAAGAAAAGTTGTTTTAAACATCTATATTTTTATCATCTGGTTATTCTTCCACTGCTAAGAAGCTGTGATTTCTCCATAGAAAAATTTCAAGTGTTTTATCTTGCGTTCAGAGGCCAAGTGCAAAAGCGTCACTGGGTTCTAACATAGGAAGAGGAGGCATCTAAAACGTTCCTACTCCAGGCACAGAGTGGGGACCAGGATAGTGTCTATACTTCTATTTGGTGGAGGATCAAGCACCTAAGAAAAGCACATCCTTCAACTGTCTTTTCTGGGGACCGTACAAACTGATCACCAATGTTTTAATCACATGGCAAATAGACTGATTAAAGCGTTCATACTCTAATGTCCTTTCTTTTAACAAAAAAAATATTTATTTTTAGAGGTAGGACCTCACTCTGTCACCCAGGCTGGAGTGCAATGGTATGATCATAGCACACTGCAGCCTCAAGCTCCTGGGCTCAAGCAGTCCTCCACCTCGGCCTCCTGAGTAGCTGGGATTACAGGTGGGCACCACGATGCCCAGCTAATTTTTTCTTATTTTATTGTAGAGACTGAGTCTCACTATGTTGCCCAGGCTGGTCTTGAAGTCCTGAGCTCAAATGATCCTTCTGCCTCGGCCTCCCAAAGTGCTGGGACTACAGGCATGAGCCACCGTGCCCAGCAATGTTCTTTCATTATAGTCTTTACAAGCATGAAATCCACATATTATGTTTAAAAAACAAAAAGACTGGGCTGGGCACAGTGGCTCATGCCTGTAATCCCAGCACTTTGGGAGGACGAGGTGGGCAGGTAACCTGATATCAGGAGTTCAGGACCAGCCTGGCCAACATGATGAAACCCCATCTCTACAAAAATACAAAAATTAGCCAGGCATGATGGTGGGTGCTTGTAATCCCAGCTATTTGGGAGGCTGAGGCGGGAGAATCGCTTGAACCCAGGAGGCAGAGGTTGCAGTGAACCGAGATCACACCATTGCACCCCAGCCTGGGCGACAGAGTGAGACTCTGTCTCAAAACAAAACGAAACAAAACAAAACTGATGATCCATGACCTTGAAGGATGTGCTCAGAGGAAATAAGCCACGTCTCCCATGCCCTCCCTCCATGATGTCCCTACCAGCCTGGCTGGGCCATTCACTGAATGCCCCGCCGAGATTTACTTTTCTTACAGGTGCTTATCCACTTGTCACCCACTGGAAAGATTGTCGATGATAACATTCGAAGCCTCTTCTTTGGAGATTATTTCAAGCCAGAAAGTGACCAAAAAATCTACGATGAGATCACTGACCTGAAACAGCTGACTGTGGTCATGGAGCACTACCTGGAAGAATTCAACAACATCAGCAAGGCCCCCATGTCCCTGGTCATGTTCAGGTTTGCCATTGAGCACATCTCTAGGATCTGCCGTGTCCTGAAGCAGGACAAAGGCCACCTGCTCCTGGTGGGCATAGGGGGCAGCGGGCGGCAAAGTGCCACCAAACTGTCCACATTCATGAACGCATACGAGCTATACCAGATCGAGATCACCAAGAACTACACAGGCAATGACTGGCGAGAAGATCTTAAGAAGATCATGCTGCAGGTCGGCGTGGCCACCAAGAGCACCGTGTTCCTCTTCGCCGACAACCAGATCAAGGATGAATCGTTCGTGGAGGACATCAATATGCTTCTGAACACAGGTGACGTGCCTAACATCTTCCCTGCTGACGAGAAGGCTGACATCGTGGAGAAGATGCAGACTGCAGCCAGGACCCAAGGAGAGAAGGTTGAAGTCACTCCTCTTTCTATGTATAACTTCTTTATTGAGAGGGTGAGAAAGAACCTTCACATTGTCCTCGGTAAGAAGAAGAAAACTCCATTTGCCCTTGTTCTTCTGGGTGTTTTGGGGTCTTCTGAGTGCCCTGAGCAGCCCAATCCCTTACAATGGTCCCAGGGTTGATTCAGCCAACGCACCAGCTCGGGGTCAGGGCCCGGAGTTCCTCTGGAAACTTTTTTCACTCTTCTGAGCAGCAATTTTTTTTTTAAAGACAGTCTTGCTCTGTTGCCCAGGCTGGAGTGCAGTGGTGAGATCTCAGCTCACTGCAACCTCTGCCTCCCAGTTTCAAGCGATTCTGGTGCCTCAGCCTCCTGAGTAGCTGTGATTGCAGGCGCGTACCACACCTGCTAATTTTTGTATTTTTAGTAGAGAGGGGTTTCACCATGTTGGCCAGGCTAGTCTCATACTCCTGGCTTCAAGTGATCTGCCCGCCTCGGCCTCCCGAAGTGCTGGGATTACAGGCATAAGCCACCGTGCCGGACCCTGAACAATTTCAAACCTGTCCCCCGTCTTTAATTTCCTGAATTCTCCTCTGAGAATTACCCTTGCACAGAATGACATCTCGGGTTTTCTCTGTGAACGACATTCCCAATGTATCTAGAAACCTAGCAATTGTGTTTAGTACTTCCCTTTCTGTACCAAGTCCTGTCTGTGTTACCTCCAGCTGTCTCATATCCACTCTCTTATCTCTATCTCCATCACCTTCACATTGGCTAAGCTGCCATCCTCTTACCCAGGCTCACCTCTGCAACTTTCTAATCATTCTAGCTCCATTCTTGTCTGTTCCATGAAGCCAGGCTGATTTTTTTCATATGCTGCAAATATTATCATTGTGTTCATGCATGCATACACACACACACACACGCACGCACGCGCACACGTGCACACATACACACACACACACATTGGGATAAGGACCAAAATTACTAACCTGTGGTCTCATAAGGCCATAAGGCCACCTGCCAGACTGTCCTCTGTATCCTCTCCACCTTCATCTTTTCAAACCATCCTCCTTTCTCTCTTTTTTTTTTTTTTTTTTTTTCCTGGATATAGGGTCTTGCTCTGTCACCCAGGCTGGAGTGCAGTGATGTGGTTCTAGCTCACTGCAGCCTCAACTTCCTGGGCTCAAGTGATCCTCTCACCTCAGCCTCCTGAGTACCTGGGACTACAGGCACACACCACGATGCCCAGCAAATTTTTTCCATTTTTGTAGAGATAGGGGACGGGGATGTGGGGTTCACTTTGTTGCCCAGGCTGGTCTGAAACTCCTGGGCTCAAATGATCCTCCTGCCTTGGCCTCCCAAAGTGTTGGGATTACAGACGTGAGCCACTGTGCCAGGCCTCTGTTCTTTACCCACAGTGACCTTTCACTTCCACCTAGACATCATGCTCCCTTCCACCACACATAGTCTAAATAACAATGAATGGAATTTTAAGTGTGGAACCCAAAATTTGTTATTGGCCAGAGATGGGATCAGAAACAAGCAGATGACCTCACAGCAACTTCTATAAATAACAGTGTATGGCGCCCGTGTATCAGCACAAATACAGCAAGTCAATCAAAGGGCTCCAGCCACACTGGCTACGTGACCCGAAGGATGCGGAAGGAACAATAGTGTGTATGGGAGACCAGTTAGAAGGTAATAGACTCAGGCATGGTGGCTCACGCCTGTAATCCCAGCACTTTGGGAGGCTGAGGCAGGCAGATCACTTGAGGTCAGGAGTTTGAGACCAGCCTGACCAAAATGGTGAAACCCCGTCTCTACTAAAAATGCAAAAATTAGCTGGAAGTGGTGGTGGGTGCCTATAGTCCCAGCTACTCAGGAAGCTGAGGCAGGAGAATAGCTTGAACCCAGGAGGCGGAGGTTGCAGTGAGCCGAGATTGCGCCACTGCACTCCAGTCTGGGTGACGGAGCAAGAATCTGTCTTAATAAAAAATAAAAAATTAAAAAAAAATTTTTTTAAAAAGGGGCTATTATAATGGGCTCCTCACAAAGTTAAGTGAAAATATCCCACTAATTAGCCCGCATTTCCCAGGCACTCATTATGGCCATTGACAGTCACATCCCTGGAGCGCCAGGAGGAAGCCTGCCCCCACTTACCCCACCAGAATCCTTGGGAATACCCGCCTGCCTCCTTGGGTCCACCTGCCTTGGAGGAAGGTAATTAACAAAATCTCCTTTTCATTAGCCATGAGTCCAATAGGGGATGCCTTCAGGAACCGCCTGCGGATGTTCCCTTCGCTGATCAATTGCTGTACGATTGATTGGTTCCAGTCCTGGCCCACAGATGCCCTAGAGTTGGTGGCTAACAAATTTCTAGAGGATGTGGAGCTTGATGACAACATTCGGATAGAGTAAGTGTTGATTGCATTTTAGGACTCTAGATATTCCAAATTTGAAGTCCAGATGCTGGCTCTATTTTTGTTGTTGTTTTGAAGATTTCTCAATTTGTATATAGCAAATGTCTTAGGCTTTTAAATTGAATCACAGTTAGTTAGATATTTAATAAAGCATCTTGTCTGTAAAAGAAGAAAATTTCATTGTTCAGAATTGTCCTGGAGATTTGTCCTAGCTATGAGAACCTGGAATAATGATATAGCTATTTCAGTAGTCCTAGAATATGCATTCTCAACAGGAAGAAGATTGCTGCTGAGACCACAAAACAATGTTTGTTTGTTTATTTGTTTTTGAGATGGAGTCTTGCTCTATCCCCCAGGCTGGAGTTCCTTGGTGCAATCTCAGCTCACAGCAACCTCTGCCTCCCAGATTCAAGTGATTCTCATGCCTCAGCCTCCCCCAAGCAGCTGGGATTACAGGCACCTGCCATCACGTCCAGCTAATTTTTATATTTTTACTAGATATGGGGTTTCGCCATGTTGGCCAGGGTGGTCTCGAACTCCTGACCTCATGTAATCTGCCCGCCTTGGCCTCCCAAAGTGCTGGGAATACAGGTGTGAGCTACTGCACCTGGCAAAAATTAGTTCCTATAAGGATGAAAATTTACTCTTTTATGTATAAAGCACACATATATATGTGCTTTATTATATATATATGCTTAATTATATATATTATATATATGTGTGCTTTATTATATATATGTGCTTTATACACTTTATATATGTATATATGCATATATATATATAAAAAGCATTTTATTTGGCTAGAGTAAGGGAAGAGGTGAGAATATCAGTCATTCTGGATGTTCCATGAAGGCTAGAGATCAGTCAACCTTGTCTACCTCTGTTTCCTTAGTTTCTGGAAGGTGCTTGGCACACAGTAGGTTCAATCATTGTTTATTTTATTTATTTATTTATTTATCTATTTATTTTGAGATGGAGTCTCACTCTGTCGCCCAGGTTGGAGTGCAGTGGTGCGATCTCGGCTCACAGCAACCTCCGCCTCCCGGGTTAATGCGATTCTTGTGCCTCAGCCTCCCGAGTAGCTGAGATTACAGGTGTGAGCCTCCATGCCCAGCTAATTTTTGGATTTTTAGTGGACACTGGGTTTCACCATGTTGGCCAGGCTGGTCTCAACTGACCTTAAGTGATTTGCCCACCTCGGCCTCCCAAAGTGCTGGGATTACAGGCGTGAGCCACCGCACCCAGCCTCAATCACTGTTTGTTGAATTAATGGATGAAAAATGAGGAAGTAGGTAGGGGTAAGAGTGTCAATGGCCTTAAATTCCATTTGGGGTATTTTGAACTTTATTATCTAGACCAGAAGACCCTTAACCTGGGTCCACGTGCTTGTGGGTAGAATTCAGTGGGTGGATGAATATGAATGGGAAACATTACATCTTCATTTCCAATGACATCCAACTGGTACTTTGCATTTCCTCCAGTTATGAATGTAGGCAGTAAACCCCAGTGGGATGAGCAGGGCCTGACTTTGTTACCAGTAGGAATCATAGTTCTTTGCAGAACTCATTGCATCATTACAGTTAACTCAGTGTATAATTTTCTTCGAATTGATGGTGCTTTTTAGACCTGCTGCCCACTCTTGTTATTTAATGCAGAAGCTGACAAACTATGGTTCATGGGCCTAGTTGAATTCACCCTGCTTTTGTAAATAAAGTTTTATTGGAATGCACGCATGCCCATTAGTTTACACACCATCTGTGGCTGTTTTTGCACTAAAATGGCAGAGTTGAGTAACTGTGACAGATATCATGTGGTCCACAAAGGCTAAAATATTTATTATCTGACCCTTTCCAGAAAAGGTTTACTAATCCCTGATTTAATGCCTCAGTAAAGCAGCATGTATATTACTATATTACAAATTTTAAAATATTTTAAAACATTTCAAAAAGTCTATTTCAATATAATTGGTTTCCATGGTAATTCTGTGTTTTATGCATTTTTAAAAATTGGCTGGGCATGGTGTTTCATGCCTATAATCCCAGCACTTTGGGAGGCCAAGGCGGGTGGATCACTTGAGGTCGAGAATTCCAGACTAGCCTGGGCAACATAGCAACACCTACCCCACCCCCCACCATCTCTACTAAAAATGCAGAAGATTAGCTGGGTGTGGTGGTGTGTGCCTGAGACTTCAGCTACTCGGGAGGCTGAGGTGGGAGGATCACTTGAGCCAGGGAGGTTAAGGCTACAGTGAGCCATGATTGTGCCACTGCACTCCAGCCTGGATGACAGAGTGCAATCCTGTCTCTCTCTCTCCCCCCCCACATATATATATTTATATATAAATAAATATAATAATATATAATATAGTATATATTATAATATATAATATAATATATAATGTATATTATAATATATAATGTTATAATATACAATGTATAATGTGTATTATATACAATGTATAATGTGTATTATAATATACAATGTATAATGTATAGTGTATATTACAATATATAATACAATGTATAATGTATATTATAATATATAATACAATGTATAGTGTATATTATAATATATATAATATAATAAATAATATAAATAATATAAATAAATATATAATAAAATTATATATATATATATATATATTTTTTCTACAAAGTCAGGGAATATCTCCAAACTACCAAAGTTTAGGAATTCCTGCTTAAGCCCTGGTGATTCATCAAAGGGATCAGTGATAGAAATGACTTGATCAAAGACCATTTGTGGCTGGGCGTGGTGGCTCATGCCTGTAATCCCAGCACTTTGGGAGGCCAAGGTGGGCAGATCACCTGAGGTCAGGAGTTTCAGACTAGCCTGACCAACATGGTGAAACTCTGCCTCTACTGAAAATAGAAAAATTAGCTGGGCGTGGTGGCACATGCCTGTAATCCCAGCTACTCGGGAGGCTGAAGCAGGAAAATCACTTGAGCCTGGGAGGCAGAGGTTGCAGTGAGCTGAGATCGCGCTACTGCACTCCAGCCTGGGTGTCAGAGAGAGACACTGTCTCAATAAATAAATAAATAAATAAATATAAAATCATTTGTGTGAGAGTATGCACCTATGTACCTGCCCCCTCCTTCTCTGCCTCAGCTCTGTTGACATGTCCTCAGAGAGTTTGGATTCTAACATGTCACAGTCAGTGTATGTGCCTTCTCATATCCTCATGTCTATAACTAAAGCTGTATTGGATCTCCCTGGAGGATGTTGGGTCCTGCCTAACTGCCTTGGTGTCCTCGGCAGGGTCGTGTCCATGTGCAAATATTTCCAAGAGAGCGTCAAGAAGCTGTCACTCGATTTTTACAACAAACTTCGAAGACACAACTATGTTACCCCCACCTCCTACCTTGAATTGATTCTAACCTTCAAGGCGCTCCTGAATAGCAAGAGGCAAGAGGTGGCTATGATGAGGAACCGCTACCTGACAGGCTTGCAGAAACTCGACTTTGCAGCTTCTCAGGTGAGCACTGCCAAAACAGAACAGAGACGAAGAAGCCCGGAACGAGGTGGATGTGCCGAGGCATGTGTTCAGGTGCAGAATTAAGAGGACACCAGATCAAGCAGAATGTGACCCTGCATTTGCAGAGCTTACCTTACCTACATCACTGTAATCCCTGCCCTGTGGGATCCTGTCTTTAAGATTTTGATATTTTGTTCATCATGGGTTTTTTGCATTAATTTTGATTTCTTAATCTATTGCAATAATGTATTATATTTATCTTGAGTACTTTTTTTTTTAAATGACCCCTTAAGTTTTGTCCTCAAGGTGAGTGCCTCCCTTGTCTCACCTTATGGGGACCTGGGCAGGATAAGGCAGTGAATGGTTCAAGATATCTTTGTGGAGTCAGATCTGGGCCCAAATTTATCTCTACAGCATACCAGCTGTAGAGCCAGGGGCATGTTATTTCACTTCTTTGAGCCTCAGATTCCTCTTCTATAAAAAGGTGAAGGTCCAGTGCAGTGGCTCACGCCTGTAATCCCAGCATTTGGGAGGTCAAATCGGGAGGATCAGTTGAGGCCAAGAGATCGCTTGAGACCAGCCTGGGAAACACAGCAAGACCCCATCTCTACAAAAAAATAAATAAAATAAAATTAGCCAAGTGCAGTGGCATGTGCCTGTAGTCTCAACTACTTGGGAGGCTGAGGTGGGAGGATCACTTGAGCCCAGGAGTTTGAGGCTGCAGTGAGCTATGATCGTACCACTGCACTGCAGCGGGGTAACAGAGTGAGACTTTGTCTCTTTATTTTATTATAATTATTTCTTTCGAGACGCAGTCTTTCTCTGTCACTGAGGCTGGAACTCAGTGGCGCAATCTCAGCTCACTGCAACCTCTACCTCCTGGGTTCAAGTGTTCCTCCTGTCTCAGTATCCCAAATAGCTGGTACTACAGGTGCGTGCCACCACGCCCAGCTAATTTTTGTATTTTTAGTAGAGACGGGGTTTTGCCATGTTGGCCAGTCTGATCTCGAACTCCTGACCTCAGGTGATCTGCCCACCTCGGCCTCCCAAAGTGCTGGGATTACAGGCATGAGCCACCCGCCCGGCCACCTTGTCCCTTTAAAAAAGAAGAAAAAACTAAGTGGTAGCAGTTTTCACTGCATAGGGCTGTTATGAAGATGAAGTAAGCTGACACAGTGCAGCCTTTAGCAAAATGCCTGGCACATGAGTTATTAATTAATTTGTTCTTAGAGCCACCTGAAAAATTATCTAAAATGAAAGCTGTACTAGGAGATGGATTTTCAGCCCCAATAAAGACCAAAGAACATTGATTGATTTACAGAGCTTGGCTCTGTGTACAGCAAACCCACAAACACTGCAATGCAGGGATGGGAGAGAACATTGGAAATGGCCTCTGTTGCTCTGTTCCTGGGGATTTGAGTGGTTGGTTTTTAGAGATGTTGAAAGTGAAGTCTGTCCAGCAAGGGTGAGGTCGGTCGTGTCTGAGGAACAGCAAAAGGACCTAAGACAGTCTAGACCAGAAAATAAAATGATTGCACCAGTTAACATTTCTTGGGTCCTACTGCATCCCTAGTGCTGTGTGTGAAGAAAGTATCGTTACCATCTCCATGTGATACACAACGAAGCCAGGACACAGAGAGGCCAGGTGTCTCGCCCATGATCACACAGCCTGGGGAGTGGTCCAGCTAGAACTGAAACTTAGATCTGCATGACTCCAAAACCTATGTTCCTAACTAGGCCAGCCTGCTGTGCTTCTGGTCTCACACAGGCTCACTGGGGGCATTGGGTGCAAGGTCATGAAAACTGTCTCCAAATACATGAAACCCAACCCTGTTTGTCTGAGCTGCCTTAAAAGGCAGAATCATGACCAGTGAGTGCAAACTTCAGGGGGGTAATTCTAGCTCTGCATCAGGAAAAGCTAATGGTTTTTTGTTTGTTTGTTTTTGTTTTTGTTTTGACAGAGTCTCATTCCATTACCCAGGCTGGAGTGCAGTGGTGCAATCTTGACTCACTGCAACCTCCACCTCCTGCATTCAAGCAATTCTCCTGCCTCAGTCTCCCGAGTAGCTGGGATTACAGGCACGTGCCACCGCACCTGGCTAATTTTTGCGTTTTTAGTAGGGACAGGGTTTCTCCATGTTGGTCAGGCTGGTCACGAACTCCTGACCTCAAGTGATCTGCCCACCTCAGCCTCCCAAAGTGCTGGGATTACAGGTGTGAGCCACTGAGCCCGGCCTAATGGGTTTAATTGTCTAAAAAATGGCACAACCCTCATGAGAGGTGGTGCACTCCCTGTTATTAGAGGAGTTCAGAGACCAGAAAACTACTTGGCAGGAATGTTTTATAGAGCATCAGACTGTCTTAGTCAGCTTGGGCTGCCATAGCAAAATATCCCAAACTGGGTGGCTTCAACAACAAACGTTTACTTCTCGTAGTTCTGGAGGCTGGGAAGTTCAAGATCAAGACACTAGCAGATCCACTGTCTGGTGGGGGCTCTTTCCCTGGTTTGCAGACGGCTGCCTTCTTGCTGTGTCCTCACACAGTGGGAAGAGACAGATCTCACGTGGCTTCCTCCTTTTATTATATAAGGGCATTTACCCCATCATGTGGGCCTCACCCTTATGACCTCTTCTAACTCTAATTACCTTCAAAGACCTCGCCTATAATTGCCATCAAATTGGGGATTATGCTTCAACATATAAATCTGAGGAGGACACAAACATTTAGTCCACAGTACTATTGGAAAAAGTAGCCTTGAAAGTACCTTCTATCTCAGCTGTCTTTTTTTCTTCATAGCCTTTAAGAAAAAAATGTAGCTTTAAAAAATTATTTTGGCTGGGCACAGTGGCTCATGCCTGTAATCCCAGAACTTTGGGAGGCCAAGGCAGGTGGATCACCTGAGGTCAGGAATTCAAGACCAGTCTGGCCAACATGGTGAAACCCCATCTCTACTAAAAATACAAAAATTAGCTGGGTGTGGTGGCACATGCCTGTAATCCCAGCCACATGGGAGGCTGAGACAGGAGAATTGCTTGAACCCAGGAGGCAGAGGTTGCATTGAGCTGAGATCTCACCACTGTACTCCAGCCTGGGTGATAGAGTGAGACTCCATCTCAAAAAAAGAAAAAATATTTTAACTTAAAAAAAAATTTTGTAGAGACCTGTTCTCACTATGTTTCCCAGGCTGGTCTTGAACTTCTGGGCTCAAGCAATTCTCCCACCTCTACCTCCCAAATTGCTGGGATTACAAGCCAAGAAAAAAATGTAGTTTAAAAAAAAATTTCTTGGCCAGGCGTGGTGGCTCATGCCTGTAATCCCAGCACTTCGGGAGGCTAAGGCGGGTGGATCACCTGAGGTCAGGAGTTCTAGACCAGCTTGACCAACATGGTGAAACTTCGTCTCTACTAAAACTATAAAAATTAGCCAGGCGTGGTGGTGTGTGACTGTAGTCCCAGCTACTTGGGAGGCTGAGACAGGAGAATTGCTTGAACCCAGGAGTTGGAGGTTGCAGTGAGCCAAGATCATGCCATTGCACTCCAGCCTGGGTGACAGAGTGAGACTCTGTCCAAAAAAAAAAAAAAAAAAAAAGTCTTAACTTGCTTTTGCTCTGTCTCTCTCCCATTACCCCCAACACTACAATATAGACTCAGTGAGGGAGGAAACGGTTTTTAAAAAATATTTTAGTTTACAATTATATGTCTAGTGCCTAGCACAGTGCTTGATAACCACAACGCAGAGTGTAAACTCAATAACTGTGTTGAAAAACCTATGAGATAATCACTAGGAAACGAATCTGTACCCAGGACCATGTCAAAATCATTAGTACATATTTTCTGCTTATGTCATAGGTTGGAGAATCATTTCAACTCTTGTCTACTTTGCCATTTTGAGTGCTGACCCTGGATTTCTCCCACCTCTCTCCTTGCTAGGTAGCGGTCATGCAAAGAGAACTGACAGCTCTTCAACCTCAACTCATCCTCACCTCCGAGGAAACTGCCAAGATGATGGTGAAAATTGAAGCGGAGACGAGAGAAGCTGATGGAAAGAAACTTCTGGTGCAGGCAGATGAAAAAGAAGCCAATGTTGCTGCTGCCATTGCCCAAGGAATCAAGGTAGAAAGACTGAGAAGAAAGGGAGGGAACTGGTGCTGCCGAATGAGCATGGTTATACCCATCTTACGGATGAGAAAAGCGAGGCTCAGAAAGGGTAGGCAAGGCTGGGCATGGTGGCTCATAGCTGTAATCCCAGCACTTTGGGAGACCAAGGGAGGTGGATCACCTGAGGTTAGGAGTTCAAGACCAGCCTGACCAACATAATGAAACCTCATCTCTACTTAAAAAAAAAAAAAAAAAAAAAAAAAAACTAGCCAGGTGTGGTGGCGTGCATCTGTAATCCGAGCTACTCAGGAAGCTGAGGCAGGGGAATTGCTTGAACCTGGGAGGCAGAGGTCGCAGTGAGCTGAGATTGCACCACTGCACTCCAGCCTGGGCGGCAAGAGTGAAACTCTGTCTAAAAAAATAATAATAATAATAAGGGGTAGGCGACTCTCCCAGCATCACATAGCTGATAAGTGATGAAGGAAGTTGTTCTGAAACATCGCTGAAACCAGGAAGCATTAAGACCCAACATATGGGCAGGTGTGGTGGCTCACACCTGTGATCCCAGATTTTTGGGAGACAAAGGCAGGAGGATCGCCAGAGCCTCGGAGTTTAAGACCAGCCTGGGCAACGTAGCAAGATCCTGTCTCTACAAAAAAAAAAAACAAAAAAACACTATAAAACAGCCAGGTGTAGTGGCACACCCATGTAGTCCCAGCTACTCAGGAGGCTGATGTGGGAGGATTGCTTGAGCCCAGGAGTTTGAGGCTGTAGTGAACTAGGATCATGCCACTGCAATCCATAGCTCACTGCAGCCTTGAACACTTGGACTCAAGTGATCCTCCCACCTCAGCCTCCCCAGTAGCTGACCAAGACCCTGTGTTGTCTAAAAAACAAAACAAAACAAAAAAGTGGCCAGGGGCAGTGGCTCATGCCTGTAATCCCAGTACTTTGGGAGGCTGAGGTGGGTGGATTGCTTGAGTCCTGGAGTTCAAGACCAGCCTGGGCAACATGGCAAACCCCATCTCTACAAAAAATGTAAAAAAAATTAGCCAGCTGTGGTGGCATGCACCTATGGTCCCAGCTACTCAGGAGACTGAGGTGGGAGGGTCCTGAGCCCAGGAGGTCGAGGCTACAGTGGGTCCAGGTCGCACCACTGCACTCCAGCCTGGGTGACAGAGCAAGACCCAGTCTCAAAAACAAACAAACAAAAAGACCCAATATGTTTTGACCTCATGTTTTACCACTTTTCCTTCATTCCCTGTACTCTGGCCACGTTGGTCTCCTAGCTATTTGTTAAATAATCATAAGCCGCACTCCCACCCCAGAGCCTAAGAACTGGCTGTTCCCTCTACACAGAATGCCCTTCCTTTTGATATCCACATGGCTGTTTCCTTCGTCTCCATTGTATTTTTGCTAAATTATGCCTGGCGTGTTGTAGGCGTGGAATAAATATTTGTTGGATGACAGAATGTGGAACCTAGAGGAAACCCGCTTGAAGGTGATTCTTGTGCCAGAGAGGAAATAGTCCTGGTAAGGGCTTGACCTACGTTCACGTAGTAGAAGAAAATCTACTTCTTCTATTAGCACTGATGTGATGTTGTATATTTCACAAAGCACTTGGAAGTACATGGTTACATTTGAGCATTACAACTACTTTGAGACTTCAGAATGACAGATAGGGCCGGGAGAGGTGGCTCATGCCTGTAATCCCAGCACTTCAGGAGGCCAAGGTGGGCAGATCACTTGAGGTCAGGTGTTTGAGAACAGCCTTGCCAACATGACAAAACCTTATCTCTACTAAAAATACAAAAATTAGCTGGGTGTGGTGGCACATGCTTGTAATCCCAGCTACTCAGGAGGCTGAGGTGGGAGAATTTCTTGAACCCGAGAGGTAGAGGTTACAGTGAGTTGAGATCGCACCAATGCACTCCAGCCTCAGCGACAGAGCAAGACCTTATCTCAAAAAGAAAAAAAAAAGAATGACAGACATGGGCATATGAGAGTTGACAGCATTGAGGTTCAGTGGTAAATTGACTTTCCAGAGCTGCATGGTTAGTTAGTGGGATTAGAAGCCAAGGTTCATGGCACTTACCTTAACATACTTGAACCTATGCCCCCACTTAACAGAAAATTCTCTCAACCATTCTTCAAACAAGGGCTTGATTAAAAAGCAGCCTATGTGTCTTCTATCATAAATAGGTCATGGCAGCTGGGCGAGGTGGCTCACGCCTGTAATCCCAACACTTTAGGAGGCTGAGGCAGGCGCATCACTTTAGGTCAGGAGTTGGAGACCAGCCTGGCCAATATGGTGAAACCCTGTCTCTACTAAAAGAATAAAAATTAGCCGGGTGTGGTGGTGGGCACCTGTAATCCCAGCTATTCAGGAGGCCCAAGCACATGAATCACTTGAACCTGGGAGGTAGAGGTTGCAGTGAGCTGACATCATGCCACTGCACTCCAGCCTGAGTGACCAAAAAAAAAAAAAATCACGGGGCATTGTCTCAGAAGGGCAGGCCTTTTTGATTGGCTTTTCTCCACTGAGTCCTGAGACCTGGCCTGTGGGAGATCCCCTGGGTGGGTCTGATCCCTGTCAGAGTCACATAATGAATACCCTGAATTACAGATGCTTTTTCACTTGTAGTCCTGGTAGAACAGACACGAGGTGAATGGAAACCATCAGTGATAATGGGCCAGCCATGATGGGTCATGCCTTTAATCCCAGTGCTTTGGGAGGCTGAGGCAGGAGGATGGCTTGAGGCAAGGAGGAATTTCAGACCAGCCCAGGTAACAATAGTGAAAACTCTTCTCTGCAAAAAACTAAAAAGAAAAAAATTGGTCAGGTGCAGTGGAGCACACCTGCGGTCTTAGCTACTCAGCAGCCTGAGACAGGAGGATCACTTGATTCCAGGAGCTGCAGTGAGCTATGATCCCACCACTGCACTCTAGCCTGGACAACAGAGTAAGATCTTATCTCAAAAAAAAAAAAAAAAGAGAGAAAAAAATCAGGAGATTTCAAGTAACAATTCTGAATTTTCAGCTTTTCTTTGGAAAACATCGGGCAACCTGGCAACATCGGAGCTGCCCTCCCGGGTTGCACTCATCTTCGGTATTAAATAGATGCTGCCCCTGTGTGTTCCAATTCACCAAAGTCCCAGCCCCACCCACTTGCACTCACTGGCCTGGCCCCTGAGGCGCATGAATTGGCAACTCTTTAATGTTTCTGTGCTAGAATCAGGTACATCAGGGCTCAATTTTTGCTCTGTCCTTTCCTAGCTTCAGTTTCTTCATCTACAAAATGGGGGTACTAAGAGGAAAACATGTAACATTTGTAGCCTGTGCCAGAGCGTAAGGGTCTATGTTAGTGATTCTCCAAAACTGCTGTACTTTGCTCTATACCAAGGGGACTTGCCTATGTGACCAAGGCTAGCCCCTTTCCACATGTGGGTCGCAGAGGGAAGGAAAATAGCACAGCCAAGATTCTGCTCTGTAATGTCAGGCCAAACAGCGACTTGTTGGAGCAGGAGGGAGGTGAGTGATGGCACAAGGTTTGTAAGGCGGTGACCCAGGACGCCCCACTACACCCACTCCCAGGCAATAACTGCCACATCAGGTTTCGGTGCAAAGGGTGAGGCTCAAGTCTCTGCCATCCCATCCCTCCTCCAGGGAGTGACATCCTGGGATGAGTCAGGAAGTGGAAGAAACTACCCAGGGAGGAGAAGAAACCGGTGTCTGATTGTGCAGCTTTCCTGAGGCTTTTTTGTGGACTGGAATCCCTTCCTGGACCTTTCAGGGCTGCGGCCCTCCTGCCCAGGAGAAGTTGCTAATTTTCTCTAATCTCCTCACACTCCCAGAAATGACACAAGATGAAATAGTGCCCAGTAGGGTACCAAATGCACAGTAGGAATGCAAATGAAATCCATATTAGGAGTTTCTGTTTGATCCTAATTTGCCTTTAAGAAACATAAATTTTAGTGTTTCTTTATATGGAGACAAAGTTAGTTCCCTGCTCTTTACCAAAAAAGAAAAAAAAAGTGATTTGTTAGAAACTCAGAAGTACGGCTGAGCACAGAGGCTCATGCTTGTAATCCCAGCACTTTGGGAGGCCGAGGCGGGCGGATCACTTGAGGTCAGGAGTTCGAGACCAGCCTGGCCAACATGGCGAAACCCCATCTATACTAAAAATACAAAAATTAGTCAGACCTGGTGGTAGGCACCTGTAGTCCCAGCTACTCGGGAGCCTGAAGTGCCAGAATCACTTGAACCCGGGAAGCAGAGGTTGCAGTGAGCCGAGATCGCACCGCTGCTACAGTCCAGCCTGGATGATAGAGCGAGACTCTGTCTCAAAAAAAAAAAAAAAAAAAAAAGAATAGAGAAAAGAAAAGAAATCCATACTGGGAAGACAAAGACTGGAAGAGCAAGAATCAGGTCACCAACTCTTGATTCACAAGCGCAATGGTTTGCTTACATTGGTCAATTCTTTCCAATTATTTCTTTCCCCCCTAATGAGGATGATCAATGATACCAAAATTACTGTGATCTGATTACATTTCGTCACACTGCACTGAACTCCATACCTCTCAAACAATCCGATTGCTCTTTTCATGCTAAGACTCAGGGGCAATTTTAAATTATTATGTTTTTAGCATAGAAACAAATGTAACAATGCCTATGTGAGATTTTTGTTTTGTTTTTGTTTTTAGACAGCGTTTCACTCTTGTCGGCCAGGCTGGAGTGCAATGGCAAAATCTCAGCTCACTGCAACCTCCGCCTCCCCAGTTCAGGCAATTCTTCTACCTCAGCCTCCTGAGTAGCTGAGATTACAAGCGCCCACCACCACGCCTGGCTAATTTTTGTATTTTTAGTAGAGACAGGGTTTTGCCATGTTGGCCAGACTGGTCTGGAACTCCTGACCTCAAGTGATCCACCACGTTGGCCTCCCAAAGTGCTGGGATTACAGGCATGAGCTACTGTGCCTGGCCAAAAAAGCAAATAAGTTGAATGCTCAGATGTTCGGGACATCCAGACCACAGCCCAAAAGGCCATGCATGTGTTCCGGCTGCTGGTTAACGGTCAGAGCCATTGTCCAGCTCCAGCGGCAGGCACCGTGTTAAAGGGTATCTGGAAGAGGAAGCACCTCTTCCTTCTTCCTCATGTAGGAGTGGAGCTCTGCTTCGCCCCCATTGTGCCAGGCCCTGGGCACTCATCTCCTTTGTCCTCATGCCGCCCACAGAACGAATGTGAGGGGGACCTAGCTGAGGCAATGCCTGCACTCGAGGCTGCACTAGCTGCTCTGGACACCCTGAACCCGGCTGACATCTCACTGGTGAAGTCGATGCAGAACCCACCAGGGCCTGTCAAACTGGTCATGGAGAGCATCTGCGTCATGAAAGGGATGAAGCCAGAGAGGAAGCCAGACCCCAGTGGCTCCGGTAAGCGCCACCCCACCCAGATGCCTGCACAGGCTGCTCTTTCCTGGCAGTGGGGTGCCAGCACCCACTGCATCCCCAAGTCGACTCCAGGCGTGCAGGCAAGATCACTGAGTTTGGAGGAATTAAGAAAGGAACCAGGCTGTGTGTGTGCACCCAAGGCCTCTCTCAGGCTTCTCCAGCAGCCTCCGCCCTCTCAGTCAGTTGGGAAAAATGCAGGTATCTGTAGGTGGAGCTGAGCTTAGTCAAGGCTTCTCCGTGCAAGTCATTACAAAAATGAAGGTCAGGTAGACAAAAGGCCTGGTGTGGAACAAACACAGAGTCATGTGTGGGTGACCAAGAGAGCTACAGAGAGAGAGAAACAGAGAGAGAAGCAGAGAGAGTTAGCGAAAGGAAAAGAATGAGACAGAGACAAAGAAAGGAACGGAGAGAAAGAGTCTGAGAAATAAATGGAGACCCAGACACCTATACACGCATGCATGCATGCACAGACATGCGCACACATGCACACACACACACATGCACACACACGCATGCACACAGAGACATGCACATATAGACATACATGCACACACAGAGCCATGCACGAACACACATGCAGACATGCATACATACAGGCATGCACATGCATATACACCCAAAGGGACAGGGGGACCAGGAGAGAAGGAAATCGGGAGAAAGAGACAGGGAAACACACACACACAGAGAGAAAGAAAAAGCAGATGGGGAGAGACTTGCATGCACAAGTGAGATGCAGACATACAGGAGAGAGTAAGATATGAAGGGAGAGAAACAGGTAGAAATAGAGACTGAGAGACAAATATGCGGAGAGCGACAGAGAAATGGAGACAGAGAGATGCAGAGACACATGGAGTGCCAGAGACACAAAGAGAGACACAGAAACAGAGAGACAGAGTGGGAAGAAAAGAGACCAGAGAGAAGAGAGACAGAGACAGGGAGAAAAAAACACTCACACGAAGACAGAGAAGAGGAGTTGGGGGAGGGGTGGGGTGGAGCAGGAGTGGGGAATGGAAAATTGGAGAGAGACATGGGCAGGAGACAAGGGCAAAGAGAGGCAGAGACGGCAATGGAGAGGAAGAAAGAGAGAGAGAGGGACAGATGAACAAAGAGAAAGAGGAGGATACAGAGAATTAGAAACGGGCAGAAAGGAATGGGGAAGGAGGAAGGAAAGCTCCTTCTACAGTTGAGCCTAGAAACATTAACAGGTGAATATTCATTCTCCTTCAAATTTAAATTAGGTGTAGGACTTTGCATTAAGACCAGTGCCTTAGAGCTGAACAATGACTTTAAAAATCACCTCCAAATCTATTTCCTGCCTTTTGAGTCTTCCAGTCCTGGGAACAGTCTGGCTATTCCTTCATTCTTTCTGAAATGTTAGATCTCTGCTCTAATCCTATCCAGGTGCAGTGGCTCACACCTGTAATCCCAGCACTTTGGGAGGCTGAGGTGGGTGGATCACTTGAGCCCAGGAGTTTGAGACCAACCTGGACAACATGACAAAACCCCATCTCTACAAAAAATGCAAAATTTCGCCAGGCGTGCTGGCGCATGTCTGTAGTCCCAGCTGCTCAGGAGGCTGAGAAGAGAGGAACGCTTGAGCCTGGGAGGTTGAGGCTGCAGTGAGCCGTGATCCTGCCACTGATCTTTAGCTTGTATGACAGAGTGAGACCCTGTCTCAAGAAAGAAATCCCTGATCCCTCATTTGAGACCTTCTGGCTCCTGCTTCCCATTGCTTAGCATTCCCTCTTCTCTGGCGGGTGTCAGGCCTACACTCACATAAAGCAGAGGCAAAGCTCATCAGGAATAGTCAAGCAAAGAGCAGATGTTACAAGAGCATCCTTTAGGGAAATAGTTAAGGTATAATAAGTTGGCCTTGAGCAAAGATGAGCTAGATAGTACTTCTGCACCCTGGCTGCACCCTAGAATTACCTGGAGAGGTTAAAGAATGCAGAAGTCGGCCAGGTGCGGTGGGTCACTCCTGTAATCCCAGCACTTTGGGAGGCCAAGATGGGAGGATCACCTGAGGTCAGGAGTTCAAGATCAGCCTGGCCAACATGGTGAAATCCTGTCTCTACTAAAAATACCAAAAAAAAAAAAAAAAATTAGCTGGGCATAGTGGTGTGTGCCTAATCCCAGCTACATGGAAGGCTGAGGCAGGAGAATTGCTTGAATCCGGGAGGCAGAAGTTGCAGTGAGTGAGACCACACCATTGCACTCCAGCCTGGGCAACAAGAACAAAACTCCGTCTCAAAAAAAAAAAAAAAAAAAAAGCAGAAGTCTGTGCCCCACTCCTAGAGAGTCTCATTCCATTGGTCTGGGATGCAGCCTGAGCATTAGGATTTTTTTTAAGCTCCCCCTGCAGCTGGGGTTGAGACCTGCTGAGATACACAAAGCACAGCCAGGTCATGAATGTCACTTCTCATCTTGGATCACTGATGATCAGCACAGAACCCATCATTAAATTAAAATTAAAGCAAATTATGCCTATTATTCACCCAAACCATGGAATTGAGTGAGTATATTGAGATGGAGCAAAAGAGCAATTGAGTTAGTTCGGGGTACCTTGAATCTAAATGAAGCAGATCATTTTCTAGAATGCCAACAAAAACCTTCATGGGAAATATTTGGCTGATTTCTGCTCTTGTAATTAGGAATGGGACACATTTGACCTGCTGTACTCAATGTGATGTCTCAGAGTATAACTTTTTTGATGAGCCTGAGCTTGGCAAGTACCATGGGCCAAAAAGCTTCCCAAATTTTTTCCAGTGTGTCAACAGAAGGAGCATTGTTCCGGGATGGGATTGAGAGTCACTTGATTACTTGTTAGTCAGCATGATGGGTGCTAAGGGGAATAAGGGCCTGGCTTTGTGTCTGGGCAGGCCACGGGTAGTCTTCTGTATGGGTGGAAGCCTGCAAGCTGCTGCTTCCAGCCTCCTTCATTCTCACAAGACCTTTGCCTCACTCACACAGTTCATCAAAGGGAGGACTGATTGGGCTCCATCCAACCCACCTCCCAGACTAGGGAAGGATATTCGAAACTCATCCCCATGGGCTGTGGCTCCTGCTGCCTTTTTCATCCATGAATAAGATAATGGGGTACTATTCATTCAACCCATATTTATTGATAACTAAGTACCAGGCAGTGTGCCAGATTCTAGAAAACAGAAGAAGGTTACCGCTTTGAGGGAGAGGTAGATGTTAGATAATAATTGAAAACTTACAGGTTGCAATAAGTGCTATAAAGGGAATGGACTTTCTAGCAAGCAAGGTGAAAGAAAATGCTGGTGCAGCGGGGATGGGGGCCTCTCTTGTCAGATAAGTCTAGGGAAACCTCTATATGGCAATGGCTTTTAAAACGAGGCCTCCAGCCTGGGCAACATGGCGAAACCTCATCTCTATAAAAAATACAAATATTGGCTGGGCACAGCTGGGCGTGGTGGCCCATACCTGTAATCCCAGCACTTTGGGAGGCTGAGGTGGGTGGATCACCTGAGGTCAGGAGTTCGAGACCAGCCTGTCCAACATGGTGAAATCCCGTCTCTACTAAAAGTACAAAAAATTAGCCGGGTGTGGTTGGTGGGTGCCTGTAATCCCAGCTGCTTGGGAGCCTGAGGTAGGAGAATCGCTTGAACCCAGGAGGCAGAGGTTGCAGTGAGCCAAGGTCGCACCATTGCACTCCAGCCTGGGCAGCAAGAGTGAGACTCCATCTCAAAAAAAAAAAAAAAAAAATTGGCTGGGTACGGTGGCTCAGGCCTGGAATCTTAGCACTTTGGGAGGCCGAGGTAGGCAGATCACATGAGGTCAGGAGTTTAAGACCAGCCTGGTCAACATGGTAAAACCCTGTCTCTACTAAAAATACAAAAATTAGCCAGGTGTGGTGGCACATGCCTGTAGTCCCAGCTCCTTGGGAGGCTGAGGCAGGAGGATCACTTGAACCCAGGAGGCGAAGGTTGCAGTGAGCCAAGATCGCACCACTGAACTCTAGCCTGGCTGACAGTGCAAGACTCTGTCTCAAAATAAATAAATGAATAAATAAAATAAAATGAGGCCTGAGGTCTGGTCAGGAGCCAGCTAGATGCCATTTACAGTATAGGCAAAGGGCTCATGGTAAGAAGCACTTGGGGTCATGGAGGAATTGAAGGAAGGTCCTTTGTAACCCAAGTTTAGGGAGCAAGGCAGAGATGGGGTTGGTGAGGTTGGCTGGGCCTCTCAGACCATGTTTTTGTTTTTGTTTTTTCTCAAATACCAGCAGTAACCACTGCAGAATTTTAAGTCTTGGCCAGAATGTCTTAACACATTATCTCTGTTTCTTGTTCCAAATAGGTAAGATGATAGAAGATTACTGGGGGGTATCCAAAAAGATTCTTGGGGATCTGAAATTCTTGGAGAGTCTTAAGACATATGACAAAGACAACATCCCCCCACTGACCATGAAGCGGATCCGGGAAAGGTTTATCAATCACCCGGAATTCCAGCCAGCTGTCATTAAAAATGTATCGTCGGCCTGCGAGGGTCTATGCAAGTGGGTGAGGGCCATGGAGGTGTACGATCGCGTGGCCAAGGTGGTGGCTCCCAAACGGGAGCGACTGAGGGAGGCAGAGGGGAAGCTGGCTGCACAGATGCAGAAGCTGAACCAGAAAAGAGCAGAGCTGAAGCTGGTGGTAGACCGGCTCCAGGCCTTGAATGACGACTTTGAAGAGATGAACACCAAGAAAAAGGACTTGGAGGAAAACATTGAAATCTGCTCCCAAAAGCTGGTCAGGGCAGAGAAACTGATCAGTGGTCTTGGGGGAGAGAAGGACAGATGGACCGAAGCTGCCCGACAGCTGGGGATCCGCTATACTAATCTGACTGGTGACGTGTTGCTGTCCTCAGGAACCGTGGCTTACCTGGGTGCTTTTACAGTGGATTATCGGGTCCAGTGCCAAAATCAGTGGTTGGCTGAATGTAAGGACAAGGTCATCCCTGGCTCCAGTGACTTCAGTCTCAGCCACACGTTAGGGGATCCCATAAAAATCCGTGCCTGGCAGATTGCTGGGCTTCCCGTTGACTCCTTCTCCATCGACAATGGCATCATTGTATCCAATTCCAGACGCTGGGCCTTAATGATTGACCCTCAGGGGCAGGCCAATAAATGGATTAAGAACATGGAGAAGGCGAATAAACTGGCTGTCATCAAGTTCTCTGATAGCAACTACATGAGGATGCTGGAAAACGCGCTGCAGTTAGGCACCCCTGTCTTGATTGAAAACATTGGAGAAGAGCTGGATGCTTCTATCGAACCTATCTTGCTCAAGGCAACATTCAAACAGCAAGGAGTTGAGTACATGAGGCTGGGTGAAAACATCATCGAATATTCCAGGGATTTTAAGTTATACATCACAACCCGTTTGAGGAATCCACATTACCTCCCAGAAGTTGCCGTGAAGGTCTGTCTCCTCAACTTCATGATCACCCCCTTGGGTCTCCAAGATCAACTCCTTGGCATCATGGCTGCGAAGGAGAAGCCAGAGCTGGAAGAGAAAAAGAACCAGTTGATTGTGGAAAGCGCCAAGAACAAGAAGCATCTCAAGGAAATTGAAGATAAGATCTTGGAGGTTCTCTCCATGTCCAAGGGTAACATCCTGGAGGATGAAACCGCCATCAAAGTTCTGTCCTCCTCCAAAGTGCTATCTGAAGAGATCTCAGAGAAACAGAAAGTTGCTTCCATGACAGAAACGCAGATTGACGAGACTCGGATGGGCTACAAGCCAGTGGCTGTGCATTCCGCCACCATCTTCTTTTGTATCTCGGACCTGGCCAACATCGAGCCGATGTACCAGTACTCCCTGACTTGGTTCATAAATCTCTACATGCATTCCTTGACCCACAGCACGAAGAGCGAGGAACTGAATCTGCGCATCAAGTATATCATTGACCATTTCACCCTGAGCATCTACAACAACGTGTGCCGTTCTCTGTTTGAGAAGGACAAGCTACTCTTCTCTCTCCTCCTGACCATCGGCATCATGAAACAGAAGAAGGAAATTACGGAGGAGGTGTGGTACTTCCTTCTCACTGGAGGCATCGCACTGGATAACCCCTACCCCAACCCAGCTCCCCAATGGCTGTCTGAGAAGGCATGGGCAGAGATTGTCCGTGCATCTGCCTTACCCAAACTGCACGGCCTGATGGAGCATTTGGAACAGAACCTGGGTGAATGGAAGCTGATCTATGACTCGGCCTGGCCCCATGAGGAGCAACTCCCTGGGTCTTGGAAGTTCTCTCAAGGATTGGAGAAGATGGTGATCCTTCGATGTTTGCGGCCTGACAAAATGGTGCCAGCGGTCCGGGAGTTCATTGCTGAACATATGGGAAAGCCGTATATCGAAGCCCCTACGTTCGATCTCCAGGGATCCTACAATGATTCCAGCTGCTGTGCGCCTTTGATTTTTGTGTTGTCTCCAAGTGCAGACCCAATGGCAGGTAAGAACAGAGTGTTGTGGGAGAGACGTGGAAAGCCCAGAATGTGTGGGTGGATATCAGTAGCCCATCCCTTACAGCAGGGATCTCAAGTTCAGATGGCTTTGAAGGCCAGGTGGTTCATAGGCTGAGGTGGAGCCACGGAACTAGTCCTTTTCTGCCTATAGAGGTCAGCTGCTACTCCGCATCCACAAATTGGGCCATTTGGGAATGTAAGCCCAGAATTGCTAGATCATCTGATTTTTCAAGAGAAACCAGAAATGCAGAAATTTCCCACTTTTGTATCTTGATAATTCATTCAAAGTTCTTTCCTTAAAAACCTGGTGAGGGTTCAGGAGAGGTGGCTTACGCCTGTAATCCCAGCACTTTGGGAGAATGAGTTGGGAGGATTGCTTGAGCCCAGGAGTCTGAGACCAGCCTGGGCAACATAGTGAGACCTCCATTGCTATAAAACATTAAAAAATTATCTGGAAATGGTGGCACATGCCTGTAGTCCCAGCTACTTGGGAGGCTGAGGCAGGAGGATCCCTTCAGCCTTGAGAGGTCAAGGCTGCAGTGAGCTATGATCACACCACTGCACTCCAGTCTAGGTGACAGACCCTGCCCCCTCCCCCAAAAAAAGAACAAAATAGAAGCTTGGTGAGATTCAGCTCGGATGATTCCACAGGAAACTTCACACTGTGTCCCTTTTAGTGCCGCATGTCATGAGATCCATACTGTCTGGCTGTCTTTTCTGATAAAGACAGATCTGGGGACTCAGGCATTGTCAGCATGAGCTGGCTCTCCATTCCCCCACTCCCTCCCTTATACAGTTTCCCACCAGCTTTTCACCTGATGTGACAGTTCTCAATCTTGGCTGCACATTGGAATCACCTGGGGAGTTTAAAGAAGCCTCACAATGCACGGGCCACAGCTTTGGCCAATTAAATTAAAATCTTTGGGGTGAGACCCACGAATTGTGTTTTATGAAGCCTTTCCAGTAATTTCAATGTGCAGCCAGGGATGGGAACCACTGACTTTAATAGTTTTAGTGGCCTTTGAAAATCATCACCAAGATCCACTATTTCAGTAGCAGGTGCACAATGATTATTATTTTTTTAATTATTATTTTATTTTATTTATTTATTTTGAGATGGAGTCTTGCTCTGTCGCCCAGGCTGGACTGCAGTGGCGTGATATTGGCTCACTGCAACCTCCACCTCTCGGGTTCAAGCAATTCTCATGCCTCAGCCTCCCGAGTAGCTGGGATTACAGGCACGTGCCGCCACGTCCGGCTAATTTTTGTATTTTTAGTAGAGATGGAGTTTCACCATGTTGGCCAGGCTGGTCTTGAACTCCTGACCTCAAGTGATCCACCCACCTCGGCCTCCCAAAGTGCTGGGATTACTGGTGTGAGCTACTCGGGAGGCTGAGGCAGAAGAATTGCTTGAACTTGGGAGGCAGAGGTTGTGGTGAGCCAAGATCATGCCATTGCACTCCAGCCTGGGCAACAAGAGCGAAACTCCATCTCAAAAAAAAAAAAAGAAAAAAAAACCCAGAAATTTATTTTCTCACAATTCTTAAAGAAAGAAGTTTGAAATCAAGCTGTTGGCGGGGATGGTTTCTTTCGAGGCCTCTCTGATTGGCTTGCTGATGGTCATCTTCTCCCTATGTCTGCACAGGGCCTTCTCTCTGTGTCTGTCCTCATCTCCTCTTCTCATAAGGATATCAGTCATATTGGATTAAGGCCCACTCTAATGAACTCATTTTATTTTATTTTATTTTATTTTTTAATTCATTTATTTTTTATTATTATACTTTACGTTCTAGGGTACATGTGCACAACGTGCAAGTTTGTTACATATGTATACATGTGCCATGTTGGTGTGCTGCACCCATTAACTCATCATTTACATTAGGTGTATCTCCTAATGCTATCCCTTCTCCCTCCCCCCACCCCACGACAGGCCCTGGTGTGTGATGTTCCCCTTCCTGTGTCCAAGTGTTCTCATTGAATGAACTCATTTTAACTTTGCCTCTGCAAAGACCCTGTCTCCAACTACTGAACAGTTACATTCTGAGGTACCTGGAATTAGGACTTCAACATATGAATTTTGCTAGGGACACGATGCAGCTCGTAACAGAGACCATATGTAATCCTTAGAATATTAACCCTGATCTTTTTATGTGCTGCCTGCCCCTCATAGTGATGTACTTCCTCGTGTAGGTTTTTTTTTTGTGTGAGTTCACCATCATCAAATTTGTGTTGTTTTGCAGGAGTCTCATATACTTTGGGTTTAAGGAGTGTCCCTACAGAACAACTTTGCATGTGCAAACAGTGGTACCCCAGAGGGTGAGGTGGGGGTCGCCATTCTGGATCAAATTTTATGGGAAATTTCTCAGCTTAGGAATCCCACACCAGAGAGTACCGTGAACTCGCACTCCTCAAATTCATGTGGCATAAACTTAGTGTTTTGATTTTTAAACTGGAGAGTTATTTTTTCCACCCAGGCTCCAGACCAGTTATGAGCTTCCATGTCTTTTCCTTGGGTCAGTAGTCAAATGGCCTTGGCCTTCTTTTGTTTGTTTGTTTGTTTGTTTGAGATGGAGTCTTGCTGTGTAACCCAGGCCAGAGTGCAGTGGCGTGATCTCGGCTCACTGCAACCTCCGCCTCCTCCCAGGTTCAAGCAATTTTCCTGCCTCAGCCTCCCGAGTAGCTCGGACTACAGGCATGCGCCACCCAGCTAATTAGCTAATTAGCCCAGCTAATTTTTGTATTTTTAGTAGAGATGGGGTTTCACCATGTTGGCCATGCTGGTCTCGAATTCCTGACCTCAAGTGATCCACTCGTCTCGGCCTCCCAAAGTGCTGGGATTGCAGGCGTGAGCCACCGCATCTGGCCAAAGGTCTGGCCTTCATAACATGAAGGTACGGCACTTTGAGAATTCTAACTTTATGCAAGTGTCTCGGTTCCAGCTCCCCACCTCTTATGAGTGCAAAGCTATATCTCCCATGGACATTAAAACTTTAACATCTAGAGTAATGAAATAAAGTGTGGTATTTTCCAATGGTGATATACTATGTATCCATGAAAGAAAAAAGCCTTTATACATGTACTAATGTGGAAGAGACCTATAAGATATGTACATTGTTAAGTGGGAAAAAAATGCAGTATTCTACAATTCATATAAATTTAATAGTATATATGCATTTATTTAAATACACAAAATATTTCTTGAAGGATTCACAAATCTAATCACATTGGCTACCACTGAGAAGAGAGAAGTGAGAGACTTATTTCACTTTACAAATGCTTATATTTCTTGTTAAAATAAATTTGCAAAAATCAGTTTCCTAGTTATTTGATTATGTGCTCACCTCTTTATTTTTGAGTTCCCCGTTTTGGGCACCTGGGAATATCCTTTTCTTTCAAACCTTGATTTTTTTTGTTTCTTTTCAGTTCAGATAATTTCTTTTTTTATCAAGAATGTCTATGTGTTTAAAGCAAAAGAGAAGTTGATGGTAGCTTCATCTGCCATCTGATCTGATGTCTAAAGTTTCCCCAGAGAGATGTTTATTTTGTAATTAACAGAAGCCAATGAGTTTTTTTCTGAGTCCAAAATTTTAATGTGAACCCCACCTTTTGTGTTGGGGTGTGTGTGTGTGTGTGTGTGTGTGTGTGTGTGTGTGTGTGTGTGTGTGTTTAAATAGAGACAAGGTCTCACTGTGTTGCCCAGGCTGGTCTCCAACTCCTGAGCTCAAGTGATCCTCCCACCTCGGCCTCCCAAAGTGTTGGGATTACAGGTGTGAGCCACCACACCCAGCCATGTTGTTATTGTTGATATAGCTGTTCTGTTACTGTTAGCTGGCCTGTCGTCTTTCAAAAGCCTCCTTTCTTCCTGGTCTCAGGCCTGCTGAAGTTTGCTGATGATCTTGGTATGGGAGGTACCAGAACACAGACCATCTCCCTGGGCCAAGGCCAAGGCCCTATTGCTGCCAAAATGATCAACAATGCCATCAAAGACGGGACCTGGGTGGTCTTACAGAACTGCCACCTGGCCGCAAGCTGGATGCCTACCCTGGAGAAGATTTGTGAGGAGGTGATTGTTCCTGAGAGCACCAATGCCAGATTCAGGTGAGATGCTGTCCCACCACTGCCTTCTCTGGGACCCAACCTCCAGACATCAGGATGGTGGCTGGGAAGATGACCAAGACACAGTCCTGCCCCTTAGAAACTTTCAGTCTAGGCCAGGCAGGGTGGCTCATGTCTGTAATCCCAGCACTTTGGAAAGCTGAGGCGGGTGGATCACCTGAGGTCAGGAGTTCGAAACTAGCCTGGCCAACATTGCAAAACACTGTCTCTACTAAAAATACAAAAATTAGCCAGGCATAGTGGCACACACCTGTAATCCCAGCTACTCAGGAGGCTGAGGTGGGAGAATTGCTTGAACCCAGGAGGCAGAGGTTGTAGCGAGCAGGGATCGTATCACTGCACTCCAGCCTGGGCGACAGAGCGAGACTTCTTCTCTAAAAAAGAAAGAAGCTCTTCAGTATAGCAGAAGGCAGGCCATAGATGAATAATGTTGATACCATGTCATACCTGATTTACTCACTATTTGAACAAGAACCATGGAATACAGAGAAGGGATGGGAAGGTTGGGGAAGTCCTGGAGGCTGGACAATGGCCCAGGATTTTGAAAAATGAATAGGAGTTTGCCAGGAAGGATATTCTAGGCAGAAGAGACAGCATTTGGAAAAGCAAAGAGAGGTATTGGAAAAGCAAAGAGAGGTATTAAGGAAATCCTGAGAAGTTATCTTACAGCTCTGGTATATGCCATGAAAAGTTGTCGGAGAAGGTAATAGGAGACGTAGCTGGAAAGGTAGATTCAATGTGAGCAAGTCTGATTTTTAAAAATTATTATTTGTCTAAAAAAAATCCTGTCCAGGCATGGTGGCTCACGCCTGTAATCTCAGCATTTTGAAAGGCCGAGACAGGTGGATTGCTTGAACCCAGGAGTTCAAGGCCAGTTTGGGCAACATGGCAAAACCCCATCTCTACTAAAAATACAAAAAATGAGCTGGGCATGGTGGCACATATTTGTAGTCCCAGCAACTTGGGAGGCTGAACTGGGAGAATCACCTGAGCCTGAGAAGTCAAGCCTGCAGTGAGCAGTGATCACACCACTGCACTCCAGCCTGGGCGACAGAGTGAGACCCTGTCTCAAAAAAAAAAAAAAAAAAAAAAATTCTACTGTTTTCCAGGTATCATTTGTCCTGCCTCCTGCCTCCTGCCTCTATCCTACATTTCTGGGGTTCTTCGGAATTTTAATCAACACTGGAAACAGCTATTTGTTTTTTGGGAATTTTAAAGCCCAACAAAGCTAAACCTCAGTTTTTGCATTCATAGAATAATGAGTTGAACCAAACAGACTTTAAAGTCCATTTTAACTCAAATGTTCAGGGATTCTCTCTTTTTTTTTTTTGAGATGGAGTTTCGCTCTTATTGCCCAGGCTGGAGTGCAATGACGCGATCTCCACTCACCGTGACCTCTGCCTCCCGGGTTCAAGCGATTCTCCTGCCTTGGCCTCCTGAGGCTACTACAGGCATGCACCACCATTCATGGCTAATTTTGAATTTTTAGTAGAGATGGGGTTTCTCCATGTTGGTCAGGCTGGTCTTGAACTCCCAACCTTAGGTGATCCGCCCACCTCAGCCTCCCAAAGTGCTGGGATTACAGGCGTGAGCCACCACACCCAGCCAAGGGATTCTCTTATACCAGGGCAGAGAGCAGCAACCTATGGCCCGATAGCCAAATGCACCCTGCTGCCAGTTTTTTTGGTATAGCTTGCAAGCTAACTAAACAGTGTGGGGAAGAAACTAAAGAATCATGTTTCATAATACATGAAACTTCTATGAAATTCAAATTTTAGTGTCCATAAATAAAGTTTTATTGAAAAACATCATGCTTATTCATATATTGTCTATGGCTACTTTTGTATGACAAGTAGTTGCAGCAGAGATCATGTGGACTCATAAAGTCTAAAATATGTACTATTTGGTCCTTTACAGAAAAAAATTTGTCAACCCCTGCTCTATCCAACAAAACTAGCTGGTTATTTTCATCTCAGTCGTCTGCCAGAAAAGAGGGAAAGTGTTTGGTGCTTATTTACAAAGTCGGATTAGGCCACAGTTGATTTGTCTTCATATAAAACTTCCAAGAGAGAGAGAGTTTAAGAGAAGTCCATTAGTTTCAAGAATGCTGTTTGGGGCCGAGTGAGGTGGCTCACACCTGTAATCCCAGCACTTTGGGAGGTCAAGGCAGGCGGATCACATGAGGCCAGGAGTTCAAGACCAGCCTGGCAACATGGTGAAACCCTGTCTCTACTGAAAATACAAAAATTAGCCAGGTGCGGTGGTGCATGTCTGTAATCCCAGCTACTTGGGAGGCTGAGGCACAAGAATTCCTTGAACCCAGGAGGTGGAAGTTGCAGTGAACTGAGATTGCACCACTGCACTACAGCCTGGGTGACAGAGTGAGACTCTGTCCCAAACATAAATAAATTAAAAAACAAACAACAAAAAAACCTAAAAGTGTTGTGCCTTAATCTTTAAAAAAAAGAAAAGAATGTTGTTTGGTTTGGGATAGTGAGTGAATTCATTGGCCATTAATGACACACTCAAAGAAGAAAAAGTTATTTATGTTGACATTTTAAGTTCTACTGTAATATGATCCTGACCCAAAAATCATGAACTCAAGTTCTCAAGTGCCTATAGGGGCCAGGCATGTATCATAAATGAGTGAAGAGGGCTGGATACAAGAAATAGTCCATGTTCCACAGTACAGCAACAATCCTCATGGGTAGTCAGCCTCAGTGTCAGACACAATAGGGAATGGTGGGGCTTGCAGTGAACTGGGCACATGCTCTGGCAAGGAGAGCGGTCACTGTTTAATACTAGCTAACTGTTGCCATGTAGGATCAGGCTTTCTAACAATTTTAAAGGGAAGATGGGAATCTAGAACTGTAAAAGAAAGCCTTAGGTTTTTAAACGTTAGCAACTCTGGCCGGGCGCAGTGGCTCACACCTGTAAATCCTAGCACTTTGGGGGGCCGAGGTGGGTGGATCACCTGAGGTCAGGAGTTCAAAGCCAGCCTGGCTATCATGGTGAAACCCTGTCTCCACTAAAAATACAAAACTTAGCTGGGCATAGTGGCGGGCACCTGTAGTCCCAGCTACTCGGGAGGCTGAGGCAGGAGAATCACTTGAACCTGGGAGGTGGAGGTTGCAGTGAGCCGAGATGCACCCCTGTACTGCAGCCTGGGTGACAGAGTGAGACCTTGTCTCAAAAAAAATGAAAATAAAAATAAAATAAGATAAAAATAATAAAAATGAAAAAAAAGAGCCTCAGATGCAATGTGCCAAGATGTTAACCTATAGGTGGTAAAATTATCAATTCTAGTTTCTTCTAAACACTTTTACATATGTTGCCATTTTTTTGTGGGCATAGATACACTTGCATTTAAAAAAGAATTTCTCCCTATTTTTCAAGGCACATTTCAAATGCCATTTCTTATATGACAGGCATCAGCAAACTTTTTCTGTAAAGGGCCAATAGTAAATATTTCAGGGTTTGTGGCCATATTGTCTCTGTTGCAACTATTCAACTCTGGTTGTAGGGAGAAAGCAGCCTTAGGGCCAGGCACGGGGACTCACACCTGTAATCCCAGCACTGTGGCACGGTGAGGTGGGAGGATCACTTGAGCCCTGGAGTTCGAGACCAGCCTGGGCAACATAGAGGGACTCCATCTCTACATTAAAAAAAAAAAAAAGAGTAGGAGCTTTGGAGTCAGAGAGTCCTGAGTTCACATCTTGGTTCAACTACTGCCAAGTGGTGTGTCCTTGAAAAACCCACCTGACCTTGCCGTGCCTCCGCTTCCTCACTGGTAAAAGGGGTAATAAGTCCCTCCTCATCAGGTGGCTGTGAGGCTTAAGGGAAATAAAAGGACATATGTTAAATGCTTAGCATAGTTTTGGCTCTGGTAGTATTTAATAAATCATAGCTATTCTTTTTTGTTATTGTTTTTTTTTTAATTTATCAATAAAATAATGTTTTTAGTAGAGATGGGGTTTTACCATGTTACCCAGGCTGGTCTGTTTTGTTATTGTTATTGTTTTGTTTTTGTTGTTGTTTTTCACTATAACTTACTGTATTGCTCTAAAAAGTTGGGTCCATTGTTCTTCCAGACTCTGGCTAACCAGCTATCCATCAGAGAAGTTTCCGGTCAGCATTCTCCAAAATGGAATCAAAATGACCAATGAGCCCCCCAAAGGGCTCCGGGCCAACCTGTTGCGCTCCTACCTCAATGACCCCATCTCAGATCCTGTGTTCTTCCAAAGCTGTGCAAAGGCGGTGATGTGGCAAAAGATGTTATTTGGCCTTTGTTTCTTCCACGCCGTTGTTCAAGAGAGAAGAAACTTCGGCCCCCTAGGTAAGCGATGACAGTGCACCTGAGTGGCCTGAGGGAAAGGATATCAGACACATATAGGTGTGTTTCCAGGTGCGTGTTTAAGCTTGCGCTCAGATAGGGTTGCCAGTAAGATACGGTATAAGTATTTTCCAGGCAATATTTGGAACATACTTATACTAAATGATTTATTATTTAACTAATATTAAACTCTCACTGTATTTTTATTTGCTAAATCTGACAACCTGGCTGGGCGTGGTGACTTGTGCCTTTAATCCCAGCACTTAGGGAGGCCAAGGCAGGCAGAATCCTTGAGGCCAGGAGTTCAAGACCAGCCTGGGTAACATGGTAAAACCCCATCTCTACTAAAAACACAAAAATTAGCCGGGTGTGGTGGTGCCCGCCTATAATCCCAGCTATTTGGGAAGCTGAGGCATGAGAATGGCTTCAACCGGGAGGTGGAGTTTGTAGTGAGCCCATATCACACCACCACACTCCAGCCTGGGTGACAGAGTGAGACCCTGTCTCAAAAAAAAAAAAAAAAAGTCTATAGGTAGATTAATACATAAGCAAAATGTTATATATTCATACAACGAAAAATTTTTTTTTTTTGAGACAGGGTCTCGCTCTGTCACCCACGCTGGAGTGTGGTGTTGTGATCTTGGCTCATTGCAACCTCCACCTCTCGGGTTCAAGCGATCCTCCCACTTCAGCCTCCCCAGTAGCTGGAACTACAAGCATGCCATCACACCCGGTTAATTTTTGTATTTTTAGTAGAGATGGGGTTTCACCATGTTGGCCAGGCTGGTCTAGAACTCCTGAATATTAATCAATCTTAAAGAGGAAGAAAATTCTGAACATACACTACAACGTGGATGAACCTGAGGACATTAGAGGACATTACGCTAAGTGAAATAAACCAGTCATGCCGGGCACAATGGCGCAAGCCTGTAATCCCAGTACTTTGGGAGGCTGAGGTGGGAGGATCGCTTGAGGCGAGAAGGTGGAGGCTGCAGTGAGCCAAGACTGTGCCACTGCACTCCAAACTGGATGACAAAATAAGACATTGTCTCAAAAAAAAAATTAAAATAAATAAAATAGCCTGACGTAGTAGCACAAGCCTGTAGTCCCAGCTACTTGGGAGGCTGAGGTGGGAGGATCACTTGAGCCTGGGAGTTCGAGGCTGCAGTGAAGGGAGATCATACCACTCTAGACTGGGCAAAAGAACGAGATCCAGTCTCTCAAAAAAAAAAAGCCATGCAACTGTTCGGCTTGCAACTAACTGCCAGTCATGCTTCGTTTGCTGGCACACAAATTTTATTATTTTGTTATAATTTGAAAGCGAGTGTTTGGGAGGAAATTAAACTTCTCTATTGAACCTGGGTGCAATGGTTCACACCTGTAATCCCAGCACTTTGGGAGGCCGAGGCAGGCGGATCACTTGAGATCAGGAGTTCAAGACCAGCCTGGCCAACATGGCGAATCCCCGTCTCTACTAAAACTACGTAAACTAGCTGGGCGTGGTGGCACGTGCCTGTAATCCCAGCCACTCAGGAGGCTGAGACAGGAGAATCTCTTGAACCCAGGAGGTGGAGGTTGCAGTCAGCTGAGATCACGACACTGCATTCCAGCTTGGGGGACAGAGCGAGACTCTGTCTCAAAAAAAAAAAAACAACAAACAAAAAAACAAACAAAAGCAAAACAAACAAAAAACTTCCTTATTGAGCACAGGTTTCCCCATACTCTTTCTTGTATCCTGCACCATGCCTGGTTTACACATGTATGTCACTTGTTCAGCCCCCAATGGGCATTTATCGTTACACCCTTGGAAATACGAGTGGTCATTTCTTTAAGGCTGGCCATTCAGTTTTTCCCATGAGCTCGAGGAGGGGAATTCTCAGAACCAACGTAGCTCTATTGCCCAGTCGTAGCTCCTGCTGTCTAGCCATGCCGCGGTGTTATTTTTGGAGCTCCGTGCATTACCACCGTATTCCTGCCAGGCTGAATAATTCTCATTCCACAAATCCCAGGACATTAACATCTTCCTTAACAAATGGGGAGGTACATAAGGAAATTGATTTTAGAATGGATGTTTTCTCAGGCAGAATGGCTCCCACGTTGGCGGTAAATGTCCAGGCTAATAGTTGGCCTTGGTGCTTGATATTCATGAGCCTGAAAGAGGCTTTTGATCCATAATGATGCTTAACTCCCTCAGCTTGGTCTTTGAGTGGAAATTAAGAGCTCTCAGCACTGAAGCCTCTCTCTGCTTTCCCGCATGCAGGGTGGAATATTCCCTATGAATTCAACGAATCTGACCTGAGGATTAGTATGTGGCAGATCCAGATGTTTCTCAATGGCTACAAGGAGGTGCCCTTTGATGCTCTGACCTACCTGACAGGTATTTACAGGAGGGGTTTTTCCACTGTAAACCTCCAGTATCATGTTCCACCCTCCTGCTGTTCTCCTCCCATTTCCATTCACTTATGTACTCCCTCCCTCCCTCACCATACACATGGAGCTCTTACTAATGCTGGTCATCATGCTAGATATTGTAAGGAAACAAACAAACAAACAAAATTAAGATAGAATCTTTACCCTTGAGTGACTCACAGTCTCCAAAAGAAGAAAAATATTTTTAAAAATGATACAGACCAGCGGGGCACAGTGGCTCATGCCTGTAATCTCAGCACTTTGGAAGGCCACAGCAGGTGGATCACCTGAGGTCAAGAGTTTGAGACCAGCCCGACCAACATATTGAAACCCCATCTCTACTAAAAATTAAAAAATTGGCCAGGCGTGGTGGCTCATGCCTGTAAGCCCAGCACTTTGGGAGGCAGAGGCAGGCGGATCACGAGGTCAGGAGATCGAGACCATCCTGGGTAACACGGTGAAAACCCGTCTCTACTAAAAATATAAAAAAATTAGCCGGGCATGGTGGCCGGTGCCTGTAGTCCCAGCTACTCCTTAGGAGGCTGAGACAGGAGAATTGCATGAAGTGGGGAGGCAGAGGTTGCAGTGAACTGAAATTGCGCCACTGCATTCTAGCCTGGGTGACAGAGAGAGACTCTATCTCAGAAAAAAAAAAAAAAATACAGGCCAGGCGCAGTGGATCTTGCCTGTAATCCCAGCACTTTGGGAGACCGAGGCGATGGATCACTTGAGGCCAGAAGTTTAAGACCGGCTGGGGCAAAATTCCGTCTCTACAAAAAATACAAAAATTAGCCAGGCTTGGTGACATATGCCTGTAGTCCTAGCTACTCAGGGGGCTAAGGTGGGAGGATTGCTTGAGCCCAGGATGTGGAGGTGCAGTGAGCTCTGATCGTGCCACCTTACTCCAGCCTGGGTGACAGAGCGAGATCCTGTCTCAGAAGAAAAAAAAAAAGGTAACATAGTAATAAGTTCAACAAGAGAAACATTTATAAGTAGAAGGGCAGCATAATGATTAAATCTTGGGGTAGGAGGAGGAGATGATCATGGCAAACTTCTTAAAGGCATACGAGATGGGTTTTCGGGGTGAGTAGGAGTTTTATGCGTGGAAAAGAATGGACTGTGTGGGGCATAGAGGAAGGAGAACATTCCCAGCAAAGTGATCCTGAAGTAGAAATGGCACTAGCTGTTTTGTATTAAAGCAATCAATCAGCAACCTTTTATTAGTCCACGATATGTACAAGTACATAATATGGAAGAATGTAAATGTGTAAAACTTGATCATAGGCTCTGTGCGGTGGGTCACGTCTGTAATTCTAGCACTTTTGGAGGCCAAGGTGGGAAGATTGCTTGAGCCCAGGAGTCTGAGACCAGTCTGGGCCACATCTCTACAAAAAAATAAAATAAAAATGAGCTGGATATGGTGTTGGGCACCTGTAGCCCCAGTTAATCAGGAGGCTGAGGCAGGAGGATCGCATGAGCACAGGAGGTCAAGGCTGTAGTGAGCTATGATCACACCACTGCACTCCAGCCTGGGTGACAGAGCAAGACCCCATCTCTTAAAAAACATACACACATACAACCAAAAAAACGTGACCACTAACTTCAAGGAACGTGCCATATAGTCCCAGAGACAGGAATAAGAATAGACATGTGCTAAATGAATGGAATATCATGGCCGAAGGTCAAAATGCAGCTTAATTAAAACACTGGGGCATCAAGATCACACACAATTTCCTCTTCAGCTCCATATGTTAAGGAGTTTGTTAGAATCCCTTCCCCAGGCACGTGGAAGACACTGTATACCTGTGATTAATGCATTGAGTCTTCACGCTAATTTTATGAGCTCCATGTTAATAACCCCGTTTTACAGCTGGGAAGACAGAGGCTTAAAGGAGTGGCTCTAACTGTGGGTGATTTCAGTCCCCAGTGGCTATTTGGCAATGTCTGGAGATGGTTTTGGATGTCATAGTGCGTGCTACTGGCAGTTATAGTAGTGGAGGTTAGGGATGCTGCTGAACAGTCTGCGATGTACAAGGTGGTCCCCACAACACAGAACTATCCAGTCCAACATGTTAAGAGTGCCAAGGTTGAAAGACTGTTCTTTACAGTGATTAAGTTCAGTGCCAGAAGGTCACATTGACCTTAACTCAGTATAGTGTTCCCTAAAACAAAGCCCCAAATGACACACACAGTACGCATACAGTGGGTCTCAGTTTGGTGAAAGAACATCTCCAAAGAAGTGTGCCTGGAGCTGGACACAGTGGCTTGCACCTGTAGTCCCAGCTACTCAGGAGGCTGATGCCGAAGGATTACTTGGACCCAGGGATTCAAGACCAGCCTGGGCAAAACAGCGAGATCCCGTCTCTAAAACTAGTAATAATAATAAATAGAAGTGAGCCATATTCCCACAGTTCCAGGTCATGCAGAAGCACATCCTAGGGTTCCTCTTCAGACCATAGCATGAGTGCATGATTGCCCTGGGATGTGGTCTGCTTAGAGAACTGCCTGCAAGCCATAAACCAACTGCCTGCCGGTCATAAACCAGCCAGCTTGAGAGTAGTTACCTTCCAACTGTTCCAGTCAGGATAGGCTAGTTAGGCTGAGATAACAAACAATCCTCAAACCTCAAGGGTATAAAAGACATCATAGATCCATTTCTTGCCCACTCTGCATTTCCAGCATGAATTAGCAAGAGTCTTTGCTCATTGTAATTCTCTATTGGGGCACAGTTAGCAAAGGCTCCAACCACTGTTACTGCCACCATCTCAACATATACACTAGTCCCCCTTTATCCACCAGGGATATGTTCCAAGACCCCCAGTGGATGCCTGAAACTGCGGATTTTACCGAACCCCATATATACTATTTTTTATCCTATACATACATACCTATGATAAAGTTTAATTTATAAATTAGGCACAGCGAGAGATTAACAATAACAGTAATAAAATAGAACAATTACAATATACTATAATAAAAGTTATATGAATGTGGTCTCTCCCTCTCTCTTGAAATGTCTTTTTGTTTTGGTTTTTATTTTTTATTTATTTATTTATTTATTTATTTTTTGAGACGAAGTTTCGCTCCTGTTGCCCAGGCTGGAGTGCAGGTCTTTTTTTTTTTTTTTTTTTTTTTTTTTTTTTTGAGACAGTCTCCCTCTGTCACCCAGAGGAAGGTTTACAGTACTCTTGTAGCTCTGCGGTCCAGACAGCTCAAGTATTAACCGCCCAGTGGCGGGTCAGCGTGACAGACTTTTGCACTTGCACTCATGGCACCCGAGCTCTTGTCCAGTGTCCGGGAGGAATGGGGTCGCACAAACGAATGGAAGATGGTAAATGTGGGGGATTTTATTGCCGAAGAAAGTGGCTCTCAGCGGGAAAGGGAGCTGAAAAGGCTGTTCCCCTGAAGTCAAGCCGCTTCTCTCTGATGTCCAGCTGCTTCTCTCTCTCTGCTGGCTGAGCCTGGGGTTTTAATGGGCATGGATTGCGGGGGTGGGGCAGGTCATGGGTGGTTTTGGAAAAGGCAACATTCAAGTGGGAAAACAGGGATGTAAGTTCTCACTTTGGGCCATGGTTTCAGGCTTTTCAGCTTGAGGGTGGGGCCCTTGCAGGGGACCCGCCATCTTCTGCCCGGAATTTTCCTGCTTGCTGTCCCTATCACTATGTCCCAGCAGAGATCTTTGGCCGGAAGAATGCCGTGTTTTACATCAACCACCAAGCTCGTGATGACCTTCCCTGGGCTCAACCTCTCCTTCTGTTGGTTGTCCCCAGGGGAATGTAATTACGGAGGCAGAGTGACTGATGACAAAGACCGGCGTCTCCTGCTGTCACTTCTGTCCATGTTCTACTGTAAGGAAATTGAGGAGGACTATTACTCCCTCGCTCCTGGAGACACTTACTACATCCCTCCTCATGGCTCCTACCAGGTAAGGGGTGGGCAGGGAGGCCTACCTCTTTCCCCCACAGGGCTCCGTCATCTCTATATGGCTACAGGGCTGCAGTGTAGCCAGGGATCCCAGGGGTGACCTTGGGCTTCCTGAATTGAATCCATAAGCTATTCCCAATATTCCCAAAAGCCTGCAAGAGAGACATGGCTACTGTTTAAGGAGGGGTCGGTATTTGGTAGACAAGGTGTTTCGAAATATAGGGTCCATCTGGGTGGAGGAAGGAGACAGAAGGATGATTAAGATGGAGCCTTGGAAGTGAGCAAGATGGAAATTGCTACTTGAAGACGAAGATTCAGAAGGTGGCAAAAAGGGAGGAACAGAAAAACTGGGCAGGGAATGACAAAAAGGAAGATGAAAACAATCTGAGAGATAGAAAAGAGCTTACAGGTTGGACGCTGTGGCTCACGCCTGTAATCTCAGCACTTTGGGAGGCTGAGGCGGGTGGATCACTTAAGCTCAGGAGTTTGAGACCAGCCTGACCAACATGGTGAAACCCCATCTCTTCTAAAAATATAAAAATTAACCAGGTGTGGTGGCGCCTGCCTGTAATCCCAACTACTTGGGAGGCTGAGGCAGGGGAATTGCTTGAACTGGGAGGTGGAGGTTGTGGTGAGCTGAGACCATGCCACTGCACTCCAGCCTGAGTGACAGAGTGAAACTGTCTCAAAAAAAAAAAAAAAAAAAAAGAGCTTACTTTTATTGATCACCTGTGGAACAGAAAAACTCTCAAATTGTATTTTTCTACTACTCTCTCACCACAACCACCACCACCATCAATACAGAAGAAGACTTCCGTGACCAAATGTGTGGAGGTTACCCCTTCCCCACACACTAAGCAGTGGACACCAACTGGGTGTCCTCTAATTCAATTCCAATACCATCTACCTGGTGATAGTGTCAGATCCCATGGGTTGAGGGCTCAGTCCCCAATTCTTTCCCCCAACCCAGACACGAGTCACAAGTCCCAGCCTCAAGAACTGACCAACCAGCTTCACGTTGGGGTTCTCACCACTCCCCCTTTAATTGAAATTAATTCAATTAATTTGCTGGAGCAGCTCACAGAACTCAGAGAAATACTTAGGTTTATTGGTTTATTAAAGGAATATTACAAAAGATATAGATGAAGAGATGCATAGGGTGAAGTATGGCAGAAGGAGTGAGAACTTGCATGCCCTCCCTGGGTGAAATACCCTCCAGGAACCTCCACGTGGTCAGCTATCCAGAAGCTCCCCGCACCCAGTCTTCTTGGGTTTTTATGAAAGCTGTATGACATCCCCCAGAGTATAGGGCAGCACCCTCTCTCTCGGTGGAGTCTTAAGACTCACAATCAGGTCAGGTGCAGTGGCTCATGCCTGTAATCCCAGCACTTTGGGAGGCTGAGGCTGGTGGATGGCTTGGGGTCAGGAGTTTGAGACCAGCCTGGCCAATGTGGTGAAATTCTGTCTCTACTAAAAATACAAAAATTAGCCGGGTGTGATGGCATGCACTTGTAGTCCCAACTACTCAGGAGGCGGAGGTGGGAAGATCGCTTGAGCCCAGGAGGCATAGGTTGCAGTGAACCAAGGTCCCACCACTGCACTCCAGCCTGGGCCACAGAGTGACCCTGTCTCAAAAAAAAAAAAAAAAGAAAAAGGACTCACAATCAGAAAGGTAGGGGAAGATTTGAGTCTTGCTTGGGGGCAGGTAAAAGGAGGGAAAGAGAAGGTCAGAGAGATTCTGTTTCCTGCGGCCTGCCCCTAAGGCCTAACACACCCAACATTATAACAGGTGATTGTAACAAGGGCTAGGGGAGTTAGAAGCGGGGAACCATGGATGAAAACCAGTAGATATATATGTATATTACACCACAATCTGTCACATGCCAAGGCCTGATTCCTTCTGTGGATGAAAAGAGTCTCTTTCTTACCCTGTAAAATATTTGAAGAGATTTATTCTGAGCCAAATATGAGTGACCATGGCCCGTGACACAGCCCTCAGGAGATCCTGAGAGCATGTGCCCCAGGTGGTCAGGGCTTGATTTTATACATTTTAGGGAGACATGAGGCATCAGTCAAATACATTTAAGATATCCATTGGTTCAGTCCAGAAAGATGGGAAAACTCGAAGTGGAGGCCAGCAGGTTATAGGTAGATTTAAACGTTTTCTGATTGGCAATTGGTTGAAAGAGTTATTATCAATAGAAAGGAATGCCTGGGTTATGATAAGAGGTTGTGCAGACCCAAGTTTTATCATGCAGATGAAACCTCCAGGCAGCAGGCTTCAGAGAGACTAGATTGTAAATGTTTCTTATCAGACTTAAGGTCTGTGTTGATGGTAATGCTGGAGGGGCATAATGAGGCATGTCTGACCCCCACTTCCCGTCATGGCCTGAACCAGGCTTTCAGGTTAAATTTTAGAGTGCCCTGGACGAGGAGGAAGTCCATTCAGATGGTTGGAGGGTCTTAAGATTTTACTTTTGGTTTATACTTCATAACTACACTTGTTTTTCTATTTACAGATAAGGAAACTGGGGTTTCAGATGACAAGTTCAAGGGTACATAGTTTTATTATCGGAAGGGGGTCCAGATCCAGACCCAAAGGGATGGTTCTTGGATCTTGCACAAGAAAGAATTCGGGGCAAGCCTATAGAGTACAACAAAAGCAAGTTAATTAAGAAAGTAAAGGAGGCCGGGCGCAGTGGCTCATGCCTGTAATCCCAGTACCTTGGGAGGCCAAAGAGGTCGGATCACAAGTTTAAGAGATCGAGACCATCCTGGCTAAAGCAGTGAAACCCCGTCTCTACTAAAAATACAAAAAATTAGCCGGGCATGATGGCATATGCCTGTAATCCCAGCTACTCGGGAGGCTGAGGCAGTAGAATCGCTTGAATCCAGGAGGCGGAGGTTACAGTGAGCCAAGATAGTACCACTGCACTCCAGCCTGGGAGACAGCAAGAATCTGTCTCAAAAAAAAAAAAAAAAAAGTAAAGGAATAAAGAATGGCTACTTCATAGACAGAGCAATGACATGGGTTGCTGCTCAACTGATTATACTTACAGTTATTTCTTGATTATATGCTAAACAAGGGGTGGATTATTCATGAGTTTTCCGGGAAAGGGGTGGGCAATTCCCAGAAGTCAGGGTTCCTCCCCTTTCTAGACTATATAGGGCAACTTCCTGACATTGTCATGACATCTGTAAACAGTCATGGCGCTGGTGGGAGTGTCTCATAGCATGCTAATGCATTATAATTAGTGTGTAATGAGCAGTGAGGTCAACTAGAGGTCACTTCCGTGGCCATCTTGGTTTGGGGGTATTTGGCTGGCTTCTTTACCACAACCTGTTTTATCAGCAAGGTCTTTGTGACCTGTATCTTGTGCTGACTCCTATCTCATCCTGTGACTTAGAATGCCCTCACCTCCTAAGAATGCAGCCCACTAGGTGTCAGCCTTATTTTACCCAGTCCCTATACAAGATGGAGTCGCTCTGGTTCGAATGCCTCTGACACTTTGGGATGGAGCTAGGATCCAAACTCAGTTCTGTCTGGGTCCAAAGCCAGGCCCACTGGGGGAGCAGAGAGGAAGCCAGGGTGGGCTGAGAGGTAATTCAGCCTCATCTGCTTTCATGCCCACTCCCCAGAAAACTGTATGAGTGAGGGCTAGGGATGTGTTCGCCCAGCGCGCGCGCACGCGTGCGTGTGTGTGTGTGTGTGTGTGTGTGTGTGTGTGTCCTGTGCTACTGATACAGTGTGATTCCTGTTCTGATTGGGTTCTGCTAAGCCTGGAGTCATCTGTGGGATTCTGGAGTCCCTCGTTGATTTCAACTGAAGATTTCCCTTCCAGTCCTATATCGACTATCTCAGGAACCTCCCCATCACAGCCCACCCAGAAGTGTTCGGCCTCCATGAGAACGCAGACATCACCAAAGACAACCAGGAAACCAACCAGTTGTTTGAGGGGGTCCTGCTGACCCTCCCTAGACAGTCAGGAGGAAGTGGCAAGTCCCCTCAGGTAACTGGGCTCGGGAAAGGGGGCTTAATCCTATTTCCCAGGCAGTTCTTCATCCAGTGGGCACACAGGATTGGAGGGTGACCAAGAGGCAGAGAGTGGGGGCCTGGCAGCCTCCTGGCCAAGGGCAGGGAAGGAGCACTGTGGCCTTACTGCCGGGAGTCCTTATATCCAGAGCTGCAAGGGAACCAGTGTTTCCAAAATGTCAGCTATTCCTGTATAACCTTCACGTTTTCTGCTATATCCACCTATCACCTATACTCCATTTACATAATGGGTTTTATTCTTTTTTTCTTTTTCTTTTGCTTTTTTTTCTACATAATGTTTTAAAACCAACTCTCTCTTTTTTTTTTAATTTAAAAGATTGCACATCAGAACCATAAGTGGAAACCCAGTATCATTTCCATAAAGTCATGATAGGCACAAAAAGAAAATGAAAGCTGAACAGTGAACAGTTGGTGTTTTTTGGTTTCTGTTTGTTGTTGTTGCTGTTTTTCTTTTCTTTTCTTTTCTTCTTTTTTTTTTGAGACACGGTTTGGCTCGGTTACCTAGGCTGGAGCGCAGTGGCGTGATCTTGTCTCACTGCAACCTCCGCCTCCCAGGCTCAAGCAATTCTCCTGCCTCAGCCTCCCGAGTAGCTGGGACTACAAGCACATGCCACCATGCCCAGCTAAATTTTTTTGTATTTCCTGTAGAGACAGTGTTTCATCATATTGTCCAGGATCGTCTCAAACTCCTGGGCTCAAGCAATCTGCTTGCGTTGGCTTCCCAAAGTGCTGGGATTACAGGCGTGAGCCACTGCTCCCAGCGTTAACAGTTGTTAAGTTCTTCCCAGATGATGTTGCTGGCCAAAGCCCCTGAGCTGAGGCTTTGCTGGCTTCTTGTTAAAAGGAGAAAGATGTGTGAGTGTCAAAGAATTGGCACTGACCCGAAACTGTCTTTTTGAGAGGAATGAAAAGAGAAAGATGGTCAGAACTTGAAAAGAGGCCAGGTGCAGTGAATCACACCTGTAGTCCCAGCACTTTGGGAGGCTGAAGCAGGAGGAGCACTTGAGGCCAAGAGTTCGAGGCCAGCCTGGGCAACATAGGGAGACCGCATCACTACAGAAAATTTTTTTTTAAGTTAACCGAGGGCTGGGTGCCATGGCTCATGCCTATAACCCTAGCACTTTGGGAGGCCAAGGTGGGTGGATTGCTTGAGCCAAGGAGTTGGAGTCCAGCCTGAGCAACATAGCAAAACGCTGTCTATACAAAAAAAAAAAAAAAAAAAATAGCTGAGCTCGGTGGCGTGCACCTGTAATCCCAGCTACTCAGGAAGCTGAGGTGGGAGAATCGCTTGATTCTGGGCTGTTGAGGCTGCAGTGAGCTGAGATCATGCCACTGCAGTCCAGCCTAGGCGACAGAGTGAGACCCTGTCTTAAAAAAAGTTAACTGGGTGTGGTGGTGCATGCCTGTAGTCCCAGCTACTAAGGGGGCTGCGGCAGGAGGATCACTTGAACCCAGGAGGTCGAGGCTGCAGTGAGGCTGTGATCACGAGGCTGTGATCGTGCCTTTGCACTCCCACCTGGACGACAGAGTGAGACACTATCTCAAAACAGTAACAACAACAATGAAAAAAAACCCCAAAACCTGAAAGAGTAACTTTCTCACCATGTGACTCAACATGATTTTTCTGTGTCCTGGAAACACCTAAAATCCTGGGTACCTCTAGTAGTCCCAGTGCACTCTTTGTGATGACCTGACCCAGGCCACCCTCCTAAGTCTACAAATGAAGAGAGAAACAAATCCTGAGAGAGAAAGTGACCGGCTTCCAGGCTTTCATAAAATCAAGGACGGAGCCAGAACCAGAGCCACCATCTCCTGACTCCACCCGCTTCTTCTCCCATCCCTTCCCTTCTCCACCTTCCAAGCTACCTCCTGTTTAACCCCTCCCAACTGTAGAATTTGCTAATTTGCTTTCATGATTTGGTTCCTAGTGCCATTAAGTATCACTGGTATGAAGGTAAACCAGCCTGGTTGGTGTATCCCGATGTAGGAGTGGAAATTCCCCTCACAGTGGGAAGAGGGAAAGAATTATACATCCCAGCCTCCCACATCCACAGGACCACAGGGTGTCTGTCTCTCCCACACTCAGGTCTTGTTCCTCCTTGAGCCTCGAGGCCTGTCCCCTCCCTACTTGGCTAAGCTGAGGGTTCTGTGCTTTTCTTGCTCCAATGCTGAAGAATGGCCTGTTGCTTTCCCAGGTGTCACGGGCACTGAGAAAGGGCCCCATGGTACCAGGAGCTAATCCTCAGGGGTCAGAGGCTGTGGGAGATTCTCACCCAGGTGTGACATTGAAGACAGAGGCTCAGTGCTGCCCTGAAGCTACCTGGCTGAGCAGGAGTTCCCTTCCTGGCCCTTCGGCTCTTGCCTGAGGTGTCAGGACACAACTCTTTTTTTTTTTTTTTAACTTTTAGACAGGTCTTCCTCTGTCACCCAGGCTGGAGTGCAGCGGCCAGATCTCAGCTCACTGCAACATCCGCCTCCTGGGTTCAAGTGATTCTCCTGCTGCAGCCTCCCAAATAGCTGGGACCATAGGCATGCAGCACCATGCATGGCTAATGGCTAATTTTTGTATTTTTTGTAGAAACTGGGTTTCGCTATGTTTCCCAGGCTGGTCTCAAACTCCTGGACTCAAGCGATCCACCCACTTCGGCCTCCTAAAGTGCTGGGATTACAGGCATGAGCCACCGTGCTCTGCCAAGGACAGGACTCTACTCTTCTGGACCAAGAGGCGATGCCCTCCCCAAGGCTGGTGGGGTGATGAGGGACTCCTTTCCCCACTGGAGGCAGAAATGGCTTCTGTTGGAGAGTTCTCAGGAAAGTCCCACAGAATACATTTGAAAAGTCAGATGCTCAGTACTTAAAGTTTATCCAAAGCTACAGCCTGTAGGGCTTGCTTCTCACTCACCTCTCTTCTGCCTGCATTTTAAGGAAGTGGTTGAGGAGTTGGCACAAGACATTCTCTTCAAGCTTCCCAGAGACTTTGACCTGGAAGAGGTCATGAAGTTGTACCCTGTGGTCTATGAAGAATCCATGAATACCGTCCTAAGGCAGGAGCTCATCAGATTCAACAGGTGGGCCAGATGATGTAGCTTGAATCCTGGGAGTTGGAATGTGAGGAGTAGGATCTAACAGGCAGTAGCTGAGAAGGGGTTGCCATGCAGAGGAAGTGGTTTGCCCCACCCGTATTAGGGGTGTGAATAGGGGCTGTGAATAGGACCATCCCCAGCACATGCTGACCCTGGGTTGAATCATTCCTTCTATTCATTCATTCCTATTCATTCATGTGACATCTATAAAGTTAGGCTAAAACCAGTATCAAGCACAGGCTAATAGTAAAAGTAGTCATTAGAGCCACTTTCATTTTCCTTTCCTGAGTTGAGGTCTCTCTTTGTCGCCCAAGTTGGAGTGCAGTGGTGTGATCATGACTCATTGCAGCCTCGAACTCCTGGGCTCAAGCAATCCTCCCACCTCAGCCTCCTGAGTAGCTGAGTCTACAGACACAGGCCACCATGCCGACTAATTTTTTTATTTTTTATAGAGATGGAGTTTTGACATGTTGGCCAGGCTGGTCTTGAGCTCCTGGCCTCAAGCAAGCCTCCAGCCTTGGCCTCCTAAAGTGGTGGGATTACAGGTGGGAGCCACTGCACCTGGCCTAGAGCCATTTGTATTGAGCCTTTAGGGACAGATATGGTTCTAAGCACTATGCATGGGTCTCATTCAAAGTCTGTAATAGGGCTGGGCACAGTGGCTAACGCCTGTAATTCCAGCACTTTGAGAAGCAGAGTAGGGAGGATCACCTGAGGCCAGGAGTCCAAGACCAGCCTGGGCAACAAAGCAAGACCCCATCTCTCCAAAAAAGAAAAAAAAAAAAAAAGGGCAGGCATGGTGGTGCACGTCTACAGTCCCAGCTACTTGGGAGGGTGAGGTGGGAGGATCTCTTGGAGGCCAGGAGCTCGAGGCGGCAGTGAGCTATGATCTTGCCACTGCACTGCAGCCTGGGTGACACAGAAAGACCCTATCCCTTAAAAAAAAATTACACAATAGTCTTTTGAAATACGTCTAGTTACTAATCCTGCTACCAGCATTTTACAAATAAGAAAACTGAGGCTGAGCATGATCACTCATGCCTACAATCCCAGCACTTTGGGAGGCAAGCCGGGAGGATTGCTTGAACCCAGGGGTTTAAGACCAGCCTGGGCAATATGGCAAGACCCCATCTCTTAAAGAAAAAAAAAAAAAACTCTGAGATTCAGAAGGGTTAAGACTTGCCCAAGGTTGCTCAGTTATTCAATCATTCAATGGGAAAACTCAGTTTAAACCCAGAACTAAGTCTGATTCCAGAGCCCATGTACTTATCCAATATGTGAAATCTGGGTAAATCTAGAAAGGGGTGGGAGACGTTCATCCTAGTGCCTCTACCACACAGTTAGGGGTATTATAGGCTGGCCATGGGGCAAGGATCTCTGGCCTTGTATTCTAGTCCTCTTCTCCAGTTACTACAGCATGGAGCCCAGTGGGATCACCTGGATTTGATTTTTGAATAGTCAAAACTGAAAGGGTTATCAAAGACCATCTAGGCCAGATGAGGAAACTGAGGTCCAGAGATGACTGTGATTTGATGTAGGTCTCAAGTGACTCAGAGCCAAGTGGGCTAAAACTTATCACTTCTGCTTCCAAGACCAAGGTCTTGCTGCTCCAGACACTGCATGTGTTACTGCCTCTATTCTGTGTCATTGGGTCACTGCTTCATTTTAAGGACAGCCCTGATTCCAGAGGACCAGGGGACTGGAGGAGTGTTATTTGAGAGTTGTTAGGCTTCCTGAGTTTTAAAGTTACTTTTTTTTTTTTTTGAGACACAGTCTCGCTCTTGTCACCCAGACTGGAGTGCAGTGGTGCGATCTCGGCTCACTGCGACCTCCACCTCCCAGGTCCAAGAGATTCTCCTGCCTCAGCCTCCCAAGTAGCTGGGATTACAGGTGCCCGCCACCATGCCCAGCTAATTTCTGTACTTTTAGTAGAGACAGGGTTTCGCCATGTTGGCCAGGCTGGTCTCGAACTCCTGACCTCAGGTGATCCGCCCACCTTGGCCTCCCAAAGTGCTGGGATTACAGGTGTAAGCCACCGCGCCCGGCCTAGGTTACTCTTTAGAGTCAACAGGCAGTTGGCTGTAGCAGGGACCAAGCAAGGTATGGGGTGTGAGCCTAGGATGAGGCCACCTCTGTTGTGAGACACCTTGGCATGATGGACTGTAGTCCTGGACTGTCCAACTGGACACCAAAACTAATGGCTTCCCTGCTCTGCTGTCATTCTCCTCTAAGGCCACTGGAGCTCTTTCTTGGTGATTGCAGGGGCTTTCACTGGCCTTCACCATTGGGCATTCTATAAAGGACAGCAAGCCAGGCACCGTGGCTCACTCCACCCAGCACTTTAGGAGGCTGAGGCAGGCAGATTGCTCAGGAGTTGGAGATCAGCTTGGGCAACATGGCAAAACCCCATCTCTACCAAAAATACATAAAATTATCTGGGCATTGTAGAACCAGCTACTCAGGAGACTGAGGAGGGAGGATTGCTTGGGCCTGGGAATTGGAGGTTGCAGTGAGCCAAGATTGTGCCACTGCACTTCAGCCTGGGCAAGAGAATGAGACCCTGTCTCAAAAGAAAAAAAGAACAGGGAAAGCAATCTTATTTTCCAATGATGGTCAGGATTAATCATCTCAAGCAGTACTCTAACGTTCCTCCCCACTATTTTTTTTCTTTCCTTTTTTTTTTTTTTTTTTGCCTTTTCACCCAGTGATATAGGAAGCCCAGAATGATTCAGCGACAGTTCAGCTTCAGGGGAACTGTGACTGTGTCTTCTGGGCAAGTGTTCTTTCCTTGGGTACTAAAACCTTAAAACTAGCAGAGCTCATAGTTGCAAGAATAGAAAGAGAATCTTTGCAAGTAGGTCTTTAGGTATAATAGAGGTCTGTGGTGTAATCCCTCAGATGGCAGCTTTTACCCTTGACTGCTTAGCAAACACATGTCTGAATTTTACATTCCTTTTTTTTTTTTAATTGAGACAGAGTTTCACTCTTGTCGCCCAGGCTGGAGTGCAATGGCGTCATCTTAGCTCGGCTCACTGCAACCTCCACCTTCTGGGTTCAAGCGATTCTCCTGCCTCAGCCTCCTGAGTAGCTGGAATTACAGGCGTGCATGCTCAGCTAATTTTGTATTTTTAGTACAGACGGGGTTTAACCATGTTGGCCAGGCTGGTCTCAAACTCCTGACCTCAAGTGATCCACCCACCTCCGCCTTTCAAAGTGCTGGGATTACAGGCGTGAGCCCCCACACCCAGCCACATTCCTCTTGATACAATGGTTTAGTGGTTACACATCCAGAAATCCTCTTCCTGCATGTGATCATTCTCGTGTCCATTCAGTTGAGATTCCATAAATCTTTGGAGATGAAAAGCTCTTTGTAGTGGCAGATTCTTTGGTCTCCTCAGGTGAATTACCTCTGGGCTTGGCTGGGCCTCTTAACATAAAGGTCAGAGGGAGAGGCAGGTGAATTTGACATCTCCCAGCCTGCCCTTCAGTTGCCTTTTCTCAGGCGTGCACCTTATAGTCGATAAAAAAGGACCTTTGGCCAGGCGTGGTAGCTCATCTGTAATCCCAGCACTTTGGGAGGCTGAGGTGGGAGGATTACTTGAGTTTAGGAGTTTGAGACCAGCCTGGGCAACATAGGGAGACCTTGTCTCTACTTAAAAAAAAAATCAGGTGGGCATAGTGGCATGTGCCTATAGTCCCAGCTACTCAGGAGACTGAGGTGGGAGGATTCCTTGAGGCTGGGGGATCGAGGCTGCAGTGAGCCATGACTCCACCACTGCACTTCCCTGGGTGACAGGGCAACACTCTGTCTCAAAAAAAAAAAAAAAAAAAAGAACAACTTTGACAATATGAATTGAAAGCCTTAAAACTGTGCGTGCTCTTTGACCTAGAAATATTTTTAATAATAATTTAAAATTTGCAAAAAGATTGAGATGGATGAATTTTGCTAGCAATGTTGTTGATAGTGACAACAATCTAGAAATAACACGTCAACAATAGAGGAATAGTTAAACAAAATGGAACATTTTGCAGTCCTTACAAAGGACAGGCATGGTGATGCACACCTGTAGTCCCAGCTACTCCAGAGGCTGAGGCAGGAGGATCACTTGAGCCCAGGAGTTTGAGGCTGCAGTGAGCTCTGATCTCACTACTTACTCCAGCCTGAATGACAGAGTGAAACCCCATCTCTTAAAAAAAAGAAAAAAAGGACAATTTAGGTCTCTATTGAATTGGAAAGATGTTTCCTATATGCTAAGAAAGAAAAACAGATTACGGAAAGATAATATAGTATGATCTCATTAAAAATAATTTGTGTTCACATAGAGAAAAATCTGGAAAGATATACATCAACGTTATCTTTAGGTAGCAAGGTAATGGGTGATTTAATTTTTCCTCATTTAATGACTGTGCATTAATTAACTGACATTTTAAAGGGGACAGCAGTCAGTGGACTTGGGTAGAATGTGGCCACCGGAGAGCCCAGCTCAGCCAGCTCCTCTGTTCTTGCAGGCTGACCAAAGTGGTTCGGAGGAGCCTCATCGATCTTGGCCGAGCCATCAAAGGACAGGTCCTGATGTCCTCGGAGCTAGAGGAAGTCTTTAACAGCATGCTTGTGGGCAAAGTGCCAGCCATGTGGGCAGCCAAGTCTTACCCATCACTGAAGCCTCTGGGGGGCTACGTGGCTGACCTGCTGGCCCGCCTGACCTTCTTCCAGGTACCTGGGAGTCAGGGGTAACCGGGAACCTGGCATACTTGCTTAGGTGGAGAGGACATTCTGAAATGGCAGACTAGAGGCAGGGGGAGGAGGGCAGGCAGCCACAGAACATCCTGGATTGAGCCTCTGGAAACAGTCTTCCTGGAGTTAGAAGCAGGAGGGAGACTTGAAAGTCCTGGAAAAGATTATAGCCGGCCGGGCGCAGTGGCTCACCTCTGTATTGCCAGCACTCTGGGAGGCCGAGGCAGGCGGATCACTTGAGGTCAGGAGTTCGACACCAGCCTGGCCAGCATGGTGAAACCCCATCTCTACTAAAAATACCAAAAAAATCAGCAGGGCATGGTGGCTTATGCCTGTAGTCTCAGCTACCTGGGAGGCTGAGGCAGGAAAATGGCTTGAACCTGGGAGGCAGAGGTTGCAGTGAGCCGAGATCACGCCATTTCACTCCAGCCTGGGCGACAGAGCAAGACTCCGTCTAAAAAAAAAAAAAAAAAGATTATAGCCTATGGAGACAGGAACAGGAACTAGAATAAATGTCACAAACTGGTGGCTCATGAGATAGATTTGGACAATAATTATGTTTGGTTTGGCTACCTGGTAATTTAAACATTTTTGAGCCAGCATGTAAACATTGATTTTTTACATATAAAAATCCGATGTTTGTACTGCAAAAAATAGAAGACCTGAAACAATGCACCTGCGTTCTCGCATGGCATGGCGACTATTGCTGGAGATGAGTGGCAGCTGCTCAGTTTAGACAAGGTACATATTCTCCACTGCTACAGTCCCCACCACTCTCTGTTGTATCCCTGATATCAGCTTGCACCTGGGCTTTTTTTTTTTTTTTTGAGATGAAGTTTCACTCTTGTCACTCAGGCTGGAGTGCAATGGCATGATCTTGGCTCACTGCAACCTCTGCCTCCTGGGTTCAAGCGATTCTCCTGCCTCAGCTTCCCAAGCAGCTGGGACTACAGGTGCCCACCATCACGCCTGGCTAATTTTTGTAGTACCTAGGCTTTTCTTAAAGTGTAAATATATTTCTTTGTACCCTTATTTCAAAAGTGGGAAGATAGAAGCTAAACCAAGAGGGCCGTTTCAAGAAAAATATGAAAAAACATATTTTATACGGTACTCGTTACATTACTTGCATTTGAACTATCTTTGATGTGTTGTTGATTTTGAATCTTGATTTCTGTGGCTCTCCAGGAATGGATTGACAAGGGGCCCCCTGTGGTATTTTGGATCTCTGGATTCTACTTCACACAGTCTTTTTTGACTGGCGTCTCTCAAAATTATGCCCGGAAATATACCATCCCCATTGACCACATTGGATTTGAGTTTGAGGTAGGGGTGCTTTGGGTTAGGCTCACTCAAGGGGCTGACCAGAGAAAGCAATGTTGCCAATTTCCTTATGAGTCAAAAAATGTGGATGTGTTAAGACCCAAATGCTTCTGAAATGGTACATATGAAGCATTTAGCATAATTTACAGTAGCTCTAAAAGCTACTCCTAAAATAATTAGAGGATTCCCAATGCTTTGTCTCTGTGTATACAAAAAGGGAATCTTTCCAGATTCCGTCAGAACACCAAGGAAAATGAAGGCACTCTCCCACTCTGTTTGTTCAATGTGGTGGACTCTTCATTTAGAAGAATGTTAATGCCCTTAGGTAGTCCTTTGCTTGGAGTAAAGTTAAAAGAATGGCCAACAGTCAAGCATCAGCCTGTCATATATAGAGAGTAGAATGGCTACGATTGACTGTTACAGAGCATTGTAGAATTTTAAATTATATGGAAAGATCCTTTGAAATCATCTAGTCCAGAGGTCACAAACTGGTTGCCCTATGTCTTAAATCAGTTTATGAATGAACTTGATTAGCCTTTGAAGACAATGTTAAGCCAAAATAAATACAACAAGAAAAAAAATGACTAGGATAAACATTGAAAAAAAGATAAAACCATCTTTCTTGATGTTGAAATGATTGTATACCTAGAAATCCGAAGTGATTAAAAACATAGAGTCCTTTACTTGCAATGGTTCAACTTACAATTTTTTGACTTCATGATGTGAAATCAATACACATTCAGGAGAAACCACACCTTGAGTACCCATACACCCATTCCATTTTTCACTTTTAGTATAGTATTTGATAAATTACATAAGATACTCAACACTTTACTATAAAACAGACTTTGTGTTAGATGATTCCTGCCCAGCTATAGGCTAATGTAAGTGTTCTAAGCACATTTAAGGGAGGCTAGGCTAAGCTATGATATTTGTTGTAGGTTAGGTATATTAAATGCAGTTTTGGCTTACAATATGTTCAACTTATGATGGGTTTATCAGGACATAACCCCATTGTAAGTTGAGGAGCATCTGTAGAAGAATTCACAAGGTCACTGGATATTGGTTAAATTTATAAAAATCAATAGCCTTTTCCTATTCTTCCAATATATACTTAGAATTAGAAATGGGAAAAAATTCCATTCACCATAAAAATTTTTTAAAGTATAATTTGAATGATTTTAAATGGAGTTTGTGCTCTCTGGTTCACCATAATCCCCACCCCTCCCTATTCTCCTATGCTTTGTCCATTTTCTGCAATTACCTAAAGGAATTTGAGTTTACCACCTCTGAATCTAAGCAGTGGTGTGCTGGAGCTCACTCATATCAGCTCACCAGGGCCAACTGTTACATTTGCAGGAATTTTGTGAGCTGGTTGTTAAATAGTTGGTAGGCTGAAATTGACCATGGTGGAAGTCTTTATACCACAGAAACTAGAAATCAAGGCTTTATTCTCCCCACACTCATCTCCAGAACTGTTTATCCAGTCTGTCTCTGTATCTGAATCTAACCCCTCACTTTATAAATCCAGATCCAGAAAGGGAAGGGATTGTGCAGTCACTAAGCTAGTTAGAGGTAATGTGTTAGAATAATGTGACTCCTACTTGAGTGCATTCTCTAGCCCACCATTGGGAAGGGCAGCATACTGACCAGGAGTCAGGCCTGGCCCATGTATGGTGGGCAGGAATATTATCACAGAAGCCCCATTGTCCCTGGATCCTGGGAGAGGTAGATATTGCAACCAGGTTGCACTTTGAGTATCAGAAGATTCCAGGCTCTTAAAGCTGCCCATGTAGGAAAATGGCAGGCAATGGAGCTCATAGCTTTTTATTCTTCCAGGTAACCCCACAAGAAACAGTGATGGAGAATAACCCCGAAGATGGGGCCTACATCAAAGGGCTCTTCTTAGAAGGTGCCCGTTGGGACAGGAAAACGATGCAGATTGGGGAATCTCTCCCCAAAATCCTCTATGACCCACTGCCCATCATTTGGCTGAAACCTGGGGAGAGCGCAATGTTTCTGCATCAGGACATTTATGTGTGTCCAGTCTACAAAACAAGTGCCCGCAGAGGAACCCTCTCCACCACAGGCCACTCTACCAACTATGTCCTCTCCATTGAGCTTCCAACAGACATGCCCCAGAAACACTGGATAAACCGAGGGGTGGCCTCACTGTGCCAGCTGGATAACTGATGGCATTTGTCTCAAGACAGAAAATAAAAAGCATTTCATTCTTTTTGTTTTGAGACAGTCTTGCTCTGTCACCCAGGCTGGAGTGCAGTGGCATGAAATCAGCTCACTGCACCTTCCGCCTTCCAGGTTCAAGTGATTCTCGTGCCTCAGCCTCCTGAGTAGCTGGGATTACAGGCACACACCACAATGCCAGGCTATTTTTTTGTATTTTCAGTAGAGACAGGGCTTTTGCCATTTTGCCCAGGCTGGTCTCGAACTCCTGAGCTCAGGCAATCCACTCCCTCTTCGGCCTCCCAAAGTGCTGGGATTACAGGCGCCACCGCGCCTGGCCAAAAGGCATTTCATTCTTTTTATTTTATTTTATTATTATACTTTAAGTTCTAGGGTACATGTGCATAACGTGCAGGTTTGTTACATACATATACATGTGCCATGTTGGTGTGCTGCACCCATTAACTCATCATTTACATTAGGTATATCTCCTAATGCTATCCCCACCCCCCCCACCCCACGACAGGCCCAGGTGTGTGATGTTCCCCTTCCTGTGTCCAAGTGTTCTCATTGTTCAATTCCGACCTATGAGTGAGAACGAAGGCATTTCATTCTTGATGATGGTGGTGGTGATGATGTTGATGACAATTATATTAATAAAGCAATTGCTATGAGCCAGGTATTTCATAGCAACTCTATAAAGTACATTATTATTATTATCCTCATTTTATGGCTGCAGAAACCATGATACAGAGAAGATAAGTAATCTCCCCCAAATCAGATAGCTACTCAAGTAGTATCTGAATACAGGCAGTGGGACTCTTCAACACAGACTCTTGGTCAGTTGGCTAAGCTCCCTTATGGTGATTTTCTTCTTCTGAGACAGTTTCTTGCTCTGCTGCCCTGGCTGGAGTGCAGTGGCACAATCTCGGCTCACTGCAACCTCTGCCTCCCAGGTTCAAGTGATTCTCGTGCCTCAGCCTCCCAAATAGCTGGGATTACAGGTGTGCACCACCATGCCTGGCTAATTTTTGCACTTTTAGTAGAGACGGGGTTTTGCTATGTTGGCCAGGCTGGTCTCGAATTCCTGGCCTCAAGTGATCCACCCGCCTTGGCCTCCCAAAGTGCTGGGATTACAGTCGTGAGCCATCGCACCCAGCCTTATTTTTTTTCTTTTTATTTTGCTGTAACTGTCATTGAATTTCAATCACTTCTTTCCTAGTCTATCCATAAGGGAGACCACCAAGGCCTCTCAAAGGTTGACAGAGGTTTGGGCCACTTTTATTTGCTAAGCCCCTTGATACATTTAAAATGGACTCTTTTTGGTATTTAAGGGCAAAAAATAAAATGCACTTTTCACAATAATCTTAGATGGGAGGTGTTATCATTATCTCCACTTTACAGAGGAAAATGCAGAGATTTAGAAAACTAGCCCAAAGTTCCACAGCTAGTCAGTGATAGAACTGGGATGCAATTGTTTCTCTACTAGCCTGCATAGATGGGTGGAAATTTCTGGAGGAAAGGGGAGATGAGAGAAGCAATCTTTATTGCATGCCTACTATATGCCATGCTTTGTGCCCAGGCCTTTAGATTTCTCACTTGATCCTCTGTGGTGGGAAGGCCTGTCCTCTCCCTTGGAGGTTCAGAGAGATTATCGTCCCTAAAATCGCTCAGCTTTTTCACACTGCAAAGCCTGGTTTGTGCTGGTCTGGCTCTTGAACCCATGCATTTTTCACCGCCACACGCTGCCTCCCTGCCAAGGACTTGGCTCTGTTTTGATGTAGAATCTTAGAAGAGATGTGTAGCTCCAACTACACAACTATGTCCAAGAAATTTCAATCACTTGTTTCTCCCCAGGGCCAGCTGGAAGAGACTCTTGAGGGAGATAAAAATCACATTCTTGATGCATTACTTCTTCACTAACTCTCTCATGTAGTCTTGTGGCACTAAGTGGCTTATTTCAGGGCCCTGTCTTGGTCACTTCGTAGTTGAGCAAAGACATGAGACTGTTTGGGGGTTTTCATGTGTCTGGCCTTGGCTTCTCTGCCTCTTCACTAGAAGAAATGTTTTGAATCAGGGTCTTTGATTTCTTTTTTGTTGTTGTTGAGACAGTCTTGCTGTCTCACCTAGGCTGGAGTGCAGTGGCACAATTTTGGCTCACTGCAACCTTCGCCTCCCAGGTTCAGGCAATTCTCCTGCCTCAGCCTCCCATGTAGCTGGGATTACAGGTGCCTGCCACCATGCCTGGCTAATTTTTTTATATTTTTAGTAGAGACAGGGTTTCACCATGTTGGCCAGGGTGGTCTCAAACTCCTGACCTCAAGTGATCCACCCATCTTGGCCTCCCAAAGTGCTGGGATTACAGGCATGAGCCACTGCACCCAGCCAAAAGCTATTTTTTCAAGAAAGAAATATAAATGTTCTCCAATGGGGGAAAAATCAGAATGAACAGATAGCTGGAACTACCCTATTGTTCCAAATAAGATTGTTAGTCATTTTGGATAGAAGGATGGTCAGGATCTCAAATCCCTGATTCTCGGACTGGTAGGTAAATCACAACGCAAGCTGTAAAGGAGCTGTCAGTGAGGGGGTTGCTAAGAGAACAACTGAATTTTAATTATAGTTCTCCAACCACAGCTTCAGCAACAAAAAGCTGAGGGAGGCAGGGACTGGTCTCATTCCTCAGGGGTCAAGGGACAGACTGTTTTCATATGATGGATTAAATTTTTGTAATTTAAAAAATGTTCTCTACTTTGAAGAGAAAGACTGCTTGAAATTTGAGGTCATTTTCTATTTAGGCCAATGTGGTAGTTAATGTCTCCTCCTGTGAAAGAGCAATACGCTATTCAGAAATCATGGTGAGTTAGAGGCTGGAGTCCTGGGGAAGAGATGGCCAGAGATCAGCTCGGTGAGAAGCTGCAGGCCTTGCCTATAAATAGCTCAGCAGATGACATCAGACAAACCTTGTCACCAAGCTAGTCCTTGTTCTTTAAAAATCTAGCTCTTGGGGGCCGGGTGCGGTGGCTCACTCCTGTAATCCCAGCACTTTGAGAAGCTGAGGCAGGCGGATCACCTGAGGTCAGGAGTTCAAGACTAGCCTGGCCAACATGGTGAAACGTCGTCTCTACTAAAAATACAAAAATTAGCTGGGTGTGGTGGCGGGCGCCTGCAATCCCAGCTACTCAGGAGGCTGAGGCACGAGAATTGCTTGAACCTGGGAGGTGGAGGTTGCAGTGAGCCAAGATTGTGCCACTGCACTCCAGCCTGGGTGACAACAGTGAAACTCTGTCTCAAAAAAAAAAAAAAAAATCTAGCTCTTGGGTAAGCAGTTAGGTTCAGTCCTTATCAGTGTTGGAAGATAATTACATTAAAGGTGGGGATGTAGGGAAGGTGGGTTCTGCCTTTGAGAGACTCAAGATGGGGATTTTATAGTTTTGGAGAGAAAGTGAGGAAAATACTATTAAGAACAGAACACAGGTTACATGGAAGGTTTGAGAGTAAATTGACAATTATGCTTTTGTGTAACAGTATACACATGTTTGCAAAGGGGCTAGGCATGTAAAATTCACACTAAGGCAAATGGAAGATGCTCAAAGGCTGGCTAGCAATGAGATGGACTTTCATCCTGAAAAGGCTGGGTGAGAAGGCTGATTTCTACACTCAGTAGAGTAAGGCAAAAATGCAAATAATTAAAATCACCTTGAGTTACTTAGAAAGGAACTTTCCCATCTCCCATGATAGAGATGAGAGACATGTCTCACTTGGTCCAGCACAGCCAATTTTTCCTCCAAGCAGAAACAGATGGGTTTCACTGGCTGACCACCAGATGAAGTAGTTGGCTTGATTTCATAAGCCCTATGTTGCATGGGAAACAATTAATTTTAGACATTAGAACCATCTCTGGACAGGGAAATGCCTCTACAATGAGACCAGCTGGAAGGAGAGTGGCTGAAGGAACAGCAGATTCATGTCTCTCAATTCAAGCTAGGCTGGGCTATGTGCTCACTGAATGGCCATGGGAAGGCCAGAACACCTGCCAGCATATTTACATTTCTCTGTCTCTCTTCGCCAAAGGCTTTGCTGTGGTTTGAATGTATCCCCCAAAGTTTATGTGTTAGAAAATCCCCAAGCAACAGTGTTGAGAAGTGCAACCTTTAGGAGGTGATTAGGTCAGGAGGTCACAGATAATGTTATTGCCAGAGTGGGTTTGTTATAAAAGTCAGTTCAGACCGGGCGCAGTGGCTCACTCCTGTAATCCCAGCACTGCAGGATGCCGAGGCGGGTGGATCATCTGAGGTCAGGAGTTCGAGACCAGCCTGGCCAACATAGTGAAACCCGTCTCTATTAAAAATGAAAAAAAAAAAAAAAATTAGCCAAGCGTAGTGGTGGGCGCCTGTAGTCCCAGCTACTTGGGAGGCTGAGGCAGGAGAATGGCCTGAACCCGGGAGGCGGAGCTTGCAGTGAGCCGAGATCGCGCCACTGCACTCTAGCCTGGGTGACAGAACGAGACTTGTCAAAAAAAAAAAAAAACAACAAAACACACACACACACACACACACACAAAATTAGCCGAGTGTAGTGGCAGGCGCCTGTAATCCCAGCTGTTTGGGAGGCTAAGGCAGGAGAATTGCTTGAACCCAGGAGGCAGAGGTTGCAGTGAGCTGAGATCGTGCCATTGCACTCCAGCCTGGGCAGCAAGGGCAAAACTCTGTTATCAGAGGAAAAAAATAAATAAATAAAAATTAAAAAATAAAAGTTCAGCTCTCTCTCTGTCTTTCACCATGTGATGACTTCTGCCATATTATGACACAGAAAGAAGGCCCTCGCCAGATGTGGGCTCCTCAAATTTGGACTTCCTGGCCTCTAGAACTGTAAGAGAGAAATCTCTGTTCTTTATAAATTACCCAGTCTCAGGTATTCTGTTACAGCAGCACGAAATGAACTAAGACAGAAAATTGGTACCAAGAAGTAGGGCAGCTGCAATAACAAGAACCTGAAAATGTGGAGGCAGCTTTGGAACTGGGTAATGGGTAGAGGCTGGAAGAATTTGGAGGAGCAGGCTAGAAAAAGCCTAGATTGCTGTGAATGGAGCATTAAGGGCAATTCTGGTGAGGGCTCAGAAGACGGGAGCTGTAGTAGGAGCCTAAATCTTTTAGAGACTACTTAAGTTGTTGTGATCAAAATGTTGGTAGAAAATTGGATAGTAAAGACCATTCTGATGAGGTCTCAGATGGAAATGAGGAACAAGGTATTAGAAACTGGAGTAAAGTCCATCTTTGTTATACAGTTGCTAATAACTTGGTGGAACCATGTCTATGTCCTAGGACTTTGTGGAAGGCAGAACTTAAGAGTGATGAACATATCTGGCAAAAAAAAAAAAATATCTAAGCAGCAAAGCATTCAAGGCATTGAATGGCTTCTTTTGGTGGCTTATAGTAAAATGAGAGAAGAAAGAAATGACTTAAAGATGGAATGTGTGATGAAAAAGGAAGCAGAATAAGATTTGGAAAATTCTCAGCCTGTTGCCCAGGCTGGAATGCAGTGGCATGATCTCTGCTCACTGCAACCTCTGCCTCCTGGGTTCAAGCAATTCTCCTGCCTCAGCCTCCCAAGTATCTGGGATTACAGGCACCCGCCACCACGCCCAGCTAATTTTTGTATTTTTAGTAGAAACGGGGGGGTTTTGCCGTGTTGGCCTGATCTCGAACTCCTGATCTCAGGTGATCCACCCACCTCGGCCTCCCAAAGTGCTGGGATTACAGGCATTAGCCACTGTGCCTGGATTTAAAGAATTTTTAAAAAGCATGTTCAGTAGAGAAAATTAAGGGTTTGGTCAAGCAGCCCTTTTAAAAGAGATTAATATGAGTAGAAGGAAGCCAGGGTTTATTCATCAAGACAATGGGAAAATAACCCCAAAGGCATTTCAGAGATCTCTGAGGCAAGCTAGGACCTTGAGGGCAAGGTTTCCAGAGAGGTGCAGATAAATTCCAAGCTCAGCTGCCCCAGCCATGGCTCAAATGGGCCCACATGGGTCCTGCCACTCCAGAAAGTACAAGCTATAGATCAGTATCATTATATATATATATATATATATATATATATATATATGTATTGAAACATCAAATTGCACCCCATAAATATATACAATTATAATGTACAATTTGTCCCATTTCTGTTTAGATACAATGTGTTAATTAAAAAGATAATTTTTTTAAAAGTACAAGCCGTGAACCTTGGCAGCATCCATGTGATGCTAATTCTACAGGTGCACAGAAAACAAGTGCTGTGGTGCCTTGGCAGGCTCCACCTCCATCTCAAAGGATGTTGCAGACAGTCTGGGGACTCAGGAAGACATTTGTCACAGGGGCAGGGCCATTTCAGAGTCCCCACTAGGGCAATGGCTAGTGGAGCCATGAGAGTGGGGCAGTTCTTGAGGCCCCAAACTGTAAGGCCGCCAGTGTGTAACTCCAGCCTGAGATAGCTGCAGGCATGAGATTCCAACCCATGAGAGATGCTGCATAGACCGAGTCCAGCTGCCTGAGGCCTTGGGGGGCCAATTTCCTACCCCAGTGTGCCCAGGATGTAGGACATGCAGTCAAAGATGAGTATTCTGATATCTTCAGTTGTTTTTTTGTTTTTTTTTTTTTTTTGAGATGGAGTCTCGCTGTGTTGCCAGGCTGGAGTGCAGTGGCGTGATCTTGGCTCACTGCAACCTCCGTCTCCTGGGTTCAAGCAATTCTCCTGACTCAGCCTCCCGAGTAGCTGGGATTACAGGTGTGTGCCACCACACCCAGCTATTTTTTGTATTTTTAGTAAAGACAGGGTTTCATCATGTTGGCCAGGATGGTCTTGATCTCTTGACCTCGTGATCCACCCGCCTCGGCCTCCCCAAGTGCTGGGATAACAGGCGTGAGCCACCATGTCTGGCCTATCTTAAGATTTGATATTGTTTTCTATCTTGGGTTTTACACTCACTTGGGAAGTTACCCCTTTCTTCTTGCCTATTTCTTCCTTTTGGAATGGGAATGCCTGTTTGATGCCTGTCCTGCAATTGTATCCTGGTAGTAGATAAAGCAGGCTCACAGCTGGAGGGAAATTTACCTCAGGATGAATTGTGCCTTGAGCCTCACCCATATCTGATTTAGATCAGTCTGGAATTTGGACTTCTGAGTTGACACTGAAACAAGTTGAAACTTCTGGGCTACTGGGATAGAATGTATTTTGCATGTGAGAATGACGTGAGTTTTGGGGGCCAGGGATAGAATGCTATGATTTAAATGTGTCGTCTGAAGTTCATGTGTTGGAAACTTAATCACCATTGCAACAGTGTTGAGAAGTAGGGCTTTTAAGAGGGGATTAGATCATGAGAGCTCTGCCCTCATGAATGAATGTCATAATGGCAGGTGTGCGTTCATTATCACGAGACTGGGTTTGTTATAAAAGTGAGTTTGGCCCTCTCTCACTCTCTCTCACCATGTGATGCCTTCTGCCTTATAACGACACAGCAAGAAGGCCCTCACCAGGTGCAGACTCCTCAATCTTGTAGTTCCTGGCCTCCAGCACTGTTAAGACATAAATCTCTGTTTTTCATAAAGTACCTAGTGTTAGATATTCCATTACAGCAGCACAAAGTGTACTAGTTGCATTTGTGTTAAATATGCACACACTGAGGCCTGGTGTGGTGGCTCACACCTGTAATCCCAGCACTTTGGGAGGCTGAGGCGGGCGGATCACCTGAGGTCAGGAGTTCAAGACCAGCCTGACCAACATGGAGAAACCCCGTCTCTACTAAAAATACGAAATTAGCCAGGCATGGTGGCACATGCCTGTAATCCCAGCTACTCGAGCGGCTGAGGCAGGAGAATTGCTTGAACCCGAGAGGCGGAGGTTGCAGTGAGCTGAGATTGCACCATTGCATTCCAGCCTGGGCAATGTGAGCAAAACTCTGTTTCGAAAAAAAAAAAAATTTATATATATACATATACTATTACTCCACTGATACAGCATCATATTTGTTCTCTACGTTATTGCCAAACCCTGTGATAAGTTACCTTGAGTGAGTGTGAAAACGTGTGCTCTTCCTCATAGGAGTAGGTTCCAGCTATTGCTTCTGAGGGTCAGGAGTCCATTTTGAAAAAGAATAGACAGACAAAAATTGATAGTGCTTTGTCTTTATTTCTGATGCCCATCTTCTTCAGAGGTTAAGAAGAAATGACACTGATGTACAAATGACTCACCAAGGGACTCTCACCTGACTCTACCCTTGCAGGGGTGGAATAAATCCCTTCTATTTTCAAGTCTATTTGTCCCATTTCTGTTTAGACATAATTTGAAAGCCAGCTTGGACCTTGTACTTTTCAATTATGTTAACGTAAAATACTCGTAATGAATGTAGTATGAGTTTAAAGTGAGCTTTTCAGATCCTATAAGTGCATCCTAAGTAATGACAGCCTTTAAGATAAGGAATATATGCATTTTGTTAAGGCAGAAATCTCATAAAATTTCATGAAAAACCATGGTCAATCCAATGATGCACTTTTTAAGACAAGTTTGTCTGGAAACTGGAAGGGTCAAAAGACAACAAAAAAGCACACACCAAAAAACCTCACTTTAAGCAAATCTATAACTTGAAAAAAAAAAAAAGCCTAAGAATATTCTGAGAGTGGTACATAGTTTTATAGTAGCCACAGTAACTTCCAGTGACTGGCAAATTTCTTTGCATCAGCTGGCATGTGTGGTGAATGGAATTCCCATGAACAGCTCTTACACCCTTCCACTTTCCTTCTACAGGCCTCGGTCTTGTTTCCAAAGGTGACTGCAGTGAGGATGTAAGGTCCATGACCTCTAGGGATAATGCCATCCACTCAGGAAGAAAGATGCTGAGAAACTCTAGGGATATCTAAGTGCACATCACAGGGGGAGAATCAATTGTGGAGGTTTTAAGAAGACATTTGAATTTTTGCCCCTAATCAAGAAGTGTTTTGCCATCTGGTTTACATTCAATAACTAGTTGGCTCATCATTTGCAGAAATAAACTTTCCTCTAGATTAGGAAACTTCATCATGAGATCTGAGATATACTGGTTTGGAAAGTTTCCTCAGTTTCTCTTGGCTTCGAAGTCCCCGGCCTCGGAGTGGGGTAAGGCCCATTGGAGGCAGATGAATCTGAATAAGAACAATAATATGAAGAATCATATTCATCATCATTGCAGCAGCTCATATTCACTGAGGATCTACTCAGAAAGTACCATATTCTCTGCTAAGTGCTGTATCTACATTGATTCATTAATCTTTACACAAGTTAATCCTACAACAACCTCATAAGGGATTATTATTCTAATATTTACAGATGAGGAAATGAAACCTCAGAGAAGTTAAAAAACTTGCTTAAGGTTATACATTAAGAAGGGAAGCCAGGATTTGAACCCAGATCTGTCAGATTCCAGAGCCTGTGCTCTTTGCTATATCGCCTGCATAGAGGAGAAAAAACAAGCATGGATCACATAGCAAGTTGAGAATCCAAAGAAGGGGAGAAAAGTGTGTGTATATAAAGATGTTCTGTGCATAGTAGAAAACTGGGATCAAACTAACTGCCTAGCAAGAGAGGGGCTGGTTAAATTATGGCTGGGATGGTTAATTTTTCTTTCTTTTTTTTTTTTTTGAGAGACAGTTTCACTCTGTCACCCAGGCTGGAGTGCAGTGGCATGATCTCAGTTCACTGCAACCTCGGCCTCCCAGGTTCAAGTGATTCTCTGTCTCAGCCTCCCGAGTAGCTGGGATTATAGGTGCTCGCCACCACGCCCGGCTAATTTTTGTATTTTTAATAGATATGGGGTTTTGCCATGTTAGCCAGGCTGGTCTCGAATTCCTGACCTCAAGTGATCCACCTGCCTTGGCCTCCCATAGTGCTGGGATTACAGGCATGAGCCACCGTGCCTGGCCTAGGATGCTTAATTTTTTGTGTCAATCTGATTGGCGATGGGTGCCCAGATTAAACATCATTTCTAGGTGTATCTGTGAGGGTGTTTCTGGATGAGATTAGCATTTGAATCAGTGGACTTGGTAAAGCACATGGCCCTCCCCAGTGTGAATGGGCATCATCCAATCCATGGAGGGCCTGAATAGAACAAACAGGCAGAAGAAGGGGAAGCGGCTCCTTTTGCTTCCTGCCTGTTTGAGCTGGGACACCTCATCTTCTCTGGGCCTCAGACTGGGGATTTCTACCATTGGCCCCTTGGGTTCTCAGGCCTGTGGACTCAAACTGAGTAATACCACCAGTTTTCTTCCGGGTCTCCAGCTTGCAGACGGCAAATCCTAGGACTTCTCAGCCTCTATAATAATCACATGCACCAATTCCTTATAATAAATCTCCTTTCAGCCGGGCACAGTGGCTCACGCCTGTAATCCCAGCACTTTGGGAAGCTGAGGTGGGCGGATCACCAAGTCAGGAGTTTGAGACCAGCCTGGCCAACATAGTGAAACCCTACATCTACTAAAAGTACAAAAAATTAGCTGGCATGGTGGCGGGGGCCTGTAATCCCAGCTACTTGGGAGGGTGAGGCAGGAGAATCGCTTGAACCCGGGAGGTGGAGGTTGCAGTGAGCTGAGATCGTGCCACTGCACTCCAGCCTGGGTGACAGTGCGAGACTCCATCTAAAAAAAAAAGAACCAAAAAAACTCCTTTCAGGCGTAACTAGATGTATCTCTGTCTAGATAAATAGAGAGCCAATTCCTCATAATAAATCTCTTCACATATACATCTAGCTGTCTCTAGATGTACATATCTTCATTCTACTGGTTCTGTTTCTTTGAAGAACCCTAACACAATGGCACATTCTTACAATAGCATACAATGCAATCATTTAAAAAAGATTGGGCTGGGCGTGGTGGCTCATACCTATAATCCCAGCACTTTGGGAGGCCAAGGCAGGCGGATCACTTGAGGCCAGGAGTTCGAGACCAGCCTGGCCAACATGGTGAAACCCTGTTACTACTAAAAATACAAAAATTAGGTGGGTGTGGTGGTGCACCTGTAATCTGTAATCCCAGCTACTCAGGAGGCTGAGGCTGGCGAATCCCTTGAACCCAGGAGGCTGCAGTGAGCCAAGATTGCGTCACTGCACTCCAGACTGGGTGACAGAGTGAGGCTCTGTCTCAAAAAAAAAAAAAAAGATTGAGGGAGAGCTACATACAAAGATGTGCAGAAGACATGAAGTAAAATAAGTATGCAGTATAACATTATATCCAGAATCCTACATATGTAAAGAAAGTGTAGGTACATGAATACAGAAAAAAAGACTAAAAGGGTATACTACCAAACTAATTAGGTTGAGCCACTACAATATAAAATTGCTGTTTTTGTAGCTAAAAGAGTTGAATATTGGCAATTTTCCATTTAACAGTTAAAGTGTTCACCCTCTGCACAATGAGAAATTTTTTTTTTTTTTTTTTTTTTTTTTTAAGAAATTTGGGCTGGGTGCAGTGGCTTACGCCTGTCATCCTAGCACTTTTGGAGGCCACGGTGGGCAGATTGCCTAAGCTCAGGAGTTCAAGACCAGCCTGGGCAACATGGTGAAACCCTGTTTCTATTAAAATACAAAAAATTAGCTGGGTGTGGTGGTGCACGACTGTAGTTCCACCTATTCGAGAGGTTGAGGCATGAGAATCACTTGAACTGGGAAGGCAGAGGTTGTAGGGAGCAGAAATCATGCTGCACTCCAGCCTGGGCGACAGAGTAAGACTCTGTCTCCAAAAAAACGAACAAACAAAAAAGAATTCTGGCCAGGCACGGTGGCTCATGCCTGTTATCCCAGAGCTTTGGGAGGCTGAGGTGGGAGGATTGCTTGAGCCCAGGAGTTCAAGACCAGCCTGGGCAACACAGTGAGACCTCCATCTCTACAAAAAATTAAAACATTAGCTGGGCGTGGTGGCACATGCTTGTAGTCCCAGCTACTTGGGGAAGTGAGGTGGGAGAATCACTTTAGCCCGGGAGGTCAAGGCTGCAGTGGGCCATGACTGCACCACTGTACCTAGCTTGGGTGATGGAGCGAAGACTCAGTCTCCACAAATAAATAAATAAATAAAACTTCTTTTAAATTAAATTATTGTTTTAAATTTATGGTATGAAAGAATTTAAGAAAACATAAATTTATATACATTTATTATTTTAAATTCATATAAATTTGAAATTTATTTTGTTTCTTAACTTTCTGAGTGTATTATTTATATAATTTTTTTATTTTAAATTTATATATATAAATTTAAGTTTTCTTTATTTTTTGAGACAGGGTCTCACTCTGTCACCCAGGCTGGAGCGCAGTGGTGTGATCATGGGTCACTGCTGCCTCAACCTCCTGGGCTGAAGCAATTCTCCCACCTCACTTCCCCAAGTAGCTGGGAATACAGGAGTGTGTCACTATGCCTGGCTAATTTTTAAATTTTGTATAGCAATGGGGTCTCACTGTGTTGCCCAGGCTGGTCTCAAACTCCTAACCTCAAGTGATCCTCCTGCCTTGGCCTCCCAAAGTGCTAGGATTATAGGCATGAGCCGCAGTGCCTAGCCTGGATGAGAATTTTTGACCATTTTTACTTTCTACTTTATGCATTCCTTTCATGTTTGAACTTTATTCTTTTAGTAACAACAAACCTGCCTTTTATAATTAAACACATTTCCATAAAAAAGATGAAAGTGAAAAGAGAAAAAGCTCTACAGTGTGAGCTGGTTTTCCCTTCCATACGTGGAAAGCTATGTAAGCAGGATACGTCATGCATTCATTGACATTTTACTTTGTTGTGATGGGCTGGCAGCATGCAATGATAGCTTATTTCCAACATGCCTCCCTCAGCAGCTCTGGGCTTCTCAGCAAGCACTCGCCCTCTTGTTACACATTCTTGGAAATAACCAGGTTGATGAGGGTAAGTACCCTGCACTTGTTAACCGGAGTCACACTTACTGGCCTTGGGTAAGGAATCTTGTAATGCAGTCCAATTTCAATCCTGGCTGTGCATTCATCTATACACTGTTTAATTAGGTCTGTGTCCGTGAGCTATTAAAAGGGAGAAAGAAATGAGGCTGATAGTATCTTTCTAATGGTGCATAGAGTATAGGTATACATTTTCTCAAACTTTTTTAGTTCACTAGCCAGTAAATGAAATGTTACTAATTTGGAAAATCAAAAGCAATTTAATATTAAAGCTTACCATAAACTTTTAAAATCGTTAAAGTAAGTAAAAATAATTCAAATAATACAAAAGGATGTAACATAAAAACTACGTTTCCCTCTTACTCCTCTATTCCAGTTCCTCATCTCGGAGACAACAATTAGCAGTTTCTTGTGTGTTCTTGCAGGGGTATTCTATGTATATGTGAAAATGCACATGTATGTAGAAGCTGATTATTTTTCTCACACAAACAATACCTCCCTTTGTTCTGAACCTTGCTTTTTCATGAACATAACTTGAGGTTCCTTCTATATTCCATCTATAGAGCTGCTCCCTTCTTTTTAACAGCTATATAAAATTCTAACAGAAGGCTTTATTATAATTTCACCAATCTCCTACCCATGGATAATTAAGTTATTTCCAATTTTTTGCTATTATAAATGATTCCGCTATGGATCTCTCTAAAATTACTTTGCTTACATGCATATGTATCTAAAAGATGAATTCCTAGAGAGAGAGGACTGCTAGGACAAAGGCATAGATTCATGCATTTTTAATTCTCACAGATATTCCCAGATTACTCTCTAGAGTTCACACCAATTTACATTCCTACCAACAATCTATAAATTATATTCTCACCGACACTGACTGAGAGTGCTTCTTCACACCCCCCTCATGTTGATTAAACTTTAAAGTAACCCCATGGTTTCTGCAAGTGCTGTCCTGAAACCCCCAGAGTAAGACACTGGAGAATGATCTACACCTCTTAAACTGTCAACTGCCTTGGCTCATTAGTAAGGGGAACAAAGGGCTTTTGAAATTCCAAAATAGTCAAATCATGGTAATCCACTTTCAATTAAAGGAATAAAAAGTTCATTCTGAAAAACAGCCAAGTAGGAAAAAGGGAGAAACTCTTTCATTATGAGGTAGGAAAATGAATCAAGACGTGGCTCTGCTAGGAGTTTGCAAGTGGACTTCAAAGCTGAGCTAGGATTGCATCAGCACCAGATGACACCCACGCAGCAAAGTCTGGGTCCATGTGGCTTGGAAATTTCAAGGGCGTTCCTGTCCTATGGTACCTCTTGGAGCACAGAAGAGTTCCAGGAACAGCAATGCAGAGAACCACAGCTGTGATTCCCTTGTGGCAGAGGCCCAACTTTCTGACCTCTGTGCTTCTCAGAAGCCACTGATTTGCTGTCTGTGTTGGAAAAGAGTTCCATGTTCCCATTTGCCCACTGAGATTCAGAGCAGTTCATGGGATACCTTTGGATTATTAAACTCTTAAGAGTAATCAAAGTTACAAGAAACTCATTATGTCTGCATGAGGGACTAGGAAGAAAGAAAAAGCCCTTGACAAAGATATGGTTAAGGGGGTTGGGGCTTCCGGGGCTTCAGCTGTCTATCTGAACAAGCTTGGGCTACAGTACTCCAAATTCAGTCATTCACGGGCTGGCTGCATGATTCTGCCATATCCACATACTACTTATACTAATGTTAAAATTTTTCATTAAATGGACTCTCTTAAGCAATAGCATTTGTGAAACTGTGGTCTAATATTCTCTGTCCTTTATAACACATGCTAAAGCAAGTACGTATCTTAAAATTAAGAACCCATGTACCTCTTCCGACCACTCCCAAATAATCTCATGTACCATCAGTGGCACATACACCTCCCTCTGGCTCACTCCTCGAGCCAATCCAAGCCGAGGCAAAGGAAGGGTTATTGCGATAACTGAAAACCGAAACTCTTGAGTAGTCTTCAGGTGAGTGAGCGTGCAAAGGTTTATTGGGCATGTACTATGATATCCCCAATACCGCAGGCTGGACAGTGCCTTCAACTATCAAAGTTATTACTTGGGCAGAACAACTCTGATACCTGAAGCTACAGAAAAGGCACAGTGGTATATAATCAATGGATGCAGTGACTGCTACAGACAGCTATAGGAATTCAGAACAGGCGGCCAGCATGGGGTTGAGGGGGAAGCAGAGAAACTGAGGAAGATTTCCTGGAGGAGGTCAGTTAAAGTATTTATAGCTGCTCATTCATTTAGTGACAACCACAAGGAGGTCCCTTGGGATATACTAGATAAGTATAAGACCGTGTCTATATGTTCAAGGAACTGATGATCTGGTTGGGAAAACCATGCCAACATAAATAAAATAAAGAAGAAAAAGGAGAATATAAACAACTATTTAGGGATCTCCAAGCCTTTTGATCATCTACTCTTTTTTTGGTTTTTTTGGTGACAGAGTCTTCCTCTGTTGCCCAGGCTGGGGTGCAGTGGCATGATCTTGGCTCACTGTAACCTCTGCCTCCTGGGTTCAAGAAATTCTCGTGCCTCAGCCTCCTGAGTAGCTGGAACTACAGGTGTGCACCACCACACCCAGCTAATTTTTGTATTTTTAGTAGACAGGGTTTCACCATGTTGGCCAGGCTTATCTTAAACTTCTGACCTCAAGTGATCCACCGGCCTCAGCCTCCCAAAGTGTAAGGATTATAGGCGTGAGCCACCACACCTGGCCAATCACCTACTCTTTTCATTGAAATATTTCTGAGCCCACAGCCCCATATATGTATTTATATTAATTTATAAATGTATTAATTAATTATATATATGTACTAACAAGTTCATTGTAACTGTGTACCAAACAGACTTTTTAGAAAGATGAAAGGATAAATAGAAATAGCAGTTGTATTTTATTTCCATTCCTTAGAGGATTGTTTAAGGACCTCATGGGGTACATATACTCTGGTTTGGCAAGCATGGTCTATGCTAAGAGCAGAAAAAGTTTGGGGAACCTGGGTTTGGAGGAAGGTCAGCAGGGTAGAGAGAAACTTCATAAGTCAGCCTTGAAAAGCTAGAGGCATCAGGGATTCAGAGAAGGGGAAGTTGCTGCAGATTAGGAGGGCTTCTGTGGTAACGCTTTTTTTTTTTTTTTTTTTTTTAAGAGACAGGGACTCGCTATGTTGCCCAGGTTTGTCTCGAACTCCTGGGCTCAACTGACCCTCCAGCCTTGGCCTCCCAAAGTGGTAGGATTACAGGCGTGAGCCACCATGTCCAGCCTTTGTAGCACTTTTCCCAACTGTAATTTTATATTTCTTTCCATCTAACTCAAATGCCTTTGACAGCTGTGTCTTGGTTTGGCTTATGTTTGTCTTTGACATCTAGTCTTGTGTTTGGCACATAGTGGGCAATCAAATATTTGTTGAGTGAGGAATGAGAACAAAGAGTTGCAGAGTGGTGACAGGAGCTGTGACACCAATGGGCCAGTGGGGAAGGGGAGGCACTCCTGTAGAAAGATGACCCTGCTTTGGACCATTAAGCCGTGCTGAGGTCCTTCAGGTGGCCAGGCAGAGGCCAAAGCTGGGGATTCAGATGTGACAGCTTAAATCACAAGGTGGCTGCATGTTGCACAGGCCTCAGCACAGAGGGCTGACCTTCAGAGGACCCCTGCAGCTGGCGGGAGGGTGTGTGATGACAGGGCTGAAGAGAGACAGTCAGAGGTCAGAGAGGGAAAAGTGGTGAGAGTAGACTGTTAGGAAGTTTCATGAGGGGAGCAGTGACCGCGCTGAATCCATTAGATCAGTGAGGAGACGGAAGAGAAGTCAGGTGTGAAAGCCTTTTTCCATGCTTAGTGCCGGGCGGTCTTCCCCGGAGCTAACAGCTAACGCTTTAGGGTTTGTAGGGGGGTGGTCCAATCTGGCTCCCTGCTGTGTGTGCAGTTCCCTTAAACCAGCTAATGGAGACACTATTTTACCCAGTTCTGTGGTCCCAAAGGGCAATCTCACTCTGCTAGCCAAAGAGGCTTGAGTTCAAAGCTGTTATGAAGGAAACCCTGTGTCTTAATCCTATTCTCTTCCTTCTAAATGGGTTTATATTTAGAGGCTTTGAATAGTTTATGAATTGAAAAAAAAAAAAAAAACACAACAAAAAACCACTTTCCTGCACACCTCCTATGGGAGTGGCCAGCAACGGGTACAGTATGAGGACTGGCTCCTCCTCTGAAAACTCATTGGCCTGCTCATGTCACCTGGCTCATAGGGTCTTCTGAGGACACTGAGCCACTTACTGGCTGGCTTGAGACCTGGAACAAGTGAAGAGAGAAACACAGGCTTCCCAGTGGTCAGGCAAGCTAGCCAAGCTGTGCACTGGCCCCTTCCTGCCCCAAGTTCTGCCACCATGACTGTGCGGCTCAGCCCTCTTGATTAAAGACCGAAAAGAAATAAACAAATATCATAAGGAACAACTCTCCTCTGCACAATCTCCAAGTGGGGCCTACTTACATTTTTGTTTTTCCGGAACAGCGTTCTGGCTTCATTTAGTATGTACTGTTTTTCTTTGATGGTGTCTTCCATCTGCCCTGATGTCGCCTGCCATTTCCTCGCAAGCCTGAAAATGCTGCGGTAGAGGCCAAGGACTTCTTGTCGTGTTGCCGTTGTCATCTTCAGACCCACCAAAATAGAAGAGGGAAAATTTGCATAAAAATGCAACTTGACAGGAGGCACCAGGCAGATGTACAGTTTTTTTTTTTTTTTTTGAGATGGAGTCTTGCTCTGTTGCCCAGGCTGTAGTGCAGTGGTGCAATCTCGGCTCACTGGAAGCTCGCCTCCCGGGTTCACGCCATTCGCCTGCCTCAGCTGCCCGAGTAGCTGGGACTACAGGCGCCCGCCACCACGCCTGGCTAATTTTTTGTATTTTTAGTAGAGACAGGGTTTCACCGTGGTCTCGATCTCCTGACCTCGTGATCTGCCCGCCTCGGCCTCCCAAAGTGCTGGGATTACAAGCGTGAGCCACCGTGCCCAGCTGATGTACAGTTTTTTAATTAAGACCTTTAATTAGTCTAGAAATAATTGCTCTTTCTCAACAAATCTGTTGGGTAGCATTGCTGAAACCATCTAATAGAAACACCGTATCTCTCAACTGGCTTTGTAATTCATCCCGAGGTTGAGGGTTGCTTAACCACATCGTTTGCCATGGTGGCCACATTTATGAACACGGCAAAACCAAAGCTCACACATATTATTCTTTAAGCCAGTCCAGTAAAATTATATTACTCACCTGAATGCCTAGGTGAAGGCATATTTTTGATAACTGAATTTTCTAGTTAAGGGAGAAATGGAATGTAATCCACTGGTTACAAACTCAAGTGCCTCTGCGGCCTGGCAGGTAATATAAATGAGAGGACTTGCTTGGATGGGGACAGTGGCCACCTGGAAAGGAAATGCCCCCTTGAAAGGGAACAGTTGCCATTCAGCTCCAGCCAGCAGCTGCCATGTAGAAAGAAGTGCCTAGGAATGCCAGATTTCCTGATAGCTTAAAAATAGGTGGCAATCCAGATTTTAAAAATATGACATCTCAAAAAAACACACTAAGTCATTATTTTTGAAAATGTGAGGCCAGGCGTGGTGGCTCACGCCTGTAATCCTAGCACTCTGGGAGGCTGAGGCAAGTGGATTGCGTGACCTCGGGAGTTCAAGACCAGCCTGGGCAACATGGTGAAACCTTGTCTCTACTAAAATACAAAAAAAAAAAAAAAAAAAAAATTAGCCGGGTGTGGCGGCATGTGCCTGTAGTCCCAGCTACTTGGGAGGCTGAGTCAGGAGAATTGCTTGAACCCCAGAGGCGGAGGTTGCAGTGAGCCAAGATTGCACCATTGCACTCCAGCCTGGGCAACAGAGTGAAACTCCGTCTCCAAAAAGAAAAAAAAAAAAAAAAAGACGACTGTACAGGCCAAACAAAATGAGTCTGTAGGCTCAGTTCCACCCAGAGGTTGTCAGGTTGCAACCTCTCTTTTAGTCTGTCATAACCTTTTTGGAAATATTTCTCAAAATCGTTGGTCTACTTTCTTGTCCAATAAGTATAATTAAAAATCTTTCTGATGACTGGCCGGGTGCGGTGGCTCATGCCTGTTATCCCAGCACTTTGGGAGGCTGAGGTGGGCGGATCACGAGGTCAGGAGATTGAGACCATCCTGACTAACACGGTGAAACCCCGTCTCTACTAAAAATACAAAAAATTAGCCGGGCGTTGTGGTGAGTGCCTATCGTCCCAGCTACTCAGAAGGCTGAGGCAGGAGAATGGTATGAACCCGGGAGGTGGAGCTTGCAGTAAGCTGAGATCCGGCCACTGCACTCCAGCCTGGGTGACAGAGCGATACTCTGTCTCAAAAAAAAAAAAAAAAAAAAAAAAAAAATCTTTCTGATGGCTGAAGATCTCAAGGCCCCTCTGGGTTTTTAGTCTCAAACATCAGTTTTAATTTCAGAAGACGTGGCCAAGAGAGAACGGACGTAGGTATATTCTGTAAAGCTAATTGTATTTTTCAAAAGCATAATTCCCAGTATCTTTAAATTCTTATTACAAAATATTTCAGATACAAAAAGATATAGAGGCCAGGTACAGTGGCTCATGCCTGTAATCCCAGCAGTTTGGGAGGCCGAGGCAGGTGGATCACTTGAGGTAAGGAGTTCAAGACCAGCCTGGGCAACATGGTGAAACCCAGTCTCTACTAAAAATACAAAAATTAGCCAGGTGTGGTGGCAACCACCTGTAATCCCAGCTATTTGGAGGCTGAGGCACGAGAATCACCTGAACCCAGGAGGTGAAGGTTGCAGTGTGCCAAGATCACGCCACTGTATTCCAGCCTGGGCAACAGTGACTCTGTCTCCAAAAAAAAAAAAAACAAAGAAAAGATATTGAGACCAATATAATAGCCATACAGTTACAACAGACCTTAAAGAATAAATTATGTATCCAGTAGAAACCCCCACTGTACCCCTTCCAAATCACATTTCCCTTCCTCTCCTAGAAGGAATCACTATGCTGAATTTGTTGTTTATTGTGCATATCTTTACACATAACATTTATAGTATTGCTTTGCAAGTTTTATTTATTTAATTATTATTATTATTATTATTTTTGAGACAGAGTTTCGCTTTTGTTGCCCAGGCTGGAGTGCAATGGCGCAATCTCGGCTCACTGCAACCTCCGCCTCCCAGGTTCAAGTGATTATCCTGACTCAGCCTCCCAATTAGCTGGGATTACAGGTGCGCACCATCACGCCCGGCTAATTTCGTATTTTTAGTAGAGATGGGGTTTCACCATGTTGGTCAGGCTGGTCTCGAACTCCTGACCTCAGATGATCCACCTGCCTCAGCCTCCCAAAGTGCTGGGATTACAGGCATGAGCCACCGCACCCCGCCTGCTTTGCAAGTTTAAAAAGTTTATAGGTAAGTTCTGCAATTTGCTTTATTTGCCCATAACATTCATAAGATTCATCCATGTTGTTACACATGGCTCTGGTTCATATATTCTCAGTGCTGCAATTCAGCCTGCTGTATGAAGATATCCCAATGTACTATCTATTTTGCTGATGGATATTAGGTGTTTCCTTTTTAAAAAAAATTATTTAAGGCCGGCCGGGTGCGGTGGCTCATGCCTGTAATCCCAGCACTTTGGGAAGCCAAGACAGGCAGATGACAAAGTCAGGAGATCAAGACCATCCTGGCTAACAAGGTGAAACCCCATCTCTACTAAAAATACACAAAAAAAATTAGCCGGGCATGGTGGTGGGCGCCTGTAGTCCCAGCTACTCGGGAGGCTGAGGCAGGAGAATGGCGTGAACCCGGGAGGCGGAGCTGGCAGTGAGCCGAGATTGCGCCACTGCACTCTAGCCTGGGTGACAGAGTGAGACTGCATCTCAAAAAAAAAACAAAAAAAACCCCAAAATTACCAAAAAAAATTTATTTAAGGCCACGTGCAGTGGCTCATGCCTGCAATCCCAGCACTTTGGGAGGCCGGGACAGGCAGGTCACTTAAGCTCTGGAGTTTGAGACCCACCTCGGTAACATGTTTTTAACAAAACATTCATTTTGTAAAAAAATACAAAAATTGGACAGGGCTGATGGCATGTGCCTGTAGTCCTAGCTACTTGGGAGGCTGAGGTGGGAGGATCGTATGAGCCCGGGAGGCTAAAGTGAGCTGAGATTGCACTACGAGCTAAGACTGAGCCCCTGCACTCCAGCCTGGGTGACAGAGTGAGACCCCATCTCAAAAACAAACAAGCAAACCCCAACAATTTATTTAAAAACTTCAGGCTGGCTCCAGTGGCTCATTCCTATAATCCCAGTACTTTGGGAGGCTGAGATGGAAGGATCATTTGAGGCCAGGAGTTCAGGACCAGCCTGGGCAATATAAAGAGACCCTATCTCTATAAAAATGAAAAAAACGAAGTATTTCAGCCCCCCCTCTCCTTTTTTCATAACTATTTACATTTCTATATCTAAAATAAATTCAGGGAAGCTAGAAAAAAAAAAGTCCCACTACTGGAAGATTCTGATTAGTCAGAATTAGAACAATGAATATTGTACAGCCTTGAACCAGAAGACAGGGTGGGAAGACAAGGAGGGCAGATTTGGTGAGTAAGTAGCAAGGCCAGGCAGCTGGACACCTCATTCTGAGTTCTGGGTTTTCCTCTAACAGGCTCATCAGGATCGGGAAGTAAGCTGCTCACTGCCTGCTTTTGGGAACATGATCCATTTTCAACTTATGGAGGGAAAGGCATAAGAGGTGGAGATAATATGCTTTAGGGTAGTCCTGAAATTATAAGAATTTGAGCAGCTAAAGAATGCAGATTGGAGCTGGAAGTGGGCACGTTTACCTCAAAATTCTAAGTACTTGCAAGGAATTCACCTTACAGAGAATTTCTCTTTCCAATATGAGCACTTACTCTGACCCTGATGACGTTTCTTGAGGTTTATTCTTGAGTAAAGAATGAGCCAACTGATGAAAAGCTTCAAATACTACTTCACCTAATTCAAAGGTTAAAAGGACCAAAGTTATATTCAATACCAATTCTGAGTCTATGAGGCTGCACAGAAAAAATGCTTACAAGGAATTCATAAAAACCAAGAGAGAACATCATGCTTTGTGGCTTATTGTAATAAAAACCCAGATGAGATGATGACATTTTTCCTGGTAAGGAAACAGGTTTCTGAGTTTCTGGCTCTCCCTAAAACTCCATGGTTTCATATGAAAATACATGAGTCAGTTCCTGTGAGGTACAGGGAGTCTGTAACTAACATCTCTTAATGATTGCTTCACTTCCCTGTCATTAACAGATGGAACTTCCTTGACTGCAAGACACTTGAGAAAAGTGACCAAGGTCAGGCATATTCAATCAGCAGCAAGGTTTTTTGTTGTTGTTGTTGTTTTTTTTTTTTTTAGAGGCAGGGTCTCGCTCTGTCACCCAGGCTGGAGTACAGTGGCATGATCATGGCTCACTGCAGCTTTGACCTCCCAGGCTCGAGTGAGCCTCCTGCCTCAGCCTCCAGAGTAGCTGGGACCTCAGGCGTGTGCCACAACAACTGGCTAAAGCAACCTTCTCTAAAAATCTAACTTTAATTAGTTTCCTTCTATGACTCTAATAATCACTGTTTCAAACTCTAACTGATCATATACCATAATCTGATACACAAGCCCTGCAATTAGGTTAATACCCTCAAGGTAATGAGCAGTGCTAACAATTGGTACTTAATAGGACTATTTTCAAAACACTTTAATTAACGTTTAAGTGTTTTGAAAACTAATCCTGAAAGGGATTTATGTGATGTCTCACTCTGCAACATCAGGTGACCCAGAAAACCCAAGTTTCAAAGATTTCCTGAGAGAAGGGTCTAAAGCTGTATTCACCATTGTGTACTATTAAATCTGGCCTACCATTTCCTTCCAAGTCTTGAGAGAAAAGGCAAGAAAAGAAAAATGCTTCTTTTGTTCTTTTCTTACTGGGTTTGTTTCAGGTCTTTGAGGGAACCATGTTCTTTCTTGCCTTAGGGGCACATATCCATGCAGTTTTCTCTTTCTAGAAGGCTTTCCCCTGAACCCCTCCCTTTTACCTGACCAATCCTATCCATCCTGCCATTCCCAGTGAAAATATGGATGTCTCAGAAAATCTTCCTGCTTCCCTCACACCCATTGGGTTGGGGCTCTCTGTTGAACCTTCTCACAGGTCCTAATATTCTTCTTTGTATAGCACTCCTCACTTAAGTAATGGTTTGTTAAAGTCTTCCCCCAGTAAACTCTCATCTTTATGGGGGACAATGATCACATTCATCTTCTTTACTGCTGAATTCTCAGCACCTAGAAAGGTATATAATCAGTATTCAATAAATGTTTGCTGAATAATTGAGAGTATCCTGTGCTATAGAAAGTTTGTGATTCTAGAAACAGAATCAGCCATATATTTTTTAAAAAGTTTAAAAAGCTCTTTTCCTTTTTATATTTTTGTCTTTGTTCCTAGAAAGCAACTTATTTAGAAAAATCAGCTTTTCCCGAATATGGATTTAATGGCTTGAAACCAACATTTATTGCTCTAAAACTATCAATTATCTCTCACAATTAATGCAAGACTAAGGAAGCCCTTTTCCTTCTTCACTACATCAGGGGTTGATCTGATACAATGGGGTCTGCTGGGATTTTCTTACCAGCAACACATCAGGAATATTCAGTAGTTTAGAGGACCACAATTCAACTGCGGTCTCAGCTGGTCACGAAGTCTATCCATGTAGATTTTTAAAAGTTAACCTTCTATAATCTTTATTCTGAGACCGACATTTCTTCCAATTCTTTACTCCTTTTCATCTCCCTAACCCCCAAATCCCAGAATGAAGAAAGACAGAAGATATGAGGTGTGCCTGGAAAGAAATGGGACTAGAAGCTGGTCTCTTTTCTTAAAAATCACGCCCTGTTATAACACAGGGTTATACATGTATGGAGGTGAGGATCATTTTCAAGCCTCTGTGATGTGCAGGCCTGTGCCACTAAGAAAAGGCTGACAGATGTTGCTGCCAGTGTGTTGTGGCCTCTGGTCATAGTTAAGAGATGTGTCCCCTAATGCCAAGTGTCCCAAAGATTGGTTGGGGAGGTGATCTTAGATATACAATACAAACTGTATATTAGAAAAGCCCATCAAACCCATAATTTTGAGTGATTTAGATTTTATGTGATATACAGCTTCCTTTAAAGAAATGAATTAGAAAACTTTTTAAGCTAGTTTAAAATATAGGTAAACAGCAAAAACTGTGATGTGGACTCTGAAGTTTGGGAGCTACTGCTCTAAGGTGCCTTGCCATGTCATACTTCTGTCTGTCTTGGCTGAGTCTTCCTCTGCCTACAATGTCTCCTTTCTGCTAGCCACCCCACACCATCAAACAGACACCTACTTGCTATTAAGCTTTTCCAAAGCAACCTTTTCCTTGCTTCTATCATGGCCAGCAGATAGTTCTGCATTTCTTTCACTCTGTTTTTTCTTCTCTGAGTCTGAATTCCTGAAGGGCAGGGATTGTATCTTGTTCATTACAGTAAGAAAAATATTAAAAGTTACATTTGCTTTGCATTTACTGTGTGCCAGATAATTTGCTAGGTACTCTATATATGCAGATACTACCATTATCCCCATTTTACAAAGGAGGAACCTGATGCAGAGACTAAGTAACTTGTCCAAGGTCACACAGCTAACAATAGGCAGGGCCAGGATTCAAACTCAGCTGGTCTGAAGTCAGAGCCCATGCTTTTAATCACGAAATACACTGTTCAATCTCAATAAATGTTGAATGTCTGTTGATTGCTTTAAAGAGCTTAGCTAGTTGTGACAAAGGGAACTAAATAATTCTAGTCCCTTTCTATACAAAGAGCAAAGGAAGCAATTTTTTTTGCACATTGATGTGAATTCCAATAGCCTTCCCCATTTGCCACCTGCCCCTGCTCCTAACCTGCAACCGCCCTTTTTAATTATGTTACACACCAGCATGCTCTAAGCAGGCTAGTCACATGGCTGCACCGCTTTGCTCTTCCATTCCCCGTGGCAACCCTGTCCCCTCTGACTCCAATGGAGCCAACATAAAAGCCACCAGTGCAGGGGCTCACTACAGTGCTACTACCTGGTAGGCCTTACTCTTCCCTTCCAAGGATCCATCCATCCATCCACTCACTCAACATTTATTGAAGGTCCACCATGTGCCAGACACCTGCCGTTTCTGGGGATACAGTGATAAATAAGCAGCCATGGTCCCTACCCTCCTTGAGCTTATATTCTAGTGGCAGAGGCGGATGATGTACAAGAACAAGAAATTCAGACAGTCATATGTGCTCTGAAGAGTAATAAGATACAAATGACCAGAGGTGGGGGTTATTTTCTGGGTGGTCAGTGACATTTGAGCTGAGTCCTGAATGGTGTGATGGAACCTAATAACGGACCCAGGTAAGGGGAAGCTGGTGCAAGTAGAGGGAACAACAGGAGCAAAGGATGTGACGTGGGAATCGACTTCAAAGATGAACATGAGGCAGGGCATGGTGGCTCATGCCTGTAATCCCAGCACTTTGGGAGGCTGAGGTGGGAGGATTGCTTGAACCCAAGAGTTTGAGACCAGCCTGGGCAACACGGGGAGATCCCATCTCCATTGAAAAATAAAAACATTAGCCAGGCATGGTGGCTCATGCCTATAAGCCCAACACTTTCAGAGGCTGAGGTGGGAGGATCCCTTGAGCCCAGGTGATAAAGGCTGCAGTGAGCTATGATCACGCCACTGCACTCAAGCCTGGGCAACAGAGTCAGACTCTGTCTCAAAAAATGAAAATAAAAAAGATGAACATGAATGCAACAACAGCCTTTGGGAAAGGGGCCACAGGTCCACAGAATCCAGCACAGGTTGGGGGTAGGCCTTGGAAAGGCACTTTGTTTCTGGTCTTAAGCGCAAAAGACACTGGTAGATTTTATGCAAGCTGGAGTAACACGGTCTGATTTATATCTTTTTAAATACACTGTATATCAAACTACTGTATATCATAACTACTTATAATTCCAACACTTGTACAGATGGTGAAACAAGATCTTGCCTAATGCCCCTAATTAGTTGACAGGAGTCAGGGTCAAGAGCCAAAAAAGCTGGATGATCATTTTCCTGACTGACCACAAGCTTTTCTCTTTTTATTTTGGAGTCAGTAATGGGGACTCATAATGGGCAGCGATCAGTCTAAAAAACAAAAACAAAAACCAAACACCAAACACCCACCCACTCTGCCACTCCAAAGTGCAGTGAGAGGGTCTGGGGAGGTTCCAAGAACTTACTGTACAAGGCATACCCCAGACACTTGGTGTTTCTACAGGAGGACTATGGAAAGATCTGCTGGTATGAGGGGCCTCATCCACTGTGCCCTTTTTCCCCACCTCTGGAACAGTTCCTCTGCCTTTGGAAAGACCATTGCAGCATGAACACTTAGGAATTTAAGAGCAGAGATGAAAATTCCCTTTCCCCAGCTGAGATTTATAGAAGTATGACTCTGGTCTCAGGAATGTCCAAATTCCAAATGCTGGACTCTCATGAGGCTTTGCCTTCTAAAGAAAATGTGTTGCAGTACAAATAAGAAATGGGACAAAGGCAAGAGGAATTTACCCTGATTTTCAAGCCCCAGGAAGTTAAACACCCCTTTCCATTTATTTCAGGAAAGACCTACCCCTAGGTGGAATTTTTTCCCTCATCAGAACTCATGACCGTAGTATAGTCAAATTTCTCTCCCAAGTACTTTATGATTTTTTAGCAAGGAGGGGCATTCATAAACTCCACCCAAATGAGATCATGGTCTTCTGTGCTCATTATGTGCAATGTCCCTCTTTTTGCCATAGGAAGCCTCTCTACTTCATACAACTGAAATACCCTTTCTTTGCCTATTTGCTGCTTCCACCTTTTGACTTCCATCACTTCTGGACGGGTGCCCTTTTCACACTGGGGCTGGGTCAGTGTCCCGGCTATGTGCACTCCTGGCACCTCTAGCATACCCCTGTCATAATGTTCATCCTACTCTATCATAATTTTGCATGACTTACCTTTCTTTTTCCACCATGTGTGTGTTGCAGGGAGTAGGAGGTGGGGAGAGCAGGGAGAGATTTGGGACTGTCTTGTACATTACATGCCTAGGCTGGCACATAGTTGGAACATGACAAATATGTATTAGAAGAATAAATTTACACACACAGAATGGTCATTGATAACGTATGTTCTCATCCTGAGATACACACGATGGTATCTGGACAAGCTTCCCAACTGATGATCCCAGAGCATTGAAGGGTTAAATACTAATTAACCCTTACTAGGATGCTTTCAAGAGCAGTGTGTGTCAGGATAAAGAACTGGAGACTCAGTGTTACTTGGGGAGGAATCCTCATCAGTTTCATCCAGAATAGCCTAAGAGACACAGCTATGATGTAACCCTCACTCTTAAGTTTTCTTAAGGCTGGTTAGGGTTTGTCCACTGGACTGAAATACCTTATAATATTTCCATGAAGTTTAGAACCAAACATAGAAGAATGGGGTTCTGATACTTTTTTCCTGAAAAAATCCTTTTGGGGAATAAGGTCCACTATACTCAATGATCATGGGTTAAAATCAATCTAGAAAACTGTGACTTAAAACGGTCATTTGGAGAACCTCTACAGAATTGAAATGCTCTTGATAATGTCAGAGCAACCAGATGTTCTTGCCCTGTATAGCAGAGTAGGGAATGTCTGTCCCATTTGTAAGGAATAGCAGATATAATACAAAATAAATGAACATTTATTTTGGGCTCTGGGTGGACAAGGCTGGGTTTGAATCTTGACTTTACCCCATTGGGCAAATTATTAACTAACTGCCTGAGACTTGGTTTCTTAGAATGTACAATGGGGTAATAGCAGAACCCCTTTCAGAGTCGTAAGGATTATTCATGAAATAATCCATGTAACATCACTTAGCACTGAGAGTTAACAAAGGCAAATGTTACCTGAATAGGAGGAAACAGAGGAAGAACAACGAGGTCTCTTTTATCTATGCTAAGCTTTGTCTGAATAGGAGAGAAATGTGTGGTCTGTTGGTGAATTTATTGCTTTGTGGTAATAATGGATTTTCCTAAAGCTGTTTCCCTCTGATCATTAATAATCCCTGTACAGCAAAGGACTATTGTTCTTTGGTATGAGTAAATAACCCTGTTGGAAGCACCGCTTATCTTCAGACCACAGCGCATACTTCTTACTGGAAATATAATGCAGGTGCCAACACCAAAGGCATGACCAGGCTTCCCTTCCTATTTTTCTTCCTTTATCTCTTACTCCTTGTTTATCCCTCAGGGCACTTTTCTCTTAGATCTGTTATACTCCCTCCTTTTTGGTGTACACCCATATTCTTACCCCAATCCAATAACCTTTAAGTGAAATTGTTCCCCATACATTTCTGGTCCCATATCCTCCTATCAATTAAACACACACACACACACACACACACACACACACACAACCACAGACTTATTTCCTGTTTCAGATTCAGTTTTTGGTTACTAGAATCCAAAAAGGGAAGTGTAATGCCTCATATGCCACACACTGTTTTGCAAATTCCAGGATATGCTTGTGTGGTATACTTAATCATACCGCAGCTATTTTATGAAACAGCATCTTTTTACACAGAAAATGATAAGAATATGGTCTGTCAGCAATAGGGGGCAGGGAGGAGAGGGTGGATGGCATTTTTATTTTACCTAAGGGAAAATAATTTAGTTTAGGCCCTGTAATATGGGAAGTTTTTAGAACACAGGGCCAAAACAAAAAATGTCTGAAAGACTTCTAAAATGTCTATCCCAAACAAGATCACAGGAGGCAAGCACACCCATTCTAAATATATCATACCAGCACCGGAGCGCACACAAGATTATATTTGTACAGGGGAACTCCAATCAGGCTACTGTAACCAAGATAACAACCAATAGATATACAGCTATTTTTCCCATCAGGGATAGAAGTTCTAAATGAAAAGTTATGGGCCCCTCAATTCAAAAGAAATGGAAGTATGTTTCCTTATTAGCATATTTTAACAGGCAAAGAAAAGGCACGGGTCAGTCAGAGGTGGTGAAAAAGCAGTCACCAGTTACTAGTAGTAGAAGGCAGTGGAAGAGATGTGGTTGGGGGGGGGCTGGAATTGAAGGCCAATGCTAAAGATCAACCATTCATTCATTCATAACTCCCCAGCCAGGATCTTTCACCCTTCATATCAAATCGAGAAGTCTGAGAACACAAGACACTGACTTAAGTTCTTGCTTTGTTATAGTTTTCTGAGGAACTGGATTAGGAAACTGACCAAAGAGCTTTGCATGCCACACTAGATACAGTTGGGGCTTTCTAGCACCTGACCCTTGATCTAACTCTCTGATAAATAACCACATTCTGTGCAGGGATCCAGGCCTTCAGGACAGCTTCCTCCACCATCAAATAACTACTGAATGCGCAACTTTCCCATCTGCAGAGGCACCAGAGCTCCTCAGTAGGCTAAGTCCCTTGAGTTTCACATGCGGAGAATGACTAGCCTACATAGTACCCTCGAGTTCCTCCAGTCCAATGCTGACCAAGATAACTTTCTGTGAAGGAAATGTTCTATCTGCTCTGTCCAATAGGACACACACCTGTCACAGGTAGCTACTGGCACTTGAAACATAATGTGTTGGAGGAACTGAATTTTTATTTAAATAGTCACATGTGGTCAGTGGCTACACAGGGATAGCACAGCCCTAGACCAAGAATTGCAAATCAAATGCCCACAGGGGTCAGCCAGGTAGCAGGAGAGGAGAGGCCTTTTTGGCAAACCCTGAGCATGAGCCACATAGACGGGAGACAGCTCTTCAGCTCTGGCTGACAGTTGCTGTGTAGGAACCTCTAGGAACTTCAGGCTGGTGTTGTCAGATTGTCGGATTTTTCAAATGAAGCCCAAAGTCTGGATTTTGATGTCCAATTTTTAAATGTTGGCAAGTAAATTTAAAAAAGAATTTAAATCACTGTGTGGGCTGAACAATATGTTTGCAGGCAATATCTGTCTTGTCAGTATGCAACTTCAAATCTAGGCCAACCCTTCAGCTCAGAGAGAAGAGCTTTATCCATGGCCACTCTGCTGGTCAGTGGCAGATCCAGGATTAAAACCCAGGCCTTCTTATTCATCTTCTGATACCCTTTACACTATATTGTGGAACTGATCGTAATTGTGGTGGGGTTGGCAGCAGTGGCAGGGACAAAAGCCCCTTTTTGTGAGAAGTTGTTGGATTGTATGGCTGATACCTTATGAACACAGTGTTCCTGCCCAGCTACAACCACCACATGGACAAGGCTCTGTACCAGGAGCCAGGAAGACACAAATAAGAAACAGTACCTGGGAGAGACAGCCATATAAATAGACAATTTATCCAAAAAGTCAGGTTTTCTATAACGGACACAAATTACCTGAGCACAAGTCCAAAAGCACTGACAGCTGGGAGAGGGAGGGAGGGAAGAGATTTGAGCCAGGACTTAGCTTCTACTTGCTGCCGGTAGAAGCTGGCAAGCGGGTGGATGAGATTCACTGATTACGGGGATGGGTCCCATTATTCCAGGATATTAAGGGGCCTCTTCCTTTGATCTCTGAGGTCTTGTCTGTGTCGTCTCCTTTGCTGGCTTCTCCTTCTCTGGGTACTCTCTAAATGGTAAGAACCCAAGGGATTTAGGGGTCTTCCTCTTTTATTTACACGCTCTTCTTAGGTGATCTGGGAGCTCCTCCCTGCCTTCCTCATTTATTATCTCCAACCATGATTTTTCCCCGACTTGTATATCTAACTTCTTGACAACTTCATTTGACTTGTTAATAGACTTATCAAACTTAATATGTTCAAAAGAGAACTTTCGATATTCCTTTCTAAACTGTTTTCCCGTAGGGAGTTAACCTTGGTTCCTCCCTCTCCTACACACTTCACATCCAATTCCCCAGCAAGTCCTGCAAGCACTACCTCCCAAATATATGCTGAATGGAATTCTCTCCATTTCCACTGTGACTGAGGGCCTTTTCTTTTTTTTTAAGACGGAGTCTCACTCCGTTGCCCAGGCTGGAGTGAAGTGGCGCGATCTTGGCTCACTGCAACCTCCACCTCCCGGGTTCAAGCGATTCTCCTGAGTAGCAGAGATTACAGGCGCGTGCCACTACGCCCAGCTGATTTTTGTATTTTTAGTAGAGATGGGGTTTCACCATGTTGGCCAGGATGATCTCGATCTCCTGACCTCGTGATCCGCCCGCCTAGGCCTCCCAAAGTACTGGGTTTATAGGCGTGAGCCACCGCGCCCGGCCGGCCCTTTCAACACTATCTTCACCTCTCCTTTGTCTTACAGTGCAACAGTCTCCTAACAGGTCTAACTACTTCCACCCTTCTCTATCCTGCAGGCAGAGCGGATTTTTAAAAATGTAAATCAGGTCAGCTCACTTCCCTTCTTAAAACCCTTAAGGTACACATTAGCCAAACCCCTGCCTTGGGCTAAAAGGCGCTGCTACAGTCATGCCACTTCCCCAATTACATCACAGGGCACTCCGGCCCTGGCTCTGTTTGCTTCAGCCACATGGCCTTCTGGCTGTTTCCAACCTAAAAGTCCTTCTCATTGGCTCTTCTCTCCACCCAGAAAACCCATTGTCTCGGATCCCCGCAAAACCGTGGCCTCCTTTGAACGACCTTACCCGATTTCGAGGGGCCCTCCCCCCATCTTCTGTCACCTCATCCGGTCTTTGGGGGGCATTTCTCACTTGCTGATACCTTCTTTATTGATTTACTTAACTCTCTCCTGCACACGAATGGAAGGTAACGGAGCAACACCCTACTCTCAGGTTTGAAGAGCAAGAGAATTACGAAGCTGGCTCTCACGGTGCTAGGGAGTCTCCGTTCCTGTACGGGACCTGGTGTGGGTCAACGTTCCCCAGCCAGAAACCTCTCGCCCCCGGACCGGCCCCTACCATCTCCCATTTACATTCGGGGGTCCAAAAGATTCACAGCCTCCGAGGGGGCCCCACGCCGGCACCTGAGCGTCCCCACACCAGGCCTCCCCTCTTGGACGCGCGAGCCACTTCCGTGAGGCAGGTCCCCGAGGCCGGTGGCGATGACACCGAGCCGCCCCCGCGAAGCTGGGGTCACACAGGCCCGTCTCCCGGCAACGCCGCAGCCCAACCTCCAAACCATCCCTGCCCGTGGGGAGCCAACCCCTTCCCCGCCAGTCTCCCGCGCCTGGAGTCGGCGCCTCCATCCCCTACACTCACTCTGCGTCAGTCCTGCCTTCCCCCACCCACAGAAGCGCGCAGCCCGCGGCGGGCTGGGAGGAGGCGGCGCCAGGAGCCCAGCAGAGCCGTGGCCGACCGAGCACAGGCTGGTCCAGTAGGCCAGGCCGGACCAAACCACCGGGCCCACCTCTGTGGGAGCACCAGTTCCAGGTCTGGGGGAGTCTCGACTGACTGACTCTACCCATCTCCCGCCGCATCCAACAATAAGCTGAGCTCCTCCTCCCCCTATTTTTCCTTTACGCTTTCATTATCCTCCCCGCTCCATTCCCGTAAAACAAGAAAAAAAAATGGTCCAGCCCAGCTCCCTCCGGGTTGCTAGGTCTTTGCCCTTACTTGGCGACGGCTTCGTACGTCTTTATGTGCGTCGTGACGCAATCTTCCACTCGTTCCCTCCTTGCCCCTCTCCCATTCTCCCTCCTGGAGCTGGCGGCCGGCGGGGTTACCGGAAGTGATGATGCAGGAGGCGATGGAGGGGGCGGGGCTTCGGGGCGGCCGCCGCCGGTGGGCCGCAGATGAAGAGGAGGCGGTGGCAGTGGTGGAAGAAGAGGCGGCGGCGGCGGGGGTAGGGAGCCTGGAAACGCGAGCGGGGATGGTAGGTGGTTTGGACCCGCCGGGCCGCCGTCGTTTCCAGAAAGGGTTTGACTGGAGGAACCTCTGGAGCAGCTGTGAGTTTTGGGGAGGGGGGGAGTTGAGGAAAAGGCGGGGGGGCATTGAGAGATGAAGGGGCGGGGGTTGGGTACCTTCGAGAAAGGGGGGTGGAAAGGGAGGAGTGGAAGTCAGCGCGTTGTCTGGACTGGTACCTCTGAAAGAAGAGGCTGTGAGGGGAGCCTGTGGCGTGTCAGCCGCAGGGCTCAGAAAACTTACCTACTGTCCCTGCCTCCCCACCGCCAGCACCCCTCAACCCAGGGCCTGGGGATATGGGGTTGGAGCTGCCCTGGAGGGGGTGCAGACTCTGGTCCTCTGTCCTGGGTGAGCGCTGTGAGGTAGGAGCCCTAGGGGGAGGTGGTGGATGAATCTCCCAGCTCCCTCCGCCCTCATTTCCCTCCCCACCCCCATCGTTCTCTTTAATCATTAACAGCCCTGGAATTAAGGGGCTCAGACCTGAAGGCCTTTTTGTGCACCTTTGCTATAAACGATAACCATCTGTGTCCGAGGTAATGAGGCTGGAGGCTTTGCCTGTATCCTCTATAGGAAGTGGGACGGGGTGACAAATGTATTGTTTGTTCCTCCACCACCACCCCCCCCCCGCACTTCTCACCCCTCATCCTCCCCCATGCACACCCCTGGTTTCCACTTTAATTCTGTGTGGCTGAGTGGCAATAGTGGATTTTTTTTTCTTCCCCTTTCCTCCTTTATGGCACTTAGTGCCTTGGTTACCTCTTTTGAATTTGGTGTTCAGCCTCTATCCCAGATCTTAACTGTAAGCTTTGTAATACTTCATACAGGCTGTCACGTTGGGAGTACCTCTTACGCTCCGATTATAATGAGCATTTTCTTTTATGAATACTGGAATTCCAGAGCCTTTGCAAGGAATCCTGAATGGCATCATAGCCCAGGAATCAAGGTCTCTTGCTCGAAATACTTTATGTGTGAGGAATTTACATGTTGTCAGCTCTTCCCAAAATGATTTGCTAGGCTAATTCTGGATTTCTGTGTTTCTCTCCACCCACTTTTCATGATGCACTTCAGAGAACAGAAAACCCCATATTACTTTTTTGTTTCTACAATTGGACAATAGCTCTTTTATGTTTTTCTCCATTTATGTGTGACACACAAATCATCAGTGACACATTCAGCTTGTGCTGATTTTCATCTTTACGTAGCTGATTCTTTGTGTATGGGGGTCCTAAATGAGACAATGTGATCTGTTTAGTTTTGGTTTAAGGGCGAATACAAACCAATAACGGATGTGAAAAAATTATTTGAAGCAAAGAATGGAAAGAAGGCCTCTTTGTTGATATGCTGTTGGTTTAAAAAAAAAATCAAGGAGCACTCTTCTAGCCTCTCAGACAGATATCAGAGTGAAGTGTTATGATTTTCCTTTTGGTGTTGATACATTCTTCGGAAATCTTTTGTAGAATCTGAAACTGTTTTCTGAAGAACTTTAAGAGATAGTGCCTACATTTTCGGAGTCCTTTGATTAGAAAGTGCCCGTAAGTCCTGTCCTTCTGTCACTGAGCTTGATATGCATAGCGCTAGGAAGATCTGATGCTAGGAAGTCCTATTCAGGGCTTTCGGGCCCTAAAAAACAGAATATTTAATGCTTGATTATACCAGTAACAGCGTGTTTAGATGTTTCACAAAAATACAACAGAAGAATGACTACTGTTCTCACTTTAACTGATTTAGAACCTAGTTTGCCATTGACTAAAAAGTTCACAGTTCATTAATTCAACAAACATTTATTGACTCCTAAGTGCTAGCCAGTGTTTCAGGCACTGGGTGTACACAGGTGAACACAAGCAAAAGGTTCACCCTTTCGTGGAGCTTACATCGGAGTGGGAGCTGGGGACAGAGAGAGACATAATATATATCCCAGTAAACCAGATTTTGATCAAGCGCTGAAGAAAATAAGAGTGATGTGATTGAAAGTGTCTTAACTGTAGATGCAGTCAAAGAGGATCTTTCTGAGGAAGTGACACTTAAGTTGAGCTTTAAGTATAAAGAAGGAGCCAGCCATCCAAAGAGAAGGGGAAGATCCTTCCAGGTTCAGGGAACAGCTGGTGCAGAAACTGGCTGGAATGCGCTTGTCAAGTTCCAGGGAATGGGAAGAAAGGGTCAGGGTAGGTGGGAGGTAGTGGAAAGAGGATGGGTTGGGTGAGTAATAGCCAGAGCTTAGTGAACACGGGGGAGAGTTGGAGATAAGGTCAGAGAGGTGGATATGGGGCTCAGAATAGGTAGGCAAACAAATTGCCAGAAGGAGTAGGAAGTAGAAAATGATGCTGCTTGTTGATTAATTCTGTTGCCTTAACTAGGGTCTTATCACTTACTGTTTTTGCAGGTACTGTTGGACGATCATAATAAAGTCACTCTGCTGAGTGGGAGAGGAAGAGGCAGTGGTCACCTGGGTCTTTTCTGGCAGTTAAATTTCAAGCTGGGTGTTCAGATTTTCAGCAGGATGTTCAATTGAGGACACACCTCTTTCTTTATTTTGTCTTATATACTGCTGTTTAAAACTGCATAATAAGTTCTCTGAATGTGTTCTAGTATACGAATCCTCCTTTGTTTCCAGCTCTGTATGAATTTAAGGACTGGGCAAGTGTTAATAATATGCCCTTGTCCATCTACCAAGATGACCATCAGGATCTAAGTTTCAAGTTGTCTTTTGTAGGGAGGCAGTTTATGTTGCAATAGTTCCACTCTTGTTTGATCCTTCTGATGACTAATAACACTCAGCTGAGGTGTAGGTTGGTACTAAAAGTTCACTCAGTGGATTACATTAGATAAATGACCATTGTGGGGCTCAATTCCACTGTGTCGGCATCTTTGGGCTGGCATGTAACCAAGGGATGTAACCTACTTTTGCCTTCTGCTGAGGGCATTCATCTCTAATGGTGTGCTGCTTTTCAGCCTCACCTTGACCAGATTGTCCACTTGAGAGGCCCAATCAAGACTCCTTGATTTGGCCCTCTTGAGCCATGTCACACTGGGCTGAAACAGAATATGCTTTTTTCTTCTCTTGAACCCTACAACAGTGACTAGTGTGTTCTTTGAGTGAATTGGCTCTTTGAGCCAGGCAGTTGAGAGACTTAAATGTTGCTTGGGCTATTTGTAGTAAACTCAGTATTAGAAATGCTAAATAAAACCTTTTAGTGTTTGGGGAAAACGAATCAGAAATTGAGGACTTGTCACCTGTTTTAGGTTCTAGTATTCTCGTGGCACCTGTAGAAGGATTATCGAAAACTTGAACAGAGCTTTCTGGGCAGTTCTGGGGGCAATGAAGGGGACGAGGTAGATCCTGGTACTGAATTACTAATTCTGATTTGATTGCAAACAGAATGTCTTTTAGTTAGCAAGCAAATGACTAAAGTAAACATCTAGGAACAGGCAACTTCTACTCTTCATACTAGAGTATCTCAAAGGAATAGAGAATTGGTAGTGAGATTTGTTAATTTAATTATTTGGCTTTGGCCCAGGTTAAAGGTTTTGGACTTAACTTATATGCTGATTCTTGGCATAAAATGCTCTATCTGATGGGTTACTAAGCTCTCCACTTCATTTTCATTTCAATGGTTTATTGTAACTCAAATATGAAAATATCTTGTAGGCTGAAGTTTCATCAGCCAGTTTGGAGACTGGTGGCTCTTTTCTAATTTTTGAAAGGGGGCGGGTGGGTAGGAGGGGACTTGAACACAAGGAGAAGCCATTGACTTCTACATTGGCTACTAATTGTGTTTGGGGAAAGAATCCACAAATTTAAGTGGATTGGATTTTCGGAGCTGAGCTGGCCTTTTAATTTAGGGTACCAGTGGATTTATTTCTTACACTTTGCAGGCTTTTGGACAAACTCTTCTGAAAGGTGGGCAACCTAGAAAGCCAGTTGATGCCACTTGCTATTGGAGTTGTGGGTAAGTGGTTTTACATTGCATTACACGACTTAAAGGTAATCAGATTTTGCTACTGTTTTGGTGTACAGATGCTCTTTGATTTACAGTGGGGTTACCTTTTATAACCCCATCATAAGTTGAAAATATTGTTAGTAAAAAAATGCATTTAATATACCTCACCTACCGAACATCATGGCTTAGCCTAGCCTACCTTAAACATGCCAAGAACATTAACCTGCAGTTTGGCAAATGCATCTAACGAGCCTATTTTATAATAAAATATTGAATATCTCATGTAATTTATTGAATGAATACTGGAAGTGAAAAACAGAATGGTTGTGTAAGTACTTGAAGTAGTCTGGGACTGTCTCTATGTGCTGAAGTAAGGACATTTAATTGTGCAGTAGTTGCCAGTTGTTTTGAGGTGAAGAAGTGGTAACTTAGATTGAAACAATGGTAATGACGTGGTAACTCCTGTTTTCCCGGGTCTTGATAACTTAAAATTATCTCTTTGTGTCTGTTTAGACTGTTCTGGAGCTCTTTGCACAATGGACCAGGGTTAATTGAGTTAGTGTCTTTCAGTTCAAATCTAGTTTCACTAGTTCTTACGTCTGTGTTCCTAGATGATGGTGAATCCTATTCTTTTGGGTGGTGAGAAGGGATTACCACAGAACTTGACCGTTTAATCAGTGAATAATTACAAACTAGAGCGTAACGTATTTACATCCCCTTGGTATCCTGGGGGATTGGTTTTGGACCCCTTAGTTACCAAATTCACAAATGATCAAGACTTATATAAAGTGGTAGTATATGGGAAGGTGCAGGGAGTGGCGGTGATGCACATCTGTAGTCCCAGCTACTCAGGAGGCATTTCCAGATTACTTATAATGCCTAATACAGTTTGGGTGTGGTGGCTCATTCCTGTAATCCCAGCACGTTAGGAGGCTACTACAAATACCTGCCCCCTTTTTGTTTTATTATGTGGGAGGATTGCTTGGAGGCCAGGAGTTCAAGTCCAGCCTACGCAAGATAGTCAGGCCCTGTCTCTATAAAAAATTTAAAAAACTTAGCCAGGCATGGTGCTGCATGCCTGTAGTCCCAGCTACTGGGGTGGCTAAGGCAGGAGAATTGCTTGAACCCAGGAAGTTGAGGCTGTAGTGAGCCGTGATGGAGCTGCTGCACTCCAGCCTAGGTGACAGAGCAAGACCCCATCTCAAAAACAACAGCCAAATACAATGTAAGTGGTATGTAAATAGTTGCTATGCTGTATTTTAAAAAATTCATATTATTTTTTATTGTTGTATTGTTATTACGTTTTTTTTTCCAAATATTTTTGACCCATGGTTGGTCGAATCTGCCAATGTAGAACCTATTGATACAGATGGCCAATTGCACTGAAAATGAAAGAAAAGATTGGAAGTGGCTCAAACTCTTATTCTTTGAAGTTGTGATATGTTGAAAGAAGAGAATGGCAGATAGGGAAATCATTTTCTTTAAGATGTGTGCAAATGAGACCTTCTTTAAATACCATACATCAGAACAGGGAAGCTTAGTAAATCAGTCTTGAGGTGGTGATTAGCTCTTGTGGCAAAATAAGTCACCTGTGCCCAGAGCCTGGATACCAGCCTGGTTGCATGCAAAGGCAGACATGTCAATGACTTCTTCTACCTTCCTGAGGGCTTGACCTTGTTCAAGAGTGTCCTTTGAGCTGTACTATATTGTTAGGCTTGGGATTGAATTGCCACACAGAAGCTTGGATTGCATAGTGTTGGGAAGCATCATCCCTGATCCTTTTGTGCCCTGCTCTGCTGGAGGGCTCAACCGCAGGACCTGGTTACTAGAAATAATTCTGTCACTTGGGCCTGCAGATTCATACCAGGTCTGATGACTGACTAAGGATCTCAGATAGCAGCAGTGTATAGTGTGGGACTCTTCATTTTTGAGACTGCTTAGCATCTCGGAGCCACTGCCCCTCTTTCTGCCTGTTGGTCCAAGAGAAAGTGTTGAAAAAACCTGCCCCTTTTTGATTTATTATGTATTCATTTATTTTTTGAGACAGAGTCTCAGGCTGGACTCAGTGGCCCAGGCTGGAATGCAGTGGCATGATCAAGGCTCACGGCAGCCTCGACCTCCCAGGCTCAAGCAATCCTCCTGTCTCAGCCCTCCTGAGTAGCTGGGACTACAGGCCTGCACCACCATGCACCACTAATTTATTGTATTTTTAATAGAGATGGGGTTTCGCTGTGTTGCCCAGGCTGGTCTCAGACTTCTCACCTCAAGTGATCTGCCTGCCTCGGCCTCCCAAAGTGCTGGGGTTACAGGCGTGAGCCACCACACCTGGCCTGCTCCTTTATTTTAGTAGGAGATTGTTTCCACACAAGCAGCAGAGTTGGGTTACAGCTTTTAGCTCTCTATCATTCATGATGGGTTTGAACTCTATGCAGTGTTTGCTTAAAGTGGATTAGTATGTGTCCTTTAATTTTGATTCTGAACGAGTCTCAAGTCATAGCATTACTACTTTGAATGCTGTTAATTCCCCTTCCTGAAGTTTAGGAGAAGCAGGAAAAAGTCAGACCCTTGCAGAGTCTTAGCATATCTGGTGTTTATTTCAAGCTGGGCTTTGAGGAGCCCTCTCCGCCATTGTTGAAGTATGCTTGTGGCAGGGATGAGGGGGTTTTGCTGTTTTCCTTCTGTTTCACGTTACTACTTCAGTCTGTGAAAAGTTACTGTAATATTCTGTTATATTGGGCTACCCTATTAGATTCTAGTTGAATAAAATGTTCTGAGGCTGAAAACAGGTTGAAAAGTGGTTATTTTCAGTGGGAAAACAGAAATCAAGAAAAATGAGTAGGCCAGGCATGGTAATGCACTGCATGCGTGTAATCCCAGTACTTTGGGAGGCTTAGACGGGAGAATCTCTTGAGCCCAGGAGTTTGAGACCAGTCTGGGCAACACAGTGAGACCTCATTTTACAAGAAATAAGGGAAAGGAGCTGGGCGTGGTGGTGTGCACCTGTAGTGTCACCTGCTTGGGAGGCTGAGGCAGCAGGATCACTTGAGCCCAGAAGGTCAGGCTGCAGTGAGCTGAGATTGCACCACTGCACTGTAGCCTTGGTGACAGAGTGAGACCCTGTCTCATTAAAAAAAAAAAAAAAAAGATGAGTAAATGCTTAAAGTTACAGAGCAAGCTCTAGGCAGCAGCAAGGCTAGAATCAGGCCTTCTCTGCACTAATTCTTGTTCTGTCTGTTGCACTGCATCTCTCAAACAAGTTGGTGTAGGCACCCGATAAAGTTTAATTAAATCCTTGGTGTTTGGACTCTGTGTTCTTGGGTTCTGTACTCAAACATTTTGTCACAAACTCTTCATCTTTCAAAGAAGACTCCCTATAGTGAAGCATATGTGAAGCGAAGTTATTAATGGTAGTGGGATGAGAGGCTTCTTAGTTTTAGTAGTGGTTGTGGATACTTGATAGAAAGCTGGGCTTTTTTCTTCAGAATAGTTCTGAAAGTGACCATATTACATTCACATAGGAGTTGAGGCATTATCCCTGTAAGTTTTCTTTTTTTCCCCCCAAACCAACCCCAAAATGGTCAGTGCACTGTAAGTTTTTCAGATAAGCAAGTGGGCCTGTTCTCGAACACCAGTGCAAAATGCTAAACCAGACTTCCATTTCCTGTGACCTGCCCTGGAATTTGAAGAGGAGAATCCAGGTGGATCCATGGACAGAACAGCTTCTGAACAGCTCTGTGGAAATAACCACCATGGACATGCATTCCTTATTTTTAAAAAATATCTGTAAAGCAAATTGGTTTTCAATTAAATAGTTGCTTTATGTCTACTTAATGACTTGCCTAGTAAGTGCTCTTTAAACAGGAGGGGGAGGTGAATAATACCATTACAGTGAGGGTGCCGGGACTCTAGCAGTGTGGGTCCTACGAGACAGCATCTAGGGGCACACTGGAAGTCTCAGGCCCTCTGAGGAGGTGTTTTTCCCCGTTGTGACATTTTCTTCCTTCTCAGTAAGTGGAATTAGAGAGTGAGGAGTGATAGAGTGAATGCTCTGTGTCTACTTTTGAGAATGTTGTCCGATTCTTTTTCTCTTAGAAATTTAGTTGTTCTTTGAAATAGTCAGTTGTTCAGTCATTTACTCAAAACAGTTGGTGTATCTCATGCCCACGGTGAGGAGCATTCTGCTTGAGAGTTTCCTAACTTTTTAGGAAAGAGAAAAGCCTAAAGACTTCCAGAGCACTAAGATGGGAGGTTCAGTTGTCGGAGATGAGCTTGTGTAGGGTAGCTGGCCTTTGAGAGGACATGGTGGTTGGTGGTATTGTGGACTGGGGAGAAAAGCCCATCAGTGGTCTAGCTGGGAGAGGGTGCAAAATACTAACAGTGCAGTTACTGGGGACAGAGGGTAGGGAAGGAGCAGGCCCACAAGATTGCCCAACTCCAGGGAATGCCGTTCACAAGGAGGGGACAGGGTCCTCTGGAGTTGGGCAGTGTACTGGCCCTGGCCAGGGCTCTGATCACAAGTCCTCTCCCAACTGGAAAGCATATTTCTGCCTAAGAGGGATGAGTACAGGGACACAGTGGCTGGTTTGGCCAAATTGTTCTCCAAGATGGACTAATCAGCCATAATCAGGAGTTATCCCTGGTCCCAGCTAGACCACTGATGGGCATTTCTCCCCACTCCACACCCACCACCCATCACCACTGTGCCCCCTTGAAGGCCGGCTACCCTACATGTCCTCCTCTCTGACAACTTCCCATCTTGGAGACCAATCATCTTTACAGACTGCTGGCCAATTCCCCCGGCCTCCATCCCTGTCTCTTAGGGCTTTATTTTGACAAATCGGAAGTTGGTAAAGAAGGGATTGTAATTATTTGTATCCGTTAGAGCATTAGAGAACACTGGATAGTGGCTCTTGACATTTAACAATGTTTGCTATCCAAACGGAACAGTTACATGTCAATTGCTGAGGTAATTAATGATTCTTTTGTGGGAACTGTAATGTGAAAAAACTGATTAAAGAAAATCGGCCGGGTATGGTGGCTCATGCCGGTAATCCCAGCACTTTGGGAGGCCGAGGTGGGTGGATCACGAGGTCAGGAGTTCAAGACCAGCCTGGCCAAGATGGTGAAACCCCATCTCTACTAAAAATACAAAAATTAGCCGGGCATGGTGGCAGGCGCCTGTAATCCTAGCTATTCGGGAGGCTGAGGCAGGAGAATTGCTTGAACCCAGGTGTCAGAGATTGCAGTGAGCCAAGATCGCGCCGCAGCACTTCAGCCTGGGCGATAGAGTGAGACTCCATCTCAAAAAAAAAAATCATTTTTTACTTCACATTTCTACAACATCCATGTTCTCTTTGGCAGGCCAAATTAGTCTTTCTTCTTTAAAAAAAAAAAAAAAAAAAAATTTTGACCAGGTGCTGTGATCTGTCCACAGGACCTGATTTCCTGCTAGTGCCGACCTGCAAGCAGTGCTCTGAATTGGTGACAGGTGTAGATTTAATGATTAGATCAAGCAGGGAAGTGGCTTCTGAGCATCAGAATGGTTAGTTTTAGTGTGGACCTCTTAATGAGGTTATTAATTATATCATTCCAATAGTTCTTGGGCAGCAATTGAGTGTCCAGCAGTTTAGTTCTGTTACTGTGTGGAGTTAGCACAGACCCCACCTGTTTATTTCATTTTTTGTTTATAGAGACAGGGTCTTGCCCTGTCGCCCAGGCTAGAGTGCAGTGGTGCTATCATAGCTCACTGTCATTTCAAACTCTGGGGCTCAAGTGATCTCCCCACCTCAGCCTCCGAAGTAGCTAGGACCAGAGGCACACACCTCCATGGCTGGCTAGTTAAAAAAAAATTTTTTTTGTAGAGATGGAGTCTTGCTTGTTGCCCAGGCTGGTCTCAAACTGCCTTAAGCGATCCTCTTGCCTTGGCCTCTCAAAGTGCTGGGATTACAGGTGTGGGCCCCCACACCCTCAGATCCCACATATTACTTACGCATTACCTCAAAATTGCCCCACTTCAGATGCCAGCTGCAGGTATTGGGTATTTGTACGTTACCTGAACTTCTGCCCAGCAGACTATAAATTTGGAGGTTCCCATGACTCCCCGTCCCAGGTTTGATAATTTGCTAGCATGAGTCATAGAACTCAGGAAAGCATGATATTTAGGATTACAGTTTTGTTACAAAGGATTTATTTATAACTCAGGAACAGCTGAATGGAAGAGACGCATAGGGCAAGGTATGAGTTGGGGGTGCAGAGCTTCCATGCCCCTTCTGGTGTGCCACTCCTAGCTCATAAATGCTTTTACCAACCTGGAAGCTCTCCCAGCCTCATTGTTTCGGAGTTCTGATTGAGGTTTCATTACGTAGGCATGATCATTGACCATTGGTGATTGAACTCTGTCTCTAGCCAGCCCTCCCCTCCCCAAAGCTCAGAAAGTAGGGCTTTGAAGTCTAATCATGTGCTTGGTCTTTCTGGTTTGGCTAGCCCTTCACTGGAAACTATAAGGGCCCATGGTGAAATCACCTTGTTAGCATAAACTCTGGCATGTGGTCCAGAGGGCTCTTCATGAATAATAAAAGACAGAAAATTCCAAGGGTTTTAGGATCTCTGGCAGGAACCAGGGACAAAGACCAAATACATTTTTCTAATACTCCATTAGTACTCCAGTTTTGTATCTTGTAAGTAGTAACGGAATAAGGGTACCTAAAGTTGATTTAAATGATAATTAACAATTGTCATTTCTTGACACACCAGATACTGCAAGTTGATTAGCTTTAGATTATAAGCAGCAAATTCCTCCTTCAATTAGTATGAAATGGCATTCCCAGAATAGTCAGTATTCTTGAACTTCAAAGGTGCATTAGGTCTAGACTTCCCTAATGCAAGAAACCAGCTTACTTTATAATACAGATTTCATGTTACCTTTTTTTTTTTTCTTCACTCTGTTGCCCAGCCTGGAGTGCAGTGGCACGATCTTGGCTCACTGCAACCTCTCCCTCCCAGGTTCAAGCGATTCTCCTACCTCAGCTTCCCGAGTAGTTGGGATTACAGGCACGTGCCACCACGCCTGGCTAATTTTTTTTTTTTTTTTTTTTGAGACGGAGTCTCACTTTGTCACCTAGGCTGGAGTGCAGTGGTGCGATCTCAGCTCACTGCAACCTCCGCCTCCTGGGCTCAAGCAGTTCTGCCTCAGCCTCCCAAGTAGCTGGGACTACAGGCATGTGCCACCACGCCCGGCTAATTTTTGTGTTTTTAGTAGAGATGGGGTTTCACTATATTGGCCAGACTGGTCTCGAATTCCTGACCTCAAGTGATCTACCCACCTTGGCCTCCCAAAGTGCTGGGATTACAGATGTGAGCCACTGTGCCTGGCCCTGGCTAATTTTTGTATTTTTAGAAGAAATGGGGTTTCATTATGTTGGCCAGGCTGGTCTCGAACTCCTGACCTCAAGTGATCCACCTGCCTCGGCCTCCCAAAGTGCAGGGATTACAGGTGTGAGCCACGGCACCCGGCCCATGTTACTTTTTAATATGACTTTTAAAAAGATTTAGATATACATAGTGGGCCAGGCATGGTGGCTCATGCCTGTAGTCCTAGCATTTTAAGAGGCCTAGCCAGGGAGGATCACTTAAGCCCACCAGTTCAAGACTAGCCTGGGCAACATGGTGAAACCCTGTCTCTACAGAAAATACAAAAGTTAGCCAGGCGTGGTGGTGCCCGCCTGTGGTCCCAGCTACTTGGGAGACTGAGGAGAATCACCCTAGCCCGGAAAGTTGAGGCTGTAGTGAGCTGTGATCGTGTCACTGCACTCCATTCGGGGTGACAAAGTGAGACCCTGCTCAAAACAAACAAAAAATAGATGTACATAGTGCCTTGGTTAAGAGAACATAGTCTCTAGAGTCAGTCTGGGTTTGAGTCTGAACTTTATCACCGACTTGCCACTTGACCTTGGATGAGCCATTTCTCTCTCTAAGCCTCAGCTTCCTCATGTATGGAGTGAGGGTAATCACAGTAAATAGTTGTGAGGATTCAATAAGATAGTACATTCGAAGGACATGGCACAGTGCTAGGCATAAAAACAAACATTTAATAACATTAGCTATTATTGGCTACATGGCATCCATTGCTATGCCCACCTGGAATGGCAGCTAATTCCCAAGGAGTCAAGAATCATGTATATCATTTTACCTCCTCTTATAGTCAGTTTATGGGACAGTGTATAAAAAGATTGCTAGGCACACAGTAGACACAAGTTATGTATCATTTGAAAATAAAACCTGTCCTCTGGGTATCTGGGAAATACACTAGTGACTCTGTAATGGAAACTTCCAGCATGTTTCCAAAGCTGGCCTAAAACCCAGAGATGGAAAATCTTCCTCCTGAAACCCTATGGAGCCTGTATAAGTCTAGCAGTGGGGACAGGGGCTAGGATACTGTTGGATCAAAAATTGGGAAACTGATCCAGGAGACATTTTTATCTTTGACTGTATGCCTTGAGGTTCAGTGAGTTGGGCAAAACCACATTAGACTTTGGGAAAAGAAATAGATTTATTTCAGCCAGTCTAGATAATGTTTGACAGAGTCTCAGATAAAGAGAAAAGCCCAGATCCACATGCAAAAGGGCTTCCTGACTGCTTAGAGTTTACTTGTTGGTGAACTCCTCTGAGGCCAGGTCTCTAATTCTTCCTGTAGCTCAACAACCAAGACAGTGTACTGTAGTGGGACTACCATTGGATTAAGTCCTTAGTTCTAGTCTAGACTCTGCCACCATTGCTGCTTTTCCTTGGACAGATCACATCCCCTCTCAGTCTATTTCTTTAACTATGACATAAAGGATTTAGGACTAAATCACTGTTTCTCAAAGTGTGGCTTTGGTTACACTTGTAATTTATGTGTTGCTGAAATGAATACTCGTGTTTTTTTACTGCTGATGGTGCATAAGATGATTTTTGGTGGCACATGATGAATACTTTTCATTTACTAGTTCTGTTTTTTATTGTATTTACTTTTTGAGATGGAATCTCGCTCTGTCTCCCAGGCTGGAGCGCAGTGGCGCTATCTTGGCTCACTGCAACCTCTGCCTCCTGGATTCAAGCGATTCTCCTGCCTCAGCCTCCCGAGTAGCTGGGATTACAGGCACCCGCCACCACGCCCTGCTAATTTTTGTATTTTTAGTAGAGACAGGGTTGCACCATGTTGGCCAGGCTGGTCTTGAACTCCTTACCTCAGGCGATCCACCCTCCTTGGCCTCCCAAAGTGCTGGGATTACAGGTGTGAGCCACAGCGCCCAGCCTACTAGTTCTGTTTTTTAATGTGTATGAATGAAAACATAACTATCATATCACACCTATGAATTCATGGACAATAGTGCTTAGGATGATACTAAAGTCATGTCAAAGACAAAATTGCAACCAATTTAGTTTCCAGATCTCAACTGGCTGTATTGCAATTCTAGAATTGGGCAATGTTTCATTCCATAATATAGAATAAGTGTTTAGATGAGCTAAGCAGGAGTTGGCTTTATAGACAGAAGGGCTGAAGAAAGCAGAAGCAAAGAACAAAGAGTGTATCAGTCCTTTCAAAGCTGCTTTTCTTGTAAGGCAGGACAGGGAAACAGAACAATAGAGAAATGACTGAATAGTTAACATTAGATTACTTCAGACTTTTGTGTGTGTTTGTGTGTAAGGTTTAAAACTAGGGAACTTCATTATCATGCCAGTTGAAGATTTAAACATGGAGTTTGGGAAGTTGGATGTTATCTCTTTCTCCTGGTTTCTGGGAAGGTCAGATAACAAACTTAGTTTGGGCATGAATGACTCCATTTTGATTTTTAGTCTGGTCTCTTGGAGCCTAGTGCAGGAGCTTAGTCCAGAACCATGGTCTTCTATCATTTTTATTTAACAGTAGATGCAGTTTTTAAAGAAGCTTTTAAGAAAAATATTAGGTGAACAGTAGATGGGATGGTAAAAATGGGATACGAATGGCTGAAGTTTGTAGGTTCCAAGACTCAGTAACTCTAGTGCAGCGCCACACCTTATTCAATGAAGTCTTTGTGGTGATGGCCACTGCTGAGCAGGTCCCGATTTCAGGACTTAAAGACTTGCCTTCAGAAGTCTCAGGCAAAAAAATAAAGACTTGACTAACTCAAGCAAATTGACAAATTTCTTTTTTTGCATTTGTGACAAAAATACCCACAAGTAGGTTATGTAGAATTTAAAATACCATAGCCATTAGTATTGGTGGCCTTTTTTTTTTTTTTCAATGAAAAAATGAATAATATTGTTTACTCTTTCACCTTTAGCAGTTTCCCGGCTACCTGGATTGCTCCTCAGTTCCTCATTGTTTGCTGTTGGGACTCCCCATGTTAGAAGTAAAGTTAGGGTCTGACTTGTTCTGTTGGGGTGGGAGAAAAAGCCTAATTGCTTCTTGAACCCAAGCCAGTGCATGGATTCAAGGCTCTGTCCCATCTCAAGAGCTGACCTGTAGATTACTTCTTCCTGGTGACTGCTTTAAAGGGACAGTGGGACATGTGCCCTAAAATGATGTTAAACACTGAGGCAGGCAGTATTTAAAATCTCATTTCACTTTGTCATATTGCTCATAATTCAACATAGTGGGGTCTTGAGAAGGGAAACGAGTAGTAGTAGAAATGATACAGACTACTGTGGGAGGCACTTGCTTTTTCAGTAAAACCCAGAATAAAATGGAAATCTCTGTTAAGCAATAGAAGCCGAAAAAGCTGCTTTCAGATGTAGTTTATGTTTTTTGTTTTTTTTTAAAGCCTTAATTACCTGTAGTCCCTAAACATTTTCTGTGTATCTTTACACTGTCATCTTTTATTATCTACAGTTGGGTATTGGTCTGTGTTTGCAAGTGATCTTGTTCTGAGTTAACACGCTGTAAAGGGCCATGGATCTGGTATAGCTCCTTGTAATAAGTTATTTAGTGTTTCAGATTTTAGTTTTAAAAAATTGCTATAAAGATGGATCCAAGTCTGATAGGTCCCTGTGCCAAGTGTTACTAGTGAAGATTAGGTTAAAATAGAGCAAAATGCCGGGTGCAATGGCTCACACCTGTAATCCCAGCACTTTTGGGAGACTGAGGTGGGCGGAATCACGAGGTAAAGAGATGGAGACCATCCTGGCCAACATGGTGAAACCATATCTCTACTAAAAATACAAAAATTAGCCGAGTATGGTGGCGGGTGCCCGTAGTCCCAGCTACTCAGGAGGCTGAGGCAGGAGAATTGCTTGAACCCAGGAGGCAGAGGTTGCAGAGAGCCAAGATTGTGCCATTGTACTCCAGCCTGGTGACAGAGCCAGACTCCGTCTCAAAAAAAAAAAAAAAAAAAAAAAAGCAAAATGGTGGCAGTGATATAGCCCAAGATTATTCTCCTAATTTATTTTATTTATTTATTTTGAGATGGGGTCTTACTCTCTTGCCCAGGCTGAGTGCAGTAGCCTAATCATGGTTCCCTGCAACCTCGAACTTCATTTATTTAATACAAGGTTTCTACATGACTTCATAATGAGAAACTCTCAAATGTTTCCCAACTGAGGTGGGATCTGTGCTTCAATTCCTCATACTTTGTAAATTTCGATTTTGTCATTCTTACTGTCTTGTCTCAGAGAGGTGTCGTGACCTGTGTCATTGGGCACATTGGCAAGGTGGAAAAAGCCTTTTACTGAAGGCTGTGTTTTGCAGGATTACAAGTCTGCCTTCCCACTAAGATCTAATTGATGACATGCAGCAAGCATCCTTTGAGCAGATTTTGAGTTCAAACCAAGCAACTCCTTGGATATACAATTATAAGACCACCTTACTTGTAGATGTCAGGTTTCTAGAACAGCCTATTTCCTGTGGTATGGAAGTTAGTCATTATGTGTAGGCAATGGTTGATGAGTCTGGATACATTCTGAAAGGGGAGGGGCCGAGTTGTGACATTCACCCTTGGTCTGCAGACCAGGTTTTGCAAAGTTAGAGTGGGGCTGTTTGTTTTCTTCTCTTCTTGGGAAATTGCCATTGGATCAGTTTGTCTTGGTTAAGATCTTTTGTGGGTAGCTGAGCAGTTGGGCTTTTAAAGATGAAAGCCACATGAAAGAAGACTGTTCTTTCCTAGTCATACAAATGATTATCTCCATGGTCGTATAATCTCCATAAGAAGTATGAGCATTCGAGACCACACATTTAAAAACTTAACATATAACAGAGTCAGAAGGAAAGATGTACAACATAGTGGCAGAGGTCAGTACCTTTGCAAGCCATTCTTACATGTTCCAGCACCACTTATCGTGGTCTTCTCATGGTAGAATAACCTTTTAGTTTATCCAGAATCTTTTCACTCCTAAAATAAAGCCCTTTTAGGATGTTAGAAACTTGAATATTCATGGCAACTTCAAGTAAAAAAACAAAAATGTTTAATTGAAGACTTAATCTTTAACTCTGACTTTAAAACTTTCCTAGTCAAAGAGCTGGAGTTGCTTAATTTATCAGAGCATTTGCTTTTCCAAGTTCACAGCTCTCAGTCGTTGATTGGCCTAGCAGAAAGAGATAATAAAAAGTTATGCAACAGGTAAAAATCTTTCCAGTTGCCTTTTCCCCATTTGGAAGGAAACCTGTTTTTCTTTCCTTCTGAACAGTTTGGCCTAAGCTCCTCCCCTTTCTGATTTGCATATTTGCTATTTTCATACAGTACTTCAATTGATTAACTCAACAGAAAGTTCTAAAGATCTCCAGTATTTAATACTTCTGATACAACCAGCTTAAGCAAAAGAATTTTCAATTATGATAGCAGTTTAACAGAACAAAAAGTTTTTTTTTTTGAGGTGGAGTTGCGCTCTGTCACCCAGGCTGGAGTGCAGTGGCTCGACCTCGGCTCACTGCAAGCTCCGCCTCTCAGGTTCATGCCATTCTCCTGCCCCAGCCTCCCTAGTAGCTGGGACTACAGGTGCCCGCCACCATGCCCGGCTAAATGTTTTGTATTTTTAGTAGAGATGGGGTTTCACTGTGTTAGCCAGGATGGTCTCGATCTCCTGACCTCGTGATCCGTCCGCCTCGGCCTCCCAAAGTGCTGGGATTACAGGCGTGAGCCACTGCGTCCGGCCAGAACAAAACTTTCAAAAACACACTTTTAAAGTACTGAAGTTACTGAAACTCTGAAACCTGAAATGCTCCAAAATTTAGAACTTTTGATCCCTGACATGAGGCCCAAAGGAAATGCTCATTGAAGAATTTCAGATTTCAGATTTTCGTATTAGGGATGCTCTACTGGTAAGTACAATGTTAATATTCTAAACTCTGAAGTTCAAAATCCAGAACACTTCTGGTCTCAAGCATTTGGGATAAGGGATACTCAACCTGTACAAGATATTTTCTCCCTAAGAAGAACCAGACTGTTATTTTTAAGTTAGAAATCTATAAGCAAAAGACTGGCATTCTCAGACAGAATGTGGACCATTCATAGGGTACTTCTGAAACTAAAAACCAGTTTTGTAAGCTAAAAAATGTTGGCCTCCAAAATGTAATGCTTTCATGGTTGTATTCAAAGTGAAGCGTATGTATTCTGAATTTTTCTGAAAGACTGACTCTAGGATTGGACACATCGTGTTTCAGGAAGAAGAAATGTGTTTATATGTTGCCAGCTACTTGTTCCAATAATTTTTAGTGCCTATTGTAGATCTTGCTCTTAAGGACTTTATTGTCTGGTTGGAACATAAGATAGTGACAATTAGAAAATGTTGTAAAACCAGTGCTGTAAAAATAGCAGTGCTGGCCAGGCATGGTGGCTCACGCCTATAATCCCAGCACTTTGGGAGGCTGAGGTGGGCAGATCACCTGAGGTCAGGAGTTCGAGACCAGTCTGACCAACATGGAGATACCCCGTCTCTACTAAAAAAAAAAAATATATATATATATATATATAAAATTAGCAGAGTGTGGTGGCACATGCCTGTAATCCCAGCTACTCGGGAGGCTGAGGCAGGAGAATTGCTTGAACCCGGGAGGCGGAGGTTTTGGTGAGCTGAGATTGCACCATTGCACTCCAGCCTGGGTGACAAAAGCGAAACTCTATCTCAAAAAAAAAAAAAATAGCAATGTTATAAATGAAGGTGCTCAGGGGCAGAGAGGCTCTCAGTCAGGAAGGAGTCCTGTGGGAAGTAAAATCCCAGCATAAGGCATGAAAGAGCAAGACTAGAGAAAGGAATGGGGAGGGATTCTGAGCAGTGGTAACAGTGTGTATAAGACTAGGCCGGGCACGGTGGCTCATGCCTGTAATCCCAGTACTTTGGGAGGCTGAGGCGGGCAGATCACAAGGTCAGGAGTTTGAGACCAGCCTGACCAACACGGCAAAACCCCATCTCAACTAAAAATACAAGAATTAGCTGGGCGTGGTAGCATGCGCCTGTAATCCTGGCTACTTGGGAGGCTGAGGCAGGAGAATCGCTTGAACCTGGGAGGCGGAGGTTGCAGTGAGCCAAAATTGTACCACTGCATTCCAGCACGCGTGACAGAGTGAGATTCTGTCTCGAAAAATAAAAAAATAAAAAAGTAAACACATTTCCCCACCTAACTGAAAGGATGTTTGAAATTAGGGGAGCAGTTTGGTGAATTTCCTCTGTCTCTGTCACAGGCTAAAGGCTTGCATAAGCTGCTTTAGTTCTGAGCTTATTTCCTCATCCGTAAAATAGGGATAGCCATAGGAACCTCCGAGAGCAGCTGTGGAGAGTAAATGCTATCATGACTGTAAAATGCCTAACGTTGTTTCAGGCACAATAAAGGTGATGGAGGGAACGTTTATCAAGCTTGGTTGAGATTTCCAAGCTATGGGTCATATCTCATTGGTGGGTTATAACCAACAATTAAAAACAAAATGGGAAAAAAAGAAAATAAATAGTGCAAATCAGTGCATCATAGAAGTAAGGGTAAATATTGAGTAGATTATTTATTTTTGAGACAGGATCTTGCTCTGTCACCCAGGCTGGAGTGCAGTGGCACACTCATCGGTCATTGTAACCTCAAACTCCTGGGCTCAAGCAGTTCTCTCCCCTCAGCCTCCTGAGTAGCTGGGACTAGAGGTGTACATCATCACACCCACTTAATTGTTTTAAATTTTTTTGTAGAGACAGAGTATCGCTGTGTTGCCCAGGCTTGGGTAAATATTTAAAAGGTTAAATATTCATGGAACTTTTCTTTGAGTTGTACATGGCTTTATATGTGTGCATTGGGTAAGGATATAAAATATATTTCTCACTGAAGGTTGCAGTTAAAGTTTGAAAACTACTTGTATAGTCCAAACTCTCATTTCTCAGTGACTCAAAGACTTAGCACACCAAAGCAAACAAAAAACCACTCTATCGGAGTATGCTGTTTTGAAAGAAGCAATTTAAACCTTCAGGCTTAAAAAAAAATAGCTTTGAAAAGCATCCTTAATTTAAGAGTCTGAATTTTGGCTCTGCTGCTTACTATCTCCTAGGGTATTATTATTGGAGAGTTGGATTGTTTTATTAGTTGATATGTGTAAAAATGTTTTGAGAATGATGCCTGGTACGTAGTAAACCTTGGGAAACTATTTGTGGATGTTACTATGTAAAAGTGGTAGTACTCTGCATTTAGGTAGATTTGTGCAGTGCACTAGGGACATAGTAGGTGCTTATTTTCCATTTGATTCTTTAGAAAGTATCTCTTAGATGCCAGTTAGCCATTTTCTTTTCTTTTTTCTTTTTTCTGTTTTTTTTTTTTTTTTTTTTTTTTTTTGAGACAGGGTCTTACTCTGTCACCCTGGCTGGAGTACCCAGGCATGATCACTGCTCACTGCAGTCTCAGCCCTCTGGGCCCAAGGGATCCTCCTATCTCAGTCTCCCAAGTAGCTGGGACCACAGACATGTACCACCAAGGCTGGCTAATTTTTTTATTTGTGGTTTTGTAGAAATTGGGTCTCCCTATGTTGCCCAAGCTGGTCTCGAACTACTGGGCTCAAGCAGTCCTCCTGCCTTGGTCTCCCAAAGTGCTGGGTCTGCAGGTGTGAGCCTTCGCATTATGCCAAGTTGACCCTTTTTTGTGTCATCATACACATTCCCTGTCTTCTTGGAGCTTGCAGTCTAAGATGCTGTCACTAAAATGACAACAGCCTTTCTCTTCTATGTACTTTTTATATTTGACTGTTTGCTTGGGAGCCATGAATGTTTTTGTCCCAAGGGAATAAATAATGTATAATGCATTTAAGCCTTGGACGCACAATAGACATAATAAAGTATATTATAATAAAATGTCATCTTAGGCACTTAAAAAATTCGGTTTAAGGACTTACTGGGAGGGAGAAATTATGGAACATTTTCTTTTCTGGTTCTTAAAATATGTTTTTGGCCTGGAAGAAACAAGTGTCAAAGTTGTTTTTAAGATTATTAGGTTGACTTCTCTTACAGTGAGTAGTTGGTGTCAGCAAATTGATTTGCAATGAGAAAGATGACTGTGCCTTTTGCTGAGCAGTGGTGGATAATGAGACTTCCACTTCAATAAGCCCATTGGCAATACCGAGTCATAACCTGGGTGAATAGGAGTTAATCTTGGCTGCCTGGCAGAAGTGGATTTGTTATATAATTTATGATACCCAGAAATCCTTTGGGGAGGTCTTTATTATCTTATTATCATGACAGTATCCATCTATGCCTGAAGATTAATTTTTGTTGTTCTCATCTAGTTCCACCAGAGCGATTCTCCTAACTGAAAGGGTAGTGACTTGTTAAATGCCTGCATTTGGCTTTTGCTTTGACACAAAGGTATGCTAATCAAGATTGGATGTTAGAAATCCAGAAATATTTCAGTTAGTGATTTATTAATAGTTTAGAGATTTTTTTTTCTCCTGTTAAACTGACTTCTGAAAAATGAGTCATATTCAGGGTTTCAAACATTTCCTCTTTGACCAGCCTCAAAAAAGGTTTATCAGTGTTTGTCTTGTAGATTGTTGCTGCAATTCATTTGTGTCAGTTCTGCCACTGCTGAAACAAACACAAGAGGGGTATCAGTTTGGTTTTCCATCATTTGACACAAGCGGACTTCTTAATTCTGTCACTGGTGGACGATCACTGTTAAACAAGCCGGTACTATTTTTTATGACTCACTGAGAAGTCATGTGGTAGTGTGATACCCTGTCTCCAGCTACCAGTGTTTAAACTTGTAATTTTCAATATATTGTGTTAAAACAGACTTCTAATTCTGGCTATTTTTCTTTTCAATTTTAGGCCTAAAATTGGAAGCTCTGTTTTTATAAAACAGCCTCCTAGAAAAGTCACCGGTGTTGCTATTCTCTTTCTACCCCAAATATCATAACTGGGCCTGGGGGCGGGCAGAGTAAGAGCTGGCTGTTTCACATGGTTAAGCAGAATGTGTGGGTATGCCAGCCAGCGGAGGTGGAATCTGCCCTTTGCTTTCTCAGCAAGTAGCTCTGGCTTTGGGGGCCCTGTTGAGGACTTTAGTTGTTGGCCTTTCTCACAGTCATGTGAAACAAAGTTCATTGTCTCTGGTGGCTGTAAAGAGATGGAGGACCTTTATTGTCTGTATCACTTACCCTCTTTGATAAGGTATGTGCTTCAGCCCTCCAAGGTAAAAGTCACTCTGTCATCAAGTGAACAGTGGTATAACATCTCAAGAGGTGTAACACTGGCCATGAGTCCTTGTGTTTTAAGCAGTTGAATTCGTATTTAAAGCAAGTAGTATGCAGTATTCAAAAAAGCTGCTGGCTGTTGCTTCTGCATCTCTAGACACCTTAAATATGATGCCTTTATTTGTTGAGGTGGGGAAGATGCAGTTCAGACCAGCAGCCTGAGGCTTTTCACTGGAGTGTTCCCAGTTGGTGAGCCCCTTGGTCTTCCTAGAGTGCAGTGCATGGCTGTGGCTTCAGTAAACCCTTGGACATAACACCCTGACTGAAAAGAGAGGCAGAAGTGATTTCCATTAATGTGAATTTTTTCTAAGGTCCTGAGGTACAGGTCAAAAAGAGACATGACAGGTTGAACATCTCCCTATGTCAGCTTCATATTCTGGCTTTTGCTGTATTTGAGGTGAAAATTAGCTTGTGAAGTGAGGAGAGATGGAACCGTGTACTGCTGGCTGAGAAGCTGTGTTTGTATCACATTATCTGAGAAACTCATAAGGTAAAGAATAATTGGAGTAATAAGATAATCCTCTCCTCTCTTTCCTCTCTGAAGGTAGTGGGTGCTTCGAATGGGGGGAGTCCAAGAAAAAATAGACCTTAAGAATCAGGGCTGGGCCCAGTGCTCACACCCATAAACCAAGTGCTTTGGGAGACTGAGGCAGAAGGATTGCTTGAGCCCAGGAGTTCGAGACCAGTCTGGGCAACATAGCAAGACCCTGTCTGTACAAAAATAAAAATGAAAAAAGTAGCTGGGTGTGGCACCATGTGCCTGTAGTCTTAGCTGCTTTGGGAGGCTAAGGTGGGAGGATCGTTTAAGCCCAGAAGTTTGAAGTTAACAGTGAGTTATGATTGCACCACCGCACTCTGGGCTGGCAACAGAGCCAGATCCTGTCTCTAAAAAGAAAAAATCAGCTCTTGAGAACTGAATTGAGTTCTGCATTCTTGGGACTCAACTCCCTTTACTCTTTCCTGTTGAGTGTTTGTTGACATCATCCTATAATTTGAATTGGTATAAATAGCTACCATTTATTGAGTACTAATTGTGTGTGAGAAAGCGCTAAACATCTCAGATTCAGCATTTATTCAATCACGAGTTAATATATTTAAAGCAATAAAGCCTTGTACAGAGCATGTGCTCAGTATCAGTGACTATTATTCCTTCTACAGATACTTATCAATGTGCCATGTGCCACATAGCCTAGGTGCACAGGGTAAAGTGGCGAATAAGGCAGGTAAAATGCCTGCTATTAGAGGGAGCAGGCAATAAATAAGTCAGCAAATTAGAATTTCACAGAGTTGTAAGTGCCGTGAAGAAGTAAAACAGCGTTGTGCTGAATTAGAGGGAAGTGGCATTTGGATTGGTTGAACATGGAACACATGTCAGCATGTGAACTGAGACCCATCTCATATGAAGCAGCCATTTATTCTTCACCGTGACCTTTTTTTTTTCATCGCAGAACTCAGTCTCATTTTTTTGTTAATTGATAAATAATATATGTAGTTTTGAGACATGTGATAATATGATACATTCACATTATGTGTAAAAATCAAATCAGGGTAATTGGGATATTATATCACCTTAAATATTTATCTTTTCTTTATGCCGGGATCATTTAAATTATTCTCTTCCACCTATTTTGAAATGTACATTAGATTATTGTTGACTGGAGTCACCCTACTGATTTTTCCAACGCTAGGTCTTACTTCTGTTTGTACCCACGAACCCACTTCTTTTCATCTCCCCTCCCGCTCCCCTTCCCTGCCTCTGGTAACTACCTAGAGAAGATAACTGTCTCTCTCTTCCTGAGATCCACTTTTTTAGCTCACACATGAGTGAGAACATGTGCTATTTGTCTTTCTGTGCTTGGTTTATTTCACTTAACGTAATGACCTCTAGTTCCATCCGTGTTGCCTATGACAGGGTTTCATACTTTTTTATGGCTGAATAATATTCCATTGTGTATATGTACCACATTTTCTTTATCCATTCATCCATGGATGGGCACTCAGGTGGATTCCATATTTTGGCTATTGTGAATAATGCTACAATAAACATGGGAGTGCAGATCTCTCCAGTATATTGATTTTCTTTCCTTTGCACATATACCTAGTAGTGCAATTGCTAGATCATACAGTAGTTCTATTTTCAGTTTTTTGAGGGCCCTTTATACTGTTTTCCATAGTGGCTATACTCATTAACATTTCCACCAACAGTATACGAGGGTTCCCATTTTTCCACATCCTTGCCATTCATTATTCTGGTTTTTTTTTTTCATAACCATTTTAACTGGGGTGAGATAATATTTTGTTGTGGCTTTTATTTACATTTCTGTGATGATTAGTGATGTTGAGCATTTTTTCGTATACCTGCTGGCTATTTTCATGTCTCCTTTTTTGAGAAACATCTATTCAGATCTTTTGCCCATTTAAAAACCAGATTAGAGTCGGGCACAGTGGCTCAAGCCTGTAATCCCAGCACTTGGGAGGCTGAGGCAGGCGGATCACCTGAGGTCAGGAGTTTGAGACCAGCCTGGCCAACATGGTGAAACACTGTCTCTACTGAAAATACAAAAATGAGCTGGGCCTGGTGGCATGCGCCTGTAATCCCAGCTACTTGAGAGGCTAAGGCAAGAGAATCACTTGAACCTCGGAGGTGATTGGTTGCAGTGAGCCGAGATCATGCCACTGCACTCCAGCGTGGGCGACAGAGTGAGACTCTGTCTCAAAAAAAATAAATAAATAAAATAAAAATCAGATTATTATTATTATTATTTTGCTATTAAGTTGTTTGAGCTCCTTATATATTCTGGCTGTTAATCCCTCGTCAGATGGATAGTTTGCAGATTTTTTTTCCCATTCTGTGGATTGTCTCTTCACATTGTTGATTGTTTACTTTGCTGTGTAGAAGCTTTTTAGCTTGATATAACCCCATTTGTCTCTTTTTGCTTTGGTTGCCTGTGCTTTTAAGGTCTTACACAAAAAATCTTTGCCCAGACCAGTGTCCTAGATCATTTCCCCAGTGTTTTCTTCTAGTAGTTTCATAGTTTCATGTCTTATATTTAAGTCTTCAATCCACTTTGATTTGATTTTTGTATATAGTGTGAGAGAGGGGATCTAGTTTTATTCTTCTGCATTTAGTCATTTAGTTCACAGTGATTTGTTTTAGTTCCCGTTTTCAACTGAGAAAACTGAGATGGAATATGGTTAAGTGTGTGCTAGAGAGTTGGTAGAGCTGGGCTGTACAAACCTAGTCATTTTGTATCCAATGCATGTACTTTCCCTCCTGGAAGGCACATGACTATACTGGAGCAGCTGAAGGAGCTGCAATATCTGTGCAACTGGTTTTTGAGTGAGAGAATTGAATGTTGGTTGCAGAACAGTCAAGACACTGAACGCAATTCAGAAAAGTTGCATGTAATTTCACAGACCCCCTATTGTTGGATGCAACATTTGTGTGTGTGTGTGTGTGTGTGTGCATGAGCGCACGCAGTTTATTCTGGGGCCATAGTTGTCTTTGAGTCTTCAGACTTATTGATGACTGAAAGAACTTATGGTGCTGCTGCTTTATTTTATATTTTTTTTATGTTGTTTCTTAAAATAGGGCATAGCTGCTAGGGCAGGGTTTTAATAGACAGCATTGTGATGGCCATTAGGTGGCAGCAATTTTGGCAGGTCATGTGGGTGGGAAGTGGGCAGGAACGAATCATCAGATGTCTTACTTTGCAAAGCTTGCAGTACCACAGTGCCTTCCAACAGGTATAGAGCTCTATTTTTAATTACCTGCTTATCTTTGCACATGTTAATGTACTCTGGGGCCTCATGCCACATGAGCATTTGTGAAAATAAGTAACTTAAAAAAAAAATCAAAGCCTAAACCTTGGGGCCTCAAGTTTCAACCTGCAGAGAATGTATTCAAATAAAGATGTGCAAACATGAGCATTTCCTGTCAGTCTTTGAAACTTAAACACTTTCTTAATAGGCTCTTCGGCACGTAAAATCAAAGAGAAATTGTCTCAGTGATAGGAATTGAAACCAAGAGGGTAGCCAAGTTCAGGTTAGATTTGGGCTTTCAGTTTCATGGGATATGGTTTAGATCAAATACCTGTTTCAGCTGGAAGGTTGATCATGTTATTGTACAGAGAAAGACTTCTGAGAGATTTTTGCTTTCAGCCTTTCACATGGTGTCTGAATGCTGGGATGGGGTTCTTCTTTGGGAACAAGATGATGACAGCAAATATGTACACAATAGAATAAAGCTCCTGAAGTATTCTGTGGCATATCTACTTGAAGGAGGTCTAACGGTGTAAAAATTGCAATTGGAAAGATTCTTGTAGCCAGTTAGTCATACCATCTTTTAAATAGCATCCTACTGGTCCACGTAGTTATAATGGAATTTGACAGCTTTCATGAACTTGGGATCATTGGTCCTGTTGTTCAGCTAAGGGTCCTATGATATATTTGACTAGAAATTGTGGCCTAGTCAGTTGGTTCTGAACCATGAATCAGAACATCTAGCTATTAGATCTTCTCTCTCTTTGCTCTCTGAATAGAAGAGATCTGAGTGACATAGCTGTGTCTTGGTAGGGACTCTTTCAGTTGTGATAGAAAACCTGATATCTAACTTATGCAAAGGAGAGTTTGTTGGCTCACACCTGTGAAGTTCAGGCTTTGATCTTGACTCTAGGAACAGTTGGATTCAGGGTGTAAATAATGCCTTCAAAATTCAGTTTCCCTTTGTCTCTTCATACTGCTTTCCACTTGGTGATTTCATTTTTGGGTTCTACATGCATTTGAGCTGAGCCCCATGTGATAAACAGGGACCATTTAATCCTCACAGTGACCCTTGAATAGGCATTCTTATTTTCTCTGGTAGCTCTTTCTGGTAGCATCTCCAGCCTCCTGTATTTTCAGGGTTGAGATTCTGTCTGGCTGGCTTGTCATGGGCATATCCTGGGTCCAGTCATTAAAGCCAGGGGCATGTGAGGCCTTGGTGGGGCTGAGTCCCATAGTTCTTTATGAACCCCACCCAGCCATATGGCCGAGAGCGAGGGAAAAGGATCTGCTGGTGAAAATTGGGTAATCACCTGATGAAGAGCCTGGATGCTGGGAAGGCAGACACGTCTGCTACAAATCTGTCCTTTGACCCAGTCTGCAGCTTGACAGCCCATGTTAGTCTTCACACTAAATCCAGCCCATTGACCATTTCCAGGCATTCCACATTTCTCTTTTGAATGAGCCTCTTGCTCCCTGGGAATGTGAATCACTCAATCCATGGGCCAGACCCTTCTACCCCTGATGTTAAACCTTTGATAAGGGGACTGTTACTCATTAGACCTTAAGATGGTCATCATCTTTGTCCTCTTCTTTTCCTTGGAGGGAGTGTGAGGAGGAAGTTGATCTTCTTTTGAAAGAATAAATTGAGGAAATTTAGATATAAGTGAAAGATGTCTTTAGGATTAAGCTGCTTTTCTCCCCATTCCCCATCATTTAAAAACACTTCCTTAAAATCCCTGGAGCCAGAATCACTGGATCATTGGATTGGTTAGTTTTTTTTTTTTTTTTTTTTTTTTTTTTGAGACAGAGTCTCGCTCTGTAGCCCAGGCTGGAGTGCAGTGGCACAGTCTTCCTCACTGCTACCTCTGCCTCCCAGGTCCCACTTCAAGCAGTTCTCCTGCCTCAGGTTCCCAAGTAGCTGGGATTACAGGCATGTGCCACCATGCCCAGCTAATTTTTGTATTTTTAGTAGAGACAGGGTTTCACCATGTTGGCCAGGCTGGTCTTGAACTCCTGACCTCGTGATCCACCTGCCTCGGCCTCCCAAAGTGCTGGGATTGCAGGTGTGAGCCACTGCGCCTAGCCTGGTTAGCCTTTTTGATGTGATTCGCAGTGAAGCAAGACTGAAAGGATATACTCCAAAATATTAACCGTAGGTGGTGAAATTAGTGATTGGCTTTTTTTTTCTTTATGCCTCTCTGTACTTTCTAAACTTCACAAAATAATTATGTAATACTTTTGAATTTGCCAGCAGGAAAGAGAGCCTAGTGACCTCACTTTTCTGACCAGGTTACTGATGTGGTTGAAAGCAGGAATTCTTTTATTGTATGGATCTTTTCTGTCCCTCTTCCTCTTCCTGTCTGCTATGCATTAGCAGTCAACCTCCATCGTGGGGAAAAAGCTGATAAATATGGTCTTAATGGATTTAGATTTTTTTTTTTTTTTAAGAATTAGCAAACATTAAGAGGTTGATTGGTTACCACGTGGTGAACCTGAGGCCTACTTAGAGGCCTTTGGCTCCCGAAACCACATATCTACATTTGTGGTCATCCAGGTGCCCTTTAAGACATTTGGATGCAGTCATTTATCATCTGTATATTGTGTTCCTTCGTCATCTTTGGACTCATTTCATAATTTCCTTTCTTGCCTTTTACTTAGATGCAAAAATCTAACCTTATCTCCAGTTCACTAATTTTCAGTCAGTTGCTGACTCCCAAGTTCTCAGAAGGTGATTGAAAAATGAGCAGTTGATGTGGTAATTGGGTGTTTTGAGGACTAATCAGCTACAATCAGGTAAACCTCCAGGGTGGCTTATAACCATATGCTGACTGGAAGGAGGGTATTAGTGCTAATCAGTGGTTTACTTTCAGTGGGCTCTACTGAGGCTCCATCCTAAGGAATAAAACAAGCTGCAAGCTTATAACGGAGATGAAGAGTGCAGCAGGCATGCCGTTTTTATTAGAGTAAGGTTCAGTACAAATCCAGGATGGCTTTCTGGTTTTAAACAGGGAAAGTCACTGGAAAAGCTGGTGTGAAAACAAAGAATGACCTAGAAATTTGGTGCCCATTTATGATGCTCCCCCTTGCACATAAGTGGGTAGTTAGAAATGCCCAGATCAATAGTGACAGCAAAAAATATTTCAAGTATGGGTCAGTGAAATGATATAGCCCTTTTTTGGTTATTTTGAGTTATGTGGGATTAAACATGTAGCTCAGTTTGGAAGCCCAGAGACCAAAAAAATGGTTCATTATTTGGTATTTGGAAACTTTATAGTATGTGCGTGTGTTGGCTTGGCTGTATTTGGCAAGTAGGCATTTGTTCTAGCCAGCCCACACTGGCTTCAGTCCTGAGGCCTCAACTGGACATATATTCTTAGTAGTGTATTCAAAGGGTGCAATGTGAGGGACATTGAGAACACTTTCAAAAAGAAATGACTTTATGCTAAACTGGCTGGTCTTAGTCATGTGACCTAAGATGATTTTTATAGAAATATAGCCAGGTTTCTTTTTTAAAAGTTTTCTCTGTCCTCCCTACCCCCTTTCTCCCTTCCTTCCTCCCTCTTTTCTTTTGCACTTTTGAGATTGGTTGATGTAAAAAGTCATGGGTTCCTCTCCAACCCTAACTGGAACTGCTGTTGCTTGTTGCTGCTGTACATTTTAGGACAAAAAGTCTTTTAAAAGCTGGAAAATAGAAGCAGACGGGTCTCGTTTGCTTTGGCAGAGGGATCAACTTTCCCTCCCAAGTAGCTCTGGATAAGACCTAATCTCCAAAGGTGATCTTTGAAGTCTTAAGTTGGAAGTGGCAGCAGCAACTGTGCATTTAAAGTGTTCCCTCAGTCTTCCTTGTTATTTTTGCACATTTACTTTCTAGGAAGTAGTTTACAAATGGACACCAGCCATATTCCGTCTTTTTCTCAGGTCATTCAGAGTCTTGCTGCCAGGTGGGATCAAGGGGCTCCTGTGGTCTTGCCTTGAGACTCTCCGGAGGATGGCTGTGCCAGTACAGCCGCCTCAGCCCCTGGCAGCTGTAGAAAAGCTGTCTGAGGAATTCATGTACTTATGTTCTCTGGCCTTTGGGTATCTGGCATATGTAGGAAGAAATAAAAAGCTGCACCCAGCTAGCTCTACAAACTATTTAGATGAAAGTTGAAAAGATGGGCTTTTTATATTGCTAATATGTAGGAGCACCAGCATCTGGCAGTGGTTTCTTGCTGCTGAATAGATTCTAGATGGGAACAGAATGGAGGAGTGGAATGGATTGGTCCCTTCTGTCAAGGGAGCCTCAGAGCAGATCTCAAGTGCCTTGCTGACACTGACTTTTGGTGCCAGCATTTGCCTCCTGTTTTTTAGCTCCTCATTTCACAAGTCTGTTCCTTGGGTGACAGGCTGTCCATTAGTAGTAGCCAACATGCATTCCTCTGAGTGGGCTTCCTGACCCAGCGAGCTGCAGCAGTTTACTTGGGTCTGTTTTCCATGTCTGGGCCTGTTACTGACCCTCCAGAGATCAAACTAAGATGATTAAGGAGAGGGAAGGCTGCAAAACTGGTGTTTCCTATCCCTCGTTGTTCAGATTGGAGTAGCCCTGCTTTCCCTCTGCTTTTGGACTTCTGCTTTTTCTTTGACTCTGATAGTCTTCGGCAAGGAGTAGTGTGAGATCTGTTCACCAAGGAGGCAAAGTGCCTGTCCTTAGGAGGGTTGCACATTTAGAACTTTGGCCTCACTGAATGCCAAAAAAGGTGAAATAGTCCCAGAATATTAGACCTTGGAAAGACTAACCCAGACCTCTCACTTTAATGTCAGTGTCACAGAAACTCAGAGAGGTTAAGTGGCTTGCTCGAGAGTGCACATTGCTCAGGAGGATTTCACACCAGAACCAAAGGCTTCCTGGGGGCGTATTCTGTTCCTATTGACTTGGTTCCTCAGGAATATACTTAGGCATTGATAGGATGTTGGACATTTTCTTCTTGGGGCACCAGGACCTCCTTAGGGGTAGGGGAATATCCTGGCACACATCATAGCAGAGAACAGTAGTGAGACCAGTGATGGAAAGTGGCGAGTTTAGAGTCAGACTGCCTGGATTTGAATCCTTCTCCTCCATTGGCTGTGTGACCTCAGGCTACCTCCCTCAAGCTCTATTCACTTCCTCCCTCTGTAAAATGAAGATTATATTGTCTCCTTATAGAGTCGTGGATTACATGTGATAATTCATGGCAATAAATATATGTAATTATTTTTACAATATTGTTATTAATATACATTAATAACATGAGCCAACCATATCAACCCTCTCCCTCCTCCTTTCCATTTCATGCTTATAGACATTTAAGGACCAGAATTAAACCTGCCTTCTCTCTGAAACTTGCCCATGGAAAGTCTGGCAGACTGGTTTTATTTTCCAGCCTTACTGCTTAGTAGTTAAGAGACCTGTTTCCTAATCTATGAAAGCTGCAACAACTCTTTTCTTGAGGTTGTTGGGAGGCTTGAAGGTGATGATGAATATGAAGCATGTAGCCCCAGGCTCCACAGATACTGATTTCACGTCCCCAGTCCCTCTCTACCTTTCTTTCCGTAATAGTAGTTCACACTTCTCTCTCCTTCTCCTGTCTGCATTTGTACAGAGTCTCAGTGTGAGTTTGTCGTCTGTGGTGGTTCTGTTCTGTAAGACACAGTTGAGAGTAAGCCCCTAGAAGACAGGGACTTGCCTGGTTGTCATTTCATGATCTGCCTAGGAGATGGGAACAACTTCCTGATCCCTCTTTGGAGCTAGAGCAACCCAGGGACTGCAGCCTCTGGGATTGCCCTTTGGGCTCAGCAGTGGCCGCTCCAGGCCTAGGACCAGGCAGCCAGCCAAGCCCATCCCCAGGAACAGCGGCCAGCGCTGGCACAGGGGAGGAAAGAGTCTGGAGGCTGATGTGCAGAGGAGGGAGGGAGAGGCAGAGCAGCTGGGCTGAGACTGAGGGAGAGAAGCTGGAGGCTGATCTTGGTCCAGCAGAAGCTGAGCAGAGCTGCTGTCTTTGGTCTTTCAGGTAAACACTCAAAGCTATAAGTAGAAAAGAAAAAAAGCCTAGAAGTTGGTTTCCCCAGTTCATGGGTTTTTTTTTTTTTTTCCTTCTTTCTTCTGCCTTTTCTTTCTCCACATCCCTCCTTGTCTCTGGCTCCATTCAACCCATTTGTGTCCCTTGCTAATGCAGGAGAATGGTCACTTACTGTGAGCAGACCTGAATCGCTATGGGAGATCCGGGCTGGCTCCTGAAAAGAGCACTGTTCTAGGAGAAGGGAGATGATTCTGTCACCAACGTTGTGACAATAATTATAACTACTATAGAGGCTAACACCAACCAAATGCTTTCTGTGAGTCAGGTATTGAGCAGAGCATTTACCTGCGTTATTTATTCTACCCAATAGTGCTTTGAGGTACAACTGCCTCCTTTTAAAGTTCCATGCGGACAGTTCCCATTATTTGGTGAGATTGCCATGGCAATGGCAATGGCAATGGTTTGTCTTGGTTTGTCTGAGCTCATCCTCTTCATCACTGCGCTTCTGTTTCCTCCATTCCTAAATAGACTCCTTGACCTCAGTATGTCTCTGTTTAGTTTCCTGTAAAATGGGGGTAATTGCTTCACAGAGCTACATTTATATATAGCTTTCTTAATGTATTAACAAATACCAAATGATATTCAGGACTAATAATGCTCTGTTGCTGTTGAAAATTTGGTGCTGGGATGTCCAGATTGTGCTGAGGCTGTCCACTTCAGAGGTGGCAGTGATGGAGAGGAGGACCAACTGGGAAGGCAGTTCCATTAAATTAGTAACTGAGTGGAAAGCTAGACATCCTTTCTTTTGCAGAGATCTACAGAGTTGGGACTAAGTGGAGAGGGGAAGGAGTTTGGAACTGGCTGAAAGCCTGCTCCAGGTTAGGGACTGGGCATAACCAGCAATTCATTGTCCGTTGGGCACAGCAGATACTCAGCTTGATTTTATTCAGGATCAATCACAAGGAAATCCTGTGTTGTGGAGAGTCTGATCCTCCAAGCATTACTGGGTAGTGGTGTATTTGAGTAGGATCAGTGCTGTGGCAAGATAATCGGTTTTGGAACAAGCCCTGGGCCAGTGACTCAGTGCAGGGATAGGAAGTCCTGGCCAGCTGGGCCTGTGGAATCTGAGGCCTGGAGCCCATTGTTCAGATGGGGTAAGTTGGGGCTTCCAACAGGCTAACCAGATACTACTGAGCTACTACTACTACTGATACAGTAACAGCTGTCATATCAAGTGTTTTCTCTGAAGCCATGTACCTTTAATCTGCATTTCCTCACTGAATCCTTTCAAGAGCTCTATCAGGCAGATATCGTTTTGCAGATTGAGGAAATTCAGGCTTCCATTAGGGTCAAACAATTAGCCAGTGGCGCAGTTGGGCGTCCTTTTCAGAGCTGGAGCTTTTAACTGTGCTGGTGGACAAAAACGTCACACGTTTAGGGCATCTGGACTAATTCTCGTTTCCACATCTGGTGGGGCTGAGCCTGGGTGCATGGTGCCTGCCTGGATCATGGCAGCAGGGCTGGCCTGGGGAGAGGGCAGTGAGTAGGAGATCCTTCTTGAGCACCGAGCACAGACCATGTGTTCTCTCTCCAGTGGCTGATGGTGAGATTTGCTGCTCTGGGGTTGCTGTGGTGTCACTCCTGAACTTGGGGCCGGTCCGTCATGTGTTCTCTCTAGATGCTTTGCTGGGGGTGGGCTCAGCAATCTAGCCTAGGGGTAAATGTCATGGTATCTTGAGCCAGATGTGTGATCATGGGTAATTTACTTTCCTCAGCCTCAGTTTCCTTGTTTTTAAATGAGGCTGTGATGAGTATATGTGAGTTCATGTCCCCAAAAGTGCTTAGCATAGTGCCTGGCACCGTATCAAGTGCTCAATAATTGATGACTGCTATTATTAGCTGTTAGCCATCAGCTAGTGAGTCTAGGGGAGACCTTCAACTTTAAAACACTTGAAGTGCTGCCAGCCTGGGCCGTGGGGCTGGGCACTGTGATGGAGCCTGGGGAAAGCTCTGGGAGAGCAAAAGTATTTTCCCAGAGAAGGGGGTGGACACAGAAGAAGGTAGACCACTGGGCAGTAATCAGAGTAATCGGGGGACCATACTCACCAGATCTGGAGATATTTTCTTCTGGGTTTAGACCACCACTCGCCTCAACACTCAATGGAATGGGGGCATTTCAAAGAAAGAGACCAGAGTGGAAGAACGATCCAACCTTCTGGCATTTGCTGATTGATCATCTGTTGAAACTAATTTTCTTCTCCTTTTTTTCATCTGCTGGGCATGTTAAAAGCTTTCAGGTTTCAGCTGGTTCTGCTGTGTCAGGTAGTCAAAAGATACTCTTACATGGAGGGCTGGTTGGCTCAATGGGATTAGGGCCTCTTTGGGAGCCCCATCTGTTCTGTCCCTACCTGAAGGCCTTGGCGCCAGGATTTGGAGGAAGCTGCTAGGATGAAGCATCTGTCCAGTGGGGGCGGGGTGAGTGGCCTGGGGTAGGTGGGTCAGATGGAGGCCAGGAAATCCTCTTATCTCGCTGGGTGCCCATGCCTCACTCAGCAGCAGGAGCTGAGCAGCAAACCCTGGTGAGTCAGCGTGCCTGGGAATTAGAGTTGCCAGTCTGTGAGCATGTGGGGTTTGTGTAAGTTTGGGCCTTTTGTTTCTTTCAGCATTCTAGTCTTTAGAAACACAAATCTGGAAACCAGGCCCTCCACATGGTACAGTCCTTGTTTTGAGATAATTCAGCTCGCACAGTTGCTTCCCTTGTACCATGGTCTTCCAAGAATTAACCCCTTGCCATTTGAAATTGTAATGAGTTGTACTTATGGCTTACTAGCTGTAGTCTTAAAGCATAAAAAGTCTTTTAAAAAACTTACTTAGGATGGTTGTTTTCCATACCAAAAGCCCTTATAAGAGCTTCAGTGTATTTTTGAAGCCTAAGTAAAACTACAAGTCTTTGAGGGCATGTTTGGACATGTATTTTTGTCATTGTTCTCTTTGCGGGTGGAGAAGGGGACAGGCCTTGATATGACTAATCTCTAATAACTACAGGAATGATTGTGCTCTTCATTTTAAACTTACTGTATACTCAGAGCTTATCCTCAGAGAGAATTCCTCTTGAAGACGACCCCCAATTTATCCATGCGCTATTTGGAGGAAGCCAAGTATTTCAGGCAAAGTTTAAAGCTCCAGCCTTTCATAAAAAACACCTTCTGTCCCACTGCCGGTTTTCAAAGATCTTTTAGTTTGGATCATAGAGGTCCATGAAAGCTCCCTAGACCTGGGGAGGCCCGGGTGACTGACGTTGACTTCTGTTTAGTGTCTGTTTCCTGCTACACTTCTGGCTCCTGGTCCACACTTCATTAACAACGTAATTGCAGTGGCTGCCATTATTATAGCAGTTGGCAAAGTTTTATAAATACTAAATTGTACATGGATTTTCCAACAAACCAGTTGAAGGTAGGAATAAGAGTCCTAAGTAGCCAGAGTCATCTTAGAGAAATCACCTCGCTTCTGGCTCAGAAATGTCTAGCAATTTGTTTAAAAAACCACTTTTAAATTATATAAATAATTAATAAACCACCATGACGAGTTTGTTATGTATCAGTGCAAACTTTTCTTTTTCATCTAGCAATTATCCTACCATTTAGAGATTGTATTTGGGTAAATCTGTCCTTCTTTTGTTTTTCTATTTTTTTCCCAATTTTTTCAGTTTTTTCTTTTTTTCTGAATATCCTGAGCATTTTTATTTATTTATTTTTGGTAACTTTTTTTTTTTTTAGCTTTTATTTTAGATTTGGGGGTACATGTCAAGGTTTGTTACACAGGTAAACATGTGTCATGGGGGTTTGTTGTACATATTATTTCATCACCCAGGTGTTAAGTCCAGAGCCCAGTAATTATCTTTTCTGCTCCTCTCCCTCCTACCACCCTCCACCCTCTACCCTCAAGTAGACCCCAGTTTCTGTTGTTTCCTTCTTTGTATTCATAAGTTCTCATCATTTAGCTCGCACTTTATAAGTGAGAACATGTGGTATTTGGTTTTCTGTCCCTGCGTTAGTTTGCTGAGGATCATAGCCTCCAGCTCCATGTGTGTTCCCACAAAAGACATGATCTCGTTCTTTTTTATGGCTGCATAGCATTCCGTGGTGTATATGGACCACATTTTCTTTATCCTATCTGTCATTGATGGGCATTTAGGTTGATTCCATGTCTTTGCTATTGTGAATAGTGCTGCAGTGAACATTCACATGCGTGTGTCTTTGTGGCAGAATGGTTTTTATTCATCTGGGTATATGCCCAGTAATGGGATTGCTAGTTCGAATGTAGTTCTGCTTTTAGCTCTTTGAGGAATCACCATACTGCTTTCCACGGTGGTCGAAGTAATTTACACTCCCACCAGCCGTGTATAAGTGTTCCCTTTTCTCTACAACCTAACCATCTCCTGTTTTTTTTTTTTTTGACTTTTTAGTAATAGCCATTCTGACTGGTGTGAGATGGTATCTCATTGTGGTTTTGATTTGCATTTCTCTAATGATCAGTGATATTGAGCTTTTTTTCATATGCTTGTTGGCCACATGTATGTCTTCTTTTGAGAAGTGTCTATTCATGTACTTTGCCCACTTTTTAATGGGGTTATTTGTTTTTCTCTTGTAAATTTAAGTTCCTTATAGATGCTGGATATTAGACCTTTGTCAGATGCATAGTTTGCATATTTCTTCTTCCATTCTGTAGGAATCTCTTGATAGTTTCTTTTGCTATCTCTCGATAGTTTCTTTTGCTGTGCAGAAGCTCTTAAGTTTAATTATTATGGATCCCACTTGTCAATTTTTGCTTTTGTTTTTATTGCTTTTGGTGTCTTTGTTATGAAATCTTTGCCTGGTTCTATGTCCAGGATGTATTGCCTAGGTTGCCTTCTAAGGTTTTTATAGTTTGGGGTTTTACATTTAAGTCTTTAATCCATCTTGAGTTGATTTTTGTATATGGTGTAAGGAAGGGATCCAGCCTCAGTCTTCTGCATATGGCTAGCCGGTTATCCCAGCACCATTTATTGAATAGGGAGTCTTTTCCCCATTGCTTGTTTTTGTCAGCTTTGTTGAAGATCAGATGGTTGTAGATGTGTGGCCTTATTTTTGGGCTCTCCATTCTGTTCCATTGGTCTGTGTGCCTGTTTTTGTACCAGTGATTTTTTCAATTTTTTTACACAGGGTCTTTGTCACCCAGGTTGCAGTGGAGTGGTGCTATCCCAGCTCACTGCAGCCTTGACCTGGGCTCAGTTGATCCTCCCACCTGAGCCTCCCTTGTAGCTGGGAGTACAGGTGTGCATCACCACACCCAACTAATTTTTTTCTATTTTTCGTAGAGACAGGGTCTTGCTATGTCTCCCAGGCCAGTCACAAACTGCTGCACTCAAGCTATCTGCCCACCCACCTTGGCCTCCCAAAATGTTGGGATTACAGATGTGAGCCACTGCAACCGGCCCCAGTCCTTCTTTTAAAGTGGAGACATGCTTCTTTGGAAGGCTCAGCCTATAGGCCCTATAGGACAATCACATTTATTGTGGACTTGGCTTGCATTCTAAGTACAGCCTTGCTGAGGACCTGGGGGAGAAGAAGCTCCTCAGTTGGGAAACTTGGTTTGGAGTATAGGCTTGGTGGATGGTTTCTATAGGTGGATGGAGTAGGGCAAAGCAAGGGCATTTCACCTACTGTGTGGGATAGGCCCAGAAAGGAATCTGGAGAGATCAGAGGCAAATTTCATTTTGCTGCTTGGCTTAGGCCCCTGCTTGTAGTCTTGACAACCTCATCATTAGGGCATTATGAGACTATTGTTCTGAATATGGCCACCCCTTCTCCCTACTCATCCTACTTAAAAAGAAAATCTGAGAATGTTGGCATTAGGAATTAGAAGATGAACCCTTCCTTTGTGCCTTCTGGCTTAACCCAGGTCCAAATAACTTTTCTTATGTGATGGCAAGTTGGCAAGACAGATTTCCTCTGGAATATTTCTGTCAGTCTTTGATGCATTCTACATATGAATCGGCCTCTTTGAAATCTATGTTACCTTAAGAATTTTAGGAATTTCCCTCATTGGTTCTCCATATGTGCCCCAGCCACTGCGTCGCCAAGGTGAAGTTACAGAGCTGGCCTGTGAAGGGGATGATGAACTCAGGGTCTCTCCCATGGTTCGTTGTTGGCTCATGGAAATAGAGCGGTGAACCAGTGTGCACCCTAGAAGGTAGGGTCCATACCCCATTTCCCCCACCCAGAGGTGATGGCTTTCTAATTTCCTTCCAGGTTGGCTGGCTCCTCTGGCTGATGGCATGTTGAGGTACATGGGCCAGCGGCAGCGAGGGCATCCAATCCAGAGGGGTCCACTCTAGAGGCCAGGCCACCAGCACCATGGGCCAGTGTGTCACCAAGTGTAAGAATCCCTCATCGACCCTGGGCAGCAAAAATGGAGACCGTGACCCCAGCAACAAGTCACACAGCAGGCGGGGTGCAGGCCACCGTGAGGAGCAGGTACCACCCTGTGGCAAGCCAGGTGGAGATATCCTCGTCAACGGGACCAAGAAGGCCGAGGCTGCCACTGAGGCCTGCCAGCTGCCGACGTCCTCGGGAGATGCTGGGAGGGAGTCCAAGTCCAATGCTGAGGAGTCTTCCTTGCAAAGATTGGAAGAACTGTTCAGGCGCTACAAGGATGAGCGGGAAGATGCAATTTTGGAGGAAGGCATGGAGCGCTTTTGCAATGACCTGTGTGTTGACCCCACAGAATTTCGAGTGCTGCTCTTGGCTTGGAAGTTCCAGGCTGCAACCATGTGCAAATTCACCAGGTTAGTCACAAACACTTTATGTCACCAGGTGAGCAGTGGAGGAAAGAGAACAGCATTGGGCAGTGGTGCCCAGCTAGGATAGGACTGGGTTGGCTTCATAGGGTTTTGGGTAAGTTTTTATTTTTCTGATCAGGTTCTCTAAAGCTTGAATGTTTTGAGCCAAGTTGTGGTTATGATGCTGAGAAGCCCCTCTGGACTCTAAGGGTTTAAAATATATCTCCCTGGCTCTGCAGCAGACCTACTGAATAGGAATCTCAGCAGGGAAGGCCCAGGCATTTGGATTTTGATAAAGATTCATGTCTGGTTCTAATGTGTATGCTATGGTTTTTTTTTTTTCTTTTTCTTTTTTTTTTTGCAGAATAACGCCTTTGCCTAATTCATAGGTCAAATTTCAGGCCTATCATAGCATTATTTGGCAGCTTCTGAGTAACTGGGCACTGCTCATCTTTGCCTTAAATGAGAAATAAGCCAGGGTGAGCCAGGTGGCCAAGTTGCTGCTCGGCCCCACTGCTGTCTTGGACCTTTCTTTTCTTTTACTCCTTTACATGTCAGTTCACTCACTCGATATTTATTGTATGCCCAGCATGTGCCAGGCACTGTGAGTACCAATATAATAAGTGCCTCTGGGGAGGGGATATGCCTCTCTCCCTCCATGAAGCCACTTGCCCTTTCTAGTACTTAGCATGTTGCCTGCCCTCAGCCAGGCCTGTGTATAATAAGGTCAGTTGGCCTCAGTTACTAAGCAGTAGCTGTGCATATTGTTCTGGTCATATGTCCCTATAGAATGTGGTTTGTAGAGCACGGGGTTATGAATAAGAACTGACTGTGAGGCCTAGCCATACAATTTGTAGTTTGCATGCCCCCCACCCCAGGAAGGTTACCCTCCAGACCTCAGAGGCCTCACCTCTTCAGCAGATACTACAGTCCCTGAGAAGACGATCAATGCGAGACCATGCTGTAAGCTGAAAGAGTTGTATAGATGTTAAAAATACATACGTAATTTTTGTTTTTTAATAATATAATTTTGATCTCTGGTGGTAGAATTACCCAGGTTCAGAATCCTTGGCTCCAGAAGTCTCCCTTGGCAATCACTAAAAATATACCCCAAACAAACAACCCATAGAGAATCAGAAGGGAAACAGGAAGCCTCCTCCTCTGGAAGGAGAAAGAATCCGCAGCTTAATCGCTATTGCAGAGCGGGAAACAGGGCAGGGAGCAGGAGACTTGAGTTTAGCTTTGGGAAGATGAATGAATGAATAAATGAACCATTATCAGCTGCCAACCGTGTGCCAGGCACTGTTAGAAGCAGAATAGTAATTTGTTTAGTCCTCACCAAAACCCTATGAAGTAAGGTGGTATTTTTACCATTTGACAAGTAAGGAAATAGGACTAATTAGTTGGAGGAGTTAGAATTCAAATTCAGACCATCTGGCCTGAAAGCCTTGCTCTTAATCACTATGTATATTGCCTGTAAATAGTATAGTTTATAATTATTAATTGTCCTTTTCCTTTCTGTTGCAGGAAGGAGTTTTTTGATGGCTGCAAAGCAATAAGTGCAGACAGCATTGACGGAATCTGTGCACGGTTCCCTAGCCTCTTAACAGAAGCCAAACAAGAGGATAAATTCAAGGATCTCTACCGGTTTACATTTCAGTTTGGCCTGGACTCTGAAGAAGGGCAGCGGTCACTGCATCGGGAAATAGCCATTGCCCTGTGGAAACTAGTCTTTACCCAGAACAATCCTCCGGTATTGGACCAATGGCTAAACTTCCTAACAGAGAACCCCTCGGGGATCAAGGGCATCTCCCGGGACACTTGGAACATGTTCCTTAACTTCACTCAGGTGATTGGCCCTGACCTCAGCAACTACAGTGAAGATGAGGCCTGGCCAAGTCTCTTTGACACCTTTGTGGAGTGGGAAATGGAGCGAAGGAAAAGAGAAGGGGAAGGGAGAGGTGCACTCAGCTCAGGGCCCGAGGGCTTGTGTCCCGAGGAGCAGACTTAGTGGCTCTGTCCCAGGAGCAGCAGCAAGGATCTGCCAGCTGCCCTGCAGCCAACTGAGGAATTGGACCATTTTGGAAATTACTGAAGATCCGGATATTTTCTACTTTACACCTTTCTCTGCCTTGTATCTGAAAGGGCTCTAAAATGCTGTATCATGTTTTAGGCACTTTCTTCATTTTTTTGGTTATTTTGGTTATTTCCTTTTTGGGGGGATCTCCCAGAATATTTGAACCTGGTTACATGTTGTGTATCTTTTTTTGAAGCCTTCAGATAGAATAAGCCTGCCATTTCTTGCACAAATTTAGGTTGTTTTTTTTTTTTTTTTTTTTTTTTTTTTTTTTTTTTTTTGGTAGGGGAGGGCATAGAGCAGGGCGGGGGGATGGGACTGTTAGGTTGAATTAACATTACAAAATGATACAGTGCCAGATCTCAGTTTCGCATATTGTTTTTCAGGGCAGGTCTGTACTGTGTGTAGTGCTGTTTACATGGTTGAATTTAGGTTGTAATAATTATTTTTAAAGATTTACACAGATTTGAATAGCAGTGTTAACTGTTAACCACATTGCATTAATTCCCAGGCAATTGAGAGCTCTTGGAGAGCCAAGGCCAGCCAAGAGCATTTGTAGTCTGGTGACAACCCCCTTTTAAGCTAATTTATCCAGAACCCTGATTTCCCTCACTTCTTGCTCATTCCTTCTTTGACCTATTGCATTTCATGTTGAGTTTTTCCGTCAACATGCTGCACCTGTCAGTCAAGTGAGCATTTTTTAAGAACACGTTGTACTGAGAACCACTTAAGCATTGAATGCGGAGAAAGCAGTGCTACCTCAGTTTTGCTGGAAGTAGACTTCTTTGATAGTTTTCTTTCTTTGATGAAGTTTCTGTATTTTCATGTTGTAAGTGGAAATACTTTTTTTTGTTTGTTTGTTTCATTTGCCTTGGAGCCAAAGTTTCTGTTCCTGGTGGTCGGGAAACTGCCTGCCGGCCAACTGACTTGAAGGAAAACTGTGGTATGGAGCTCTGCTTGAATTTTTTTTTTTAAATATTTTTATTTTTTTCTTTGAATATCATCAGCTTACTTGTCTGGCAAGGGCAGAAGCCTGGGGTTGGCCTGAACTCTGCCAAACAAATATCAAAGTGTATTTAATAGTTAAATTTGTGCCCTTTCCCTTCTTGCTGCACCCATGTTGTCACTTAACCCCCAGGAGTTATTTATTATCTTTTTGTTAAATGTCAGGCTCATTTGGGGTAATGTGATGACTGTTTAGGTTTACATGACCCTCCTCTCCTTTCCCTACCCCCAAATATGTATATATACATATATAAAATATGTATATATTTTACCTATATAAAATATATATATATACACATATATGTATCTATATTCCTTTGTTTCTTTGCCTGCTTATACTGGCCATAAAAGAGGGAGCTGCCTTCAATGTATAAAGTATAAGAAGAGTGCCAGGGAATGCCATAATGGAGGCTTTTGGATCTGAATTTGGACCATTTCACTAAAGAGAACATGAGTTTGCTCAGCCCTTTCCTCACAAGAGGGAGGGCCCCGGTTCCCCAGACTTTTCCACGCGCTGGCTCCATAAAGGCCAGCTTTGGCCAGGCTGCCACAGGGGCCTGAGGAGCTCACTCTGGGCCTACCTGGTTTCAGTTAGAGGGTCCTCCTGTTATTTTTCCATTTAAAAAGTATGTCCTCAGAAAACTGTACTGGAAGGATGGGTGGCAGGAACTTGTATAGTTCAGCTTCCAACACTTTGGAACAGATTAAAAAGGGAATCTTTTAAATAAAAACTTATAAAAATATTTATACTCTTGAGGTAATGAGACTTTGTCTGTTAAACATTTGGAGGTTTCTCCCCTAACCTAATACCCTGCTGCGTCCCAGGTATGTTTCTCAGCCTGGGCAGGAATTGCATGTTTTGAGTTCATTGTGAGCAGCCTTACAGCTCTGGGCTCCCATCTTAAGGATTATTAAAGAGTTTTGGCAGTTGGTATTTTTCTAAAACTGATATTGACCATAGGGAACATACTTGGAATTTGTTTTTTTTTTTAAATCCTAAACCTGACAGTTCCTCCTTCAGAGGGGCAAATGGGAAACTTTAAGATCATCCACGGTATAGTACTGCTAGAAAGCTGAAGGGGGTCTTGGGCCAGATGCCTGGCTTCTGTTCTAGCTAAATAAGACTCTTGAATAAGTCTCCAGGGGTCCCAGCAGGTTCTGTGAGATCAGTTGTAGCTGGGTACCCAGACTGAGGTTTTAAAAAGACCGCTTTTTCATTAAGCCAGTTTGCAACTCATTTTCCCCGGTTCTGGATTGGGTAGTGGTTGACTGAGGGAAAAGCCAGGCTGCTCTTGGCCAGATAAGGCCCTTTCCATCCCAGATCAGAGTGTATCAGAGAAAGCTGCACAAAAGAGGCAGGCAGCCCAGGACCCTGAGTACTCTGGAGAAACTAGGTTCCTTCCCCACCCTTTAAGAAGACATTCCGTGCATTAGATGTACTAGAGTGGATGTATTTTGTTGTTTTTTAAATTAACTATTTAGCCTCCTCATCCCCCACCAAAAAAGCCATTTAGTTATTTTTTGGTTATATTGATCCATTTGCAAATGAGAAGCCAGAAAAGGGAGCAGTCAGGGAGGGACTTACACGTTCCTTTCAAGTTTGAGTACTTGATGCTCAGCAAAGATTTCAAGCTTCTGCAGTAGCTCTGGGCCAATGCTTGACTCTTTCATGACCACAAGAAATGCAGTTTTTCTGCAAAGGGATCCAAGGTGAGGTGTGTGTAGGGTTTGAAGTTATACTTCTGGGAAATGAAAAGTCTTGTTCCTTTCAACCTAGAAATAGGTTTGCCACTTAATGAGTGAGCAGTAAGTCTGTGTAAGAGGCTGAATGCATGCCCCTCAGATAAGCCAGTACACTCCTTGCTTAGCAACAGAATATCAGGGTGATGTGGAGAGGGGCAGGATGTGGACGCCACTTTGGAAATCGGCAACATCTGAGGGCAACAACAAACAAGTGTGTTGGGAAATAAGAAATAACTCAGTTTTGACAACTGGCTTTGTCAGCTTTTGTGATGTTTCTTTAGCAGTTTATTGGAAAGATGGTATGAGATGACGTGCTGCTTCATTGAATTGCTCTTTCCCCCATCTTTGCCAAATCTCAATGTATCGTTCTTAACCCCACCTCCTGTAAGGGGCTTTGCTATGCTTCAGCTGGTTGTCTCAGCAGCTGAAGTGCTGCCCACCTGTGTGAGTTGGGTCCAGGAACCCATGTCTGCCCTTCTGATAAGGGAAGATGAATCTAGAGCTGGGTGAAGATCTAAATTTTAACCAAACCCCTGGGCCCAGGAAAATAACAATTGAAAATGTACAAGGCAGTGTTTTCAACATTAAACTTCCCCAAGGAAAGCACAAACTACGCTTTTTGGAAAGGGAGAAAGGATTAAGCCACACAGTATTCGTCTTTGAAGCAGTACTGGTCTCTAGGGGCTGGTGCCAAAATTTAGTCCCATAGTAGTACACTCGATGGCCTCATGTACTATATACTATGCCAAATTGTATTAAACAGTGGTGGGGAGTTACTGGGATAAGAACTTGTCTAAAAGTTTACAAACCAAAACAGATCTGTTAGGTTGGTGCAAAAGTAAGTTTTTGCCATACTTAATGTATTGCCATTAAGTATGGCAAAAACCACAATTACTTTTACACCAACCTATGTATTTAAGAATGTTTGGTTTGCCAGATTCCAAATGAGGTCTTCAGTGCAGCAAAGCCCAAAAGGTGTAGACTCAGTTATGCAATTATAAGGTTAAGGCGTAGAAGAAAGCTGCTGCTAGGTTTTTGTTGCGTTTTACTTGACTGCTCTGCTGTTTTTCTTGTCTCTCATGTTTGGTTAGCTATGACTTGAGCATCTTGGTAACTGACAAAGGTCTTCCTTGGGGGACTTGAACATCTTGGTAAATGACAGGTCTTCCTTGGAGGACTCCAGCAGTATCTTGTTTAAACGACTGAAAGGACTATTAAGGTTGTTGAATTGTGTTAATTGGGACTCATTGAGGAAATGCGACATTGATCCTCCTCTTATTCCACAGTGTGTTTTCTGATCATATAAAGAAGGTTCCGAACCATCCACCCCCCTCAGAGTTTATTCCCCTGGTAAGCTGTAATTGCATATCCAGTTTAAACTGGACTGGGACTGCATGTTGGTGAGGATCGGCAGGGGTTTTCCCCCTTTTCGAAAGACGAAATAGATTCTTGAGCACTGGTTGCAGAAGCCAAAATAGTTCAAATAGCTTTGCATAACCATTGGGTTCTGCTTCTGATTCAGGTGCTGGGCATCATGTCCTCCCTATTCTTCTCTTCTTGGAAACCCAGCCTATCTCATAAATACCTACTTCCGCCACCCATCCAACCTCCCTGCTCCTTTCAACACAAATCTTGGATATTGCCAAAGGAAGCCATTCAGCAGCTGCTGGGGTTTTTCATCCCCCTGACATGCATACATTTGCTCTGGGAGAAGTGTCTTCCCTCTGACCCTGGTCCCCAGCTCCGTCTGTGCTTAATTGCTCTTACCTGTTGCACTAATGAATATGACTAGGTTTTAAAGGGGGAATGTGAAGCAATAGGCAAATGGGGCTTGGATGAATTGGTCCCACAGATATACCCTGCCTTAAGCCGCTGAGGTGATGAGTCCACTGCTCATGTGACCCTCCACCTTTGTGGATCCCTCTTGGTTTGTGACCAGTGTATCTGTTTGTTGAGGTTGTACAAACTTGACAAAAGTTAATACTTTTGTTTGTATTTTCTGCACTGTTGCACTCTCCAAATGGCCCCTTGAGTATTTTTATTGACTTGTTACACACATTTTTGTCTTTGATGTCTACATTTTTTCCTTTAATGTTTTTTATTTGGAAGGTTACCTGCTGTTGGATTTAATAAATTTGTTTACTTGAATATTGATATTTCTACAAAAAAAAAAACAGTGACTTTATTCTGGGGCAAAATTTACCCACTGGGAGCTTCTACCAACATATTGAGTAACAATTTTTATTCTTTGAAAAACAATCCAGATAAGTACAGGATCCTCAGACTCCAAACATGGTTGTTGACCTCCCACATACCAAGCTTAGTAGGGTGGCTTTTGGGGGTCTCAGTGCTTAGAGGCAAAGAGCAAATAAGTCTTCACAGGGCCACTGCCTAAATAGTCTTACCTTAGCAACTGATGTGAATTCTCATGAGGAATAAAAAGTGAAGTTGAGCAGTATGTTAAATGCATGACCCCTAGATTTAACAGTATGGCAGTGCATTAAGGCAAAGGAAACAAGCTGTATCTGGCTTTAACTGTCAAATGCCACTGCTATGTGACCTTTGGCAAGTTAGTGAACCTCTAAGTTTCCTTTTACTCATCTGCAAAATTAAAAGACTCTTGGTTCCATCAGAGTGCTAGGATTTAAAAGTCTTGATAAAGTCCCAATGACACATAAGTGCTCAAACATTACAAGCTCTTTTAAGGTTCTCCAAAGGAATGCTAGGTGAGTAATGCAGGGAAACCAGAGAATAAGAGAGGGGGTTGGCATGGTCATACATGACCTTTCACAAGTCACAGCCCCTCTTAGGGGCTTAATTTCCCTCTGTGCCAAATTGGGGATGGGGGAAGAAGCTCAGACTAACGTGATCCCTGAGATTCCCATCTGCCTCTTAACACTCTAGATGTATGATGATTAGACCACTTACGACCCTTAGCTTCCTTCCATTGTATTTTCTGTCTAGTTATTGTTTACATTCAGGAAAGCTCTTGACTGGCCATCTTACACATTTCTTTCATGGAGGCCCTGATGGCCTCCCCAAAGATTCCCAGCCTCATGTTGGTATCTTGTAAAAATAAGTAAGTATGGTGGTGGGAGTAGGTGTACTTTTTCTTTTCTGTTGCAAAGGCTCTGGAAGTCATGTCTACATTCTCTGATTAGGGAGAGGTTTCTGAGATTTCCTCAATGAACTGCAACTCTTTTTCTCTTCCTTCCTCATTACTAAGGACAGGACCAGGTGGGGGCTGGAAGGAAATCTTAAGGGATGATGTTTTCCTCACTTAAAAAGTATGCCTCTAAAACATTCCCCAGTTGGCTCTTTTGGGCTTGTTTCTTCTGTGCTTTGGCACTTCTGAGTTATGGAGCCCAGCCAGAGCCTTACAAATAGGTTTGGGGAATAAAGTGGAAGGATACTGATTTGGGGGCTTGTATAGAGCCTGGGCTATTCAAAGTGCTGTCACAGGCTGTATAGATTATATACAGCTAAAATCTAATTTTCAATTAGATGATGGACAAACAACTTCACTTAGTTACCAGATGAGCTTAACTGCACGTGGAATGCTTTCTAGCAAGAAAGGTGCACTGAAGGTAGTGCTGAGGATCTGAGGAGTACGGAAGAGTTGCAACACTGGCTTCTTCCCTCCTTTCAAATCAGTTGCTGAAGCACATGGCTGGATTGGCTCTGGAAGTCATCCTTCTAGCTCTGAGTTTTGACGTAGGTCAAAAAGGGTTAGTCTGCCTGATAAGATTAGGGAGCTTGCCTAACCTCTCCCTTTCCTTTCCTTTACGTTGACTTCTGAGGATGCCCTGTCTTAAAAACATAAGGCTCCTACCTGAGTTTAACATTCTTCTGTTCAGTGTTCTGACCGTTATCCCGTCTCTTGACTCAGGGGTGCTGAAAAAGTCCTGGTGGAATGTAGCAGCACCAGTGCAGTCAGCAGTGAAGCATCTTAACTCTACAGTGTTCTGTAATCCATGCTGATGGAGACTCTCCATGGGCCCTGTGTTTATCTGGGGTGATGCTGCTAAAACTGCTAGTACATCATAGAGCTACACAATAGTGTGGTACTACTACATGACAAGACAGAAGAAAACATGAATACTGGCCCTAGTATACACATGGACTTAAATGATAAAGGAGCATCCTTCTTTATTGGGTAAGTAAAGCTAGGTAATTGGGTAAAATTATCTAAATATTTGGGAGAAAGTTATTACATGCCAAGATAAATTCCAAGAAAAATAAGGCTATGAAGTATAGACATTAAATCATTAGAAATATATAAACTTGTCATTGGATCCAGAGATCAATCAGGGCTTTCTAAGCATAAAAGCAAATAGAGGAAATCACAAAAGACTAAACATAAAATGATATACCTTAAAAAGCAAACTAAAATTTTGTAATAGTTTGTAAATGGACACTATATATAGTGAATCCATAAGGCGCTCTTAAAAATTCAGTATGGAAAAGGATCTGGCTTCCCAATAGAAAAATGGCAAAGGATATGAACAACTCACTTAGGAAAAATAATTTACCAAAAAGCTTCTGGGAAAAAAGCAGGATGCCAATCTAAAGGGTATTCAAATAAGCAGACATTAAATATACAATGAAAAATTTAAAATGGCAAAAATTTGAAAGAAATCTATGCTAGTAAACAGTAAAATCCTTTCTGGAGTTAAAAGCGTGTGTTCGTACTCTTTAACCCAATAATTTCACTTAGGCACTTTTCCTAAAAGAAATATCTCCCAAGGATGTATGTGCAAGGATATCACTGGCAACATCATTTGGGAACAACTTCCAAGGTCAACAAAAGGGACTGTTTTAGAAATTATGGCATACATCAATGCTAGAATATTACACAGCTATTAAAACTCTGCTTTTGAATAATAGAATTTCTATCATGGAAAAAGTTGATCGATTATAAAATATTGGCAGTCATTGACCGTTGATGGTGGGATCAGTTGTGATTTAAATTTTTCTGTATTTTTCAAATTTTCATTAATAGGTTTCCTTTGTAATAGGGAAGAGGTTATTTACAAAAAGGGGGGCAAAAAGAAATGAACAACCCCCCCTATGGTCAAGGAGACCAGAAAATGGGAGTAATGTGTTCAAAGCCTAAACCATGAGTTCTGTAAAAGCCCTTGGAGTTGCTTTTCCCCCATAAGAAGCTGCTTCTCCAGCAGCTGCCTTGGCAGCTCTGCGCTGGCTGCCTGGAAGGGTGTGGGAGGAAAAATGCACAAACGCACTTATGAATGGAATGTGTGTTTTGCAAAAGGCCAAGTTGGCAGCTTTGGCTTCCAAAAGGTGGAGCATCAGGCTAAAGAACAGAGTGTGCAGACTGAAGTCTCAGAGGCCTTGTAGTGCAGGCCCATCTCTGCAGAGTTCTGGAGTTGGATCCCTGGGGAAACCTCCACCCCTACCCTTTCTCCTAAGAAAAAGATGGCCTTGGCTATTCTTGGGAGCAAGTGGAGTGCTCTTGGTACAGGGAGATGATCCTTAGTAAAATAGTATGTCATTTATTCAGCACTCAATCTTGACTTTTCCTAGTTTAATCCTCATAACCTTATGAAGTACTAATTTCCCCTATTTTAAAGGTGAGGAAACAGGCCCAGAGAGGGAAAATAATTCACACATAGTGCATTACTGTGTCATTTTCCACAAATGTCTCAATAATCAAAAGTAGTTATTTCCTCATTTTATACAGCTGTGGAAATAGCCTCAAATGAGGTTAAGTGACTTGCCCCAAAATACTCAGGTGTGTGTGGGAGGTGAAGCTCCAACCCAGGCCTCTTCATATCCGAGGCAGACACTTAATTTATCTCTCAGGACTTGAGCCTCAAGAGGTAAACAGCAGCTAAGCTCTCACAGCTTTGGAGCTCAGCTGGGCAGGAAGGAACCCAACAACACTGTCAGTTTCAAGTTGTTCTCAGGGCCTTGCAGCGGAAGTTGGCAATTCACCTAGGGAACTTTCCTCCTGATGAAGGGACTTGAATCAAGTTGCGGTGTCTGATCCCAAGTCAAGCTCTTCAGTTCTGGTTCCATATAGGGCCAGATCTTACAGAAGCTACATTTAAACTTTCATATAGGACCAGATCTTATGAAGCTACATTTATAAGATTAAACACTGCTCCAACTGCCCAACCCTAAGAGTTAATTTTAAGTAGAATTATCTTTCTCTTCTTTTCTTCTCCTGACAGCAGGTGGTAAGAATTATTTTCCAAATATAAAAGCAATGTTTGTTGAATGTTAAAAAAAATCGAGTCTACAACAGAAAAGCATTTGTTAAAACCTGATTTGTCAATGGCACTAGCCATAGATAAATACTATTAACGTTTTGGCATATAGCCTTGCAGGTTTTGTTAGAAGCCTATGTATAGCTTTGCATATTTTCTCCTACAAAAGTGTACTCAAACTACATGCTATTCTGTATCCCTCCAGACTTCATACAACAAATAATATACAGTACTGTGAATGTATAATCTCACTAATCTGTAATCCTCTGGGATACATACCATTATTATCCCAAGCACAGAAATGTTAAGCAATTTATTCAAGTTCACACAATAATTTAAAAAGCTGGGATTCAAAGTCAAGCATTCTGGATCCAGAGGTCTACTGCCTCTTCTTGAAGATCTCTTTCACCGAAGATTTTATTTACTCTGTCTCACACACACACATTAGAACTGACTACCTAGAACTCCATTTTAATAACCCTCTGATAGCTCCTTCATTACATGTTTTTGTGTAGCTATCCTAGTATCCTAGGATAATGCTGTAGAATTGCAGGGTCTCAGTGTACAGAGCAATTTACGAGGTTTTTGGGTATGATACATACTGTATGCCAGATTCATCTTTTCTGGAGGGCAGTTAATATTTCTAGTAGTTTTGGAATTGGGTGCCTATGCCCCATGTCCTTTCCAACACAGATTGTTATCAGTTTGAGAGTTGATTAAAACGGCTTTTACTGAATTTCAAGTTTCCAGTTCCTAGAGAGAGAGATGGTGTGATGGAGGCACCTACTGGTGAAGGGTGGCACTGCAGTCATGTTCTGAAGGGAAGGAGGATTCCTAAACGTGGAATGGAAGGCGTTTCCAGGGCTGGTTAAAAAAACTAAAAGAATCTTCCACTCCACTGCCTGGTGGACTTGCCAGATTTCTCAGTTCAGCTATCATTGTCCTTCAATTTTTTAAGAGTTGTCAATAAGAAAACAGTTTAAAGAAATTTGCTTCACAGACATTACAACTTTGACAAATTGCATAATCGGCTGGTTTTCTGAGTAATCACTCCTCTTGGTTTCCTTAGCAGTATATACCACGTAATAGGGGTGCTACATGGAATGAGCACCTTGTACCACACCTATGCACATAAACTCAATGACACAAAGAAACAATCTGTGGACACCCCCATACTATGCTTGAACTTTAGGCATTTATTGAAAACTTATACATGCCATATAAACAAACTAAACTCTTTTAGCTGCTATGCCAAGTTTCCATAAAGCTGTCTGCTGGTTGGGGAGGCTACAGCCTGACCACATTCTTTGCCATTGCCTACAAGGGGTAAGAAATGGCACATGGAAACATGGCAGGCCGACTCATGAACACAGGCCTGGGCCAGTGCTTTCTTCTTCCTCTTTTATTCCCATCAGTCCTAGGCCAGAGAGTGAACCATGAGTGCTGCAATAAATGAGAAACAAAGGTATGTTTTTATCCATAAGGTTGAATGAATGGTTATAAATGCCTAGTTAGAGGAGATATTTTTCCAAGTATGTGTGTGTGCCATGGGGCAAGGGCAGGAAGGTTTATGGAAAGCTGCCTGCTGAAGATGGTTTAATGGAAAAAGCACTGATGAGTCTCAGAGGTCTAGATTCAAATCCTACCTTTACCAATTAAGAGATATGAGGCATATCTATAAAACTATGAAATATTTAAATTACTATCTCACAGGGATTTGGTGAAGACTATCGACAATAGCAAACATACACTGAGCACTTACTACATGCCAAGAATTGTTCTAAGCACTTGTCTCATTTAATCCTCAAAACTGCTCACTGATGTAGGTACAAGTGTTATCCTCATTTAAAAAATAAAAAAGCTCATAGACATTATATGACTTGCTGAAGTCACACAACTGTTAAGTGACAGAACCAGGATATCAATAATAGCAATCTGTCATTAGATCCCTTATAAGTTGCTGTTAAAGAGTCTTAGTCTTTGTTCATTCCATACTTTTGTAGCACCTGCTAGGTGCCAGGGGCTGTTTAAAAAAGTTACAAAACATTAACTTATTTAACAATGTTTGTTGTAAAAAACCTGGTGTGGTGCTTGGAATTTAGGAGCCTTCAATACTTGTTAGTTCCCTGCCACCTTGTAATGAATATTCATGGAACTGGGTCAGCGTTGAGGAGCTCTCTGAGGCAAAGCAGGTAGAAATGAGCAAAGACAAACACAGAATCTGTCTCCACCTGATGTATGAACTTAAACATGCAAACACTAGACTTTTGTGTATGGAGAACTAGAGCTTTGAGGGCAGGAGAGTTGCTCTGGAGTCAGACACACCATCAGGGTACAAGTCCTGACTATGCACTTACTAGCTGTGTGACCCTAGGAAAATTGGTTAATCTGAGAGTTTTTCTCCACTTGTTAAGTAAAGATTCTGACAACCTCAACCAAAAATGCATATAGAAGCATTTAGCACAGTACCTGGGTTTAATACATTACTGTTGTTTTCAATATTAATTTAAGAAGCTACCAAAAATGTAAGGATTAAGAGCTGCATCAAGACCCCAGCCTAAGGAAACCTTCTATTGTTTTTGCTATTCCTTTTTTCCCCAACGTTTCCCAAGAGTATCTGCTGCCATCACGGACACAGCTGCACAAACAAGGCCCAGAGAAGTCAGTCACACAGCAAGCTTCCACAGCCTGGGGAAATGCATGCTACTGCTGCTGAGTTTGATCAATATGTCTACAGAAATCAGAACGTGACTTTTAAAGGATAGGAGTAGTTCAGGTTTCTTCACCACAGGATTTGCTGCTTCCAGGGGGTGCTTAATTCTACTGACTTGTCAAACTTAGGACCTTTGTCTCAGTCACAACTTAAGTGTTTTTGCTCCCTGACCCCAGCACTTCCTCCTCTGGCTTCACCCTCTGTGGAACATCCAGGAAGAACAATGATTTGGGCTACTCTTGACTTAGTTTACCTAAACAATCGTGGACTGTAATCTAAGTATTCTACGTGAGAACATGAAAACCCAGTCCACCTACCACCATACACTGCCCCTGAGGAGCAAGTCTGTCTGTTCCCCAGAGCCCACATCTTAACCAAAAAGCTTTTACTGGCAACTTGTGGTCACTTTTTAACCTGTTCCTGTTAGCTTACCCACAAGCCTGTTTAAAGTATGTTGGTCTAAGATCTTTTTTCCCCTCAATGTAAGCACCTAATACTTGTTTCTGCTTTTCAGAGAAAGCGGTTCTTTCAAAGGTGCCCAGTAGGTAGACCATATCCCTAATGGTCCTCAGATGCATGTTATAAGAACTTTATGCTAGGAAATGAATTTCTTCTGATCCACCTTCAAGGCCAGAGGTATTCATGCTCTGTCAACTCCTAGAATGTAAGAATCTTTTTTTTTTTTTTTTTTTTTTTTGAGATAAGAGTCTTACTCTGTAGCCCAGGCTGGAGTGCAGTGGTGCAATCTCAGCTCACTGCAACCTCTGCCCCCTGGGTTCAAGTGATTCTCGTGCCTCAGCCTCCCAAGTAGTTGGGACCACAGGCACACAACACCAAACCTGGCTGGGTTTTTTTTTTGTTTTTTTTTGTGTGTGTGTTTTTGGTAGAGACAGGGTCTTGTCATGTTGCCTAGTCTGGTCGTGAACTCCTGAGCTCAAGTGCTCCGCTCACCTTGGCCTTCTAAAGTGCTAGGATTATAGGCATGAGCCACTGCGCCTAACCAGATGTCAGAATCTCAAGGGACTTTTAAAAATTAACACAACCCAAGGTTTTCACACTGTTCAAAAAAGCCACCATCTTTCCCTCCCTTCCCCAATATACACTCATTCATTTAGCTGCCCACTCACTCATTCCAAAACTGCCCATCTTTATGCTTTAAGATTTAATATCAGTTTTTCTTTAAAGAAAGGGTTTACAGTTAAAAGGGTTTGAAAATCAACTGATTTATTCCAAATCCCTCATGTTACTAAAAGGACATTGAGACCTACAGTGGGGAAGTAGCTTGGCCACTTGTCAGAGGAGATAGGTGATAAAGCTGGAACTAGACTCAAAGTCCTGCTCCAGTATTCCTCAGGCTTAGAATCAGCAAACCAGGCCCTGTTATCTCTTAAAACATAGGTGTCAATGGGGAAAAGGGTACAGAAGGCAGGAACACATTCCTCACATGTAGAGCGGTTACACCTAAGCCTAGGGCTTGTTCTGAGACTTTACTTTTTTTACTCAAGTGGGGTTAGCAGCTACTTCTTACTCCAGAGAGCAGTAAGGACATAAGACCCCTGGTTTTAACTGGGGATAAATTATCTCCTTGAGGGACCAATAAATGTAGTTATACAAGAGCATATAAATGTGAAATGGGAATACAATGCCTATCTTTTAGAATGGTGAGAATTAAAGAGATGATTATGTAAGTCCTCACTATGTGCCTAAATATCAGCAAAAGGCTTTTTCTCTAAGAATAGCTGAAATCCAGGGGACAGAGTCCTGAAGGGATACCCTTTCTAGTCCTTACCTCTTGGTTCCTGGCAGCAGGATGAGGCAGAGAGTGCCCGGGCACAAGCTGTTGTAGAGCTTTCCAATCTTCCGGCTCCAGCGCCAGGCTGCTACCTTCGGGTGGTCCAGTTTCAGAGTCTGGGATCAAAGCCATGTGTCGATACTCAGCCAGAACACTCTCTCGTTACCTTTGGAAGGGCTGCAACACTCTTCCTCTGCCTCTAAGGCTATGGGATTCCAGTAAAGTTTCCAGACAAATCCCTTTTCTAACACTGGAGCCCACACTGCAGGTTCTCTGCTGACCCAGCATCCCCAGGCCTCCAAGTTGGCTAAGGACTTCCTCAGGGGAGGACAGCTACTGTCCTTTCCTCCACATGGGTCTTCCAAGACCCCAAGCTAGGGGAGCCACATTGCTGATGAGGGGTCTAGTCTGGCTTCTGCCATTAAGTCTCTTTGTGACCTTGGGCAAGTGACTTACCAACTCTAGCCCCTACTTTTCATCTGTTAAGTATGAGAGATTAGACTAAGACAGGGTTTCCCAAGCTTCAGCCATTTACCTTCTACCTCCACTCTTCTGCTTGTATATCCCTCTAACATTTTTCCATAAAGTGAGTTAATTTCTTCCTTAGCCTTGTCTAACTAATACCATCCACAAAATCATAGGCTCAATGTAGTTATTGTATACTTTAACAAGTATTAGCAAAACAAGTCCATTCAGATGTCTTAGATATAATAAAAAGACAGACAAGTCCATAATCATAAAAGTGAAAACAAAAAAGAAAAGACCATCTATGACAACCACAATTTATCTTGTGTATATACCACACTTTGGGAAACCCTAGACTAGATCAGTGAATAATTGTCCAGCTCTCTGACTTCCTGCCTTTGTCCTTCAAAGTCCCTTGGAGATCTGGAAGACTAAAAAACTAACTTTAGCAGGTATGGTGGGGGCAAAAGTATGAGAGATCTGGGAGAAAAGGAGATGTGGCCAGGACTGGAGGAAGCCGGAGAGTGAAATAAGACTGAGGGCCAGGGTAGAAAAAAAAAAAAGATTAAAGGATTAAGTGTCACTGAGCAGGACTCTCCTGACATCTTCTCCAAGACGCCTTCACTCACTCACCTGCAAGGCCTCCTGTTCAAAGGGGGGAGGTACAACACGAAGCCCTGGGAGCCTTGTTGATTCAGGTGGCAAGCCTCTGAGCCAGGCATGGAGGTGCCTGGGGGTTAGGGCATGCCTGCCTTTCAGCTTCCAGTCCTTGCCTGTGAGAATGTTGAGGGCCTGCTGGGCACTGCCAAAACTTTTGAATTCTGAAAGCAAGAACCCCCACCTTATGTTATTAAGGGCCAAGAAAGCTGATCACCATCCAAGCTGCCTGGCCAGGGTCAAAGGAGAAGGACAGAATCAGGAACTGCTGCCCTGGTCCAGCCCAGGAGGTGAATCTTCCTTTCTCTGACCTCATGTTATCACCATCCCCAGTTTCCTTCCCCAAAGCTACATTCAGTAGCATAGACTTACTCAGGAAACAGTATTTTTTCTGCTTTCCACTTTTAAGATCTTTAGGCAAGATCACAGCTTCCAGGCCAAGAAAGAGGCGGGGCTCCTGCAATAGCTGTTCTTTGAAGGTTTCACTCACTCCAGACAGATATATAGAGCCTTGGTTTTCAGAATCTCCTTCCAGCTCATTCACGAGGGTGTCACAATCAAGCGTGAGCTCTGTCACAGGCCTCTGCACCTAACCAAGGAAAGTTGGTGTTAGTGGTAGAAAATCAATTTAATCCTCAGGCCTGTTGGATACTAGCAAGTTGTTGCCATTACTAATAACTTCATTTTTCAGTTTCCTAAAATTTTCCGTTTCTTTTCTTTTCTGTAAAAGGAAACTAAAGATAATGGCCTCACAGAATTATGTTAGAGACTTAATTGATAAATACATATTTTCATGTAAACATATTCTCTTCAGTTTCCTGCCTCCCACCCTTAATGAAATTCTGTTTATGTGCACAAGAAACTTCAAAATACCACCATTTGATCTCCCTGAAAGGTGAAGAAAAGGGTAACCACAAAGAACCAACCAGAATAAACCACAGGGGACTTAAGTAGTAATAAAGAATGCAAGGAAGACCCAAATCTAGCCCAGGATGATTTTTGACACAAATGAATGCCGTTATGTCTTCAGTCACTGCCAGTAGGAGAATGTTAGACTTGGCTGAAGACTTTCCATAACAAAGTCTTGTGCGTGGGCCTCTTGAGGGTGTTTCCTATATGTCCTGGGGCACTATAAATACAGGCTGTGGTAGGCCAGACCCGAGCAAAGGGGGCTTTCTCTTGTCACCCTACCTTGATGCAGATACCATCTACCAGAATACCATCCAAGGACTCTATGGCCAGCTGGGCAGCTTCTAGGACTTCATACTGTATACAGAGATGAGGCTGCAGAAAGACCAAGATTTCCTCATCATTGCTTTCCAGCTCAAACGGCTAAAGAAGGGGTTGGGGAAAGGATTCAAACTACAGTGGCCAAAGCCACCAGAATGGATGCCTTTACTGTGCTGGGCTACACAAGTATTGATTGTAAACTGTCAACTTTAAATGGGATCATCAACGTTCAGAAACTAGCTTTCAGACAACAAATAACTTTGTCATTTAAAATGGAACTACCCAACAGGCTTTTCATAATATTTATTATGCATCACTAAAGTCATCACTGCAAGTCACGGGCAGAGATTCCCATTTGTCTTTTGGCTTAACTTTATAAGCTTGGGAAGGATAAGTTCTTCCACTGGATAGGGTACATCTTCAAATGGTCTGCTTTTCTGTTTGTTAACTCGGAGTAACTAAATCTTTGTGATTATCTGAGCCATAGCATCAATATGGAGATAAAAGCCTTCCCATAGAAAAGTTTCATGACACTGGATTTGGCAATGGTTTCTTGAATATGACATCAAAGGCAGGCAACAAAATTAAAAATAGACAAATTAGACTTCATAAAAATTAAAACCTTTTGTATATCAAAGGACACTAACAGCAGTGTCAAAAAGCAACCCACAGAATGGAGAAATAGTTGCAATCACATAGCTAATAAAAGATTAATATCCAGAATGTACAGAGAAATCCTACAATTCAACAATAAAAAAGCCAAACAACCTGATTTAAAAATGGGCAAACACTGCAGAGTAGCTGGAACTGAAAAAAATAAATAAGAAAAAAAAGGGCAAACAAGTGAATAGACTTTGCTGTAAAAGATGTACAAATTGCCTGCGACACTCAACATCACTAATCATTAGGGAAACGCAAATCAAACCCAAATGAGATACCATTTCACATCCATTAGGATGGCTACTATTAAATAAAATAGAAAACAAGTGTCAGTGAAGATGTAGATAAGTTGGAACCTTTGTTATTTGCTGGTAGGAATGTAAAATGGTATAGCCACTGTGGAAAACAGTATAATGGTTCCTCAAAAAATTAAACATAGAATTACTATTTGATCCATCAATTCCACTTCTGGGTATACGCCCAGAAGAACTGAAAGCAGGGACTTGAACAGATATGTGTACAACCATGTTCATAGCAGCATTATTCATGATAGTCAAAGGTAGAAACAACCCAGGGTCAGGCACAGTGGCTCACGCCTGTAATCCAAGAACTTTGGGAGGCCAAGGTGGGTGGATCTCTTGAGTCCAGGAGTTCAAGATCAGCCTGGGCAACATAGAGAGACCCTGTCCCTGTCTTACAAAAAATTAGCCAGGCGTGCATGCCTGTGGTCCCAGCAGGAGGCTGAGGTGGGAGGATTGCTCGAGCCCAGGAGGTTGAGGCTGTAGTTAGCTGTGATCACGCCACTGAACTCCAGCCTGGGTGAGCAAGACCCTATCTCAAAAAAAAAAAAACCAAACAAAACAAAGGGTAGAAACAAGAAACAACCCAAATGTCCATCAACAAATGGATAAACAAAATGTGGTATATACATGAAATGGAATATTATTTTGCCTTGAAAATGAAATTCTAATACATGCTACAACATGAATGAACCTTGAAGACATGCTAAATGAAATAAACCAGACACAAAAGGACAAATATTGTATGATTCCACTTATGTGAGGTACGTACACAGAGTAGTCAAATTCATAAAGACAGAAAGTAAAACAATGATTACCAGGGGCTGGGGGGAGGGGTAATAGGAAATTATTGCTTAATAGGAAATTTCAGTTTGGGATGATGAAAAAGTTCTAGAGATGGATGGTGATGATAGCTGCACAATATCAACGTACTGAATGCCACTTGAAAATGGTTAAAAAGGTACATTTTATTTTATATGTATTTTACCCGCCATCCCCCCAACCAAAAAAAGGGGCCAAGAGAAAGACTTAGGAAGATGTTATAGTCCCTTGCTATACACTTCTCATCCCCCAATCCATCTTCTCAGGGACAATCTTTGTATTTTTATTTTTAGTCATAGAAAAGCCATTAATAAAAGATTTGGAAGCTGGGTGCAGTGGCTCATGCCTGTAATCCCAGCACTTTGGGAGGTGGATCACTTGAGGTCAGGAGTTCGCGACCAGCCTGGCCAATATGGTGAAACCCAGTCTCTACTAAAAATACAAAAATTAGCCAGGCATGGGGGCGCATACCTGTTGTCTCAGCTACTTGGGAGGCTGAGGCATGAGAAATCATTTGAACTGGGGAGGCAGCGGCTGTGGTGAGCCAAGATGGCACCACTGCACTGCAGCCTGGGCCTCTGTCTCAAAAATAAAAATAAAATAAAAATTAAATTTAAAAATTTAGAGACAGCCATTTTAAAATATGTAGGATCCTGCACTTAGATCACTTTAGAAGTGTTTTTACTTCACTTTCATACATTGTAATACACCAGTTTAATAGTTACCTAGTTCCAAATTCTAAAGGAACAATATATTTACAGTGAAGTCTTCCCCTAATCCCATTAGCTAGCTGCCTAATTCTTCCCCCTAGAGGCCTCCATTGTTACCTTTATTGTATATCATTCTACAAACATCCTACATTACACTGTTTCCATTTTTCTTTTCATGATTTCTTCCATGTCTCTATATGCTTATGATGTTATTGCTTCACATATAAACTTTATCTATTGATATGGTATTGTTATGACTGTGAAGATGGAGACATAACTTGTGAAGTCCTTTTGAACTACATAAATTTTAAAAACCATATGCAAGTATTCTTTTTGTTAAAGTAAAACTAATCTCTTTAAAGGGCTTTTATGTAAATACAAACCTACAATACCAAAAACTTACCCTAAGAGATAAGAGATAACAATAACAACAAAAGCCCTCCCATAATCTTCCTCCTGTATCTTAACCAAGCAAGCCATGAGCCTACTCTGTAATGTAAAAAAAGAAGTAACTTTCTAAGATATGAAAGTTACTTCTCTTTTTGAAAGAGTATTTTATCATTTAAAGCTGAGGTACAATCATAAGGACCACAGGTTATATTCAACCAGCAGACATATTTTTTCGTATGGCCTGGTATTTGAGAAATGGGAGCCAACATATGAAAACTGACAGATTTCTTAATTCATGTTTTTAAATTGTTTGTAGCAATGTGGTCCCACATTGCTTGAGCCCAGGCTGGTCTTGAACTCCTGGGCTCAAGCAATCCTCCCTCCTCAAACTCCCAAAGTGCTGGGATTACAGGTATAGGCCACCGCGCCCAGCCAGATTTCTCAATTCTTTAAACACACACAACAAAAGATCTCACAATACTGGGTATACATTCTTGTGGGTCAACAACTGCTCTCATTAGTGTATGTCTCACACTCCAGTTGGTAGCAATCAAGCTTACTTTACGAATATTTGCTATCTGCATGGCCCAAGCAGTCACCTGAATGTCTAACGCTAATCTAGAAAATGAAATCTGAATTTTCCGGTCTTACCTGACGGGTTTCAAGAACAAAAGTCATCGACTGGACTGGGCCAAAGCTCTTAAACAGCCTCTTCAGAGCCCTGAGATTGCAATTTTTGCTAAATGGCCCAGCATAGACAGTTGATATCTCTGTCCACTTGATCCTCATCTGTAGGAAAAACAACAGAATATAGTATGGGAATGAATATGGAAAGAGAACTGAAATCATGAGTCAATGCATGGGATTATTCACCAAAGATTTTTTTGATATAAATACTTGCCAAATGTCCAAGGATGTTCACTGAAGTATTATTTGTAATAGCAAAAATGTATAAAGCACAAATGTTAATAGGTATATCATATAGCAGAATACTATGTAGCCATTAAAAACAAGGGAAATAAGATATGTAGTGATACAGAAAGATGTATGATATACTGTTAAATGAAAAAATAAAGTTGCAAAACAGTATGCATAGTCTGATTCCCATTTTCATAAAAATATTTTTAAATGTTAATATGCAGATAGTAAAAATCTAGAGAAAAACACAACAAATTAAATAAAGCATGTATTACTTTCCTTAATGATGAGAGGTTATAATAAGTCACTAAATAAATCATTCAGCAGAACCCATTCACTTACCCTTTTGTTCATCTCCTCAGTGAGGACAGGTGAAAAGGCCTTAAAAGAGAACTGAACAATGCTGAAGGGAAACAGGGGGATTTCCACTCTGGCCTGCTCAAGAACCTGTAGAGAACAGCACAGCCTGGATAAGGTAGGAACCTCATACTCTATTGTGGCTCCTGGATATGAGCCACAATAATATAAACAGTAGTTGTCTTTTTACACATACTGAAAGGTAATATGGGGCTGACTTCCAGGTCTGCAGGAAAATGGTGAAACCACACACCTTCCCCAAAGAACCACAGAATCAATAAAAAGAATAAAAATAAAATACATATGAGCCATACCTTCGGCATTACTAAGAGACAAGGGCTATTACAAAAATTTTCAAATGACCTGTAATTAAATAAATAAGTGTAACTCCCACTATTGTAAACTGCTGCAAGCCTGTCAGTAGGGAAAGCAAGGGAGAGGAGGCTTAATAGATTTGGTTAAAAAAAAAAAAATCAAGGGGCATGGAAGAATTAGATGAAGCATAAAAAAACCCCAGAATAAAAACTCCAATTAAATGTCAAATAAGGAACATGGGTCATGATTTTGACAGTTCTCAGCACTTGACTACAAGCAAGAGGCTTGGCAGCCTCAGAGAAGCCATGCTTCTGGAGAAGAATCAGATATATAGAGAAAAGGTGGTACTCCTTGGAGACACTGCTGTGAAGAATGCCAACTCTTCTGAACAATATTATAAATTCCTCCCTTCCCTCAACACCACACCATCATTCTGGAAATGCAGAACTAGGAAGCTTCCCTTCAGCCTCTCACTCTCACAGAAACAATGAGTTAACAACAATATACGGACCAGAACACCTTTGAGAGAACTGTAGAGATTCGATGAGAAGCTATATAGCACCTAGACCAGCATGAAACCAAGAAGGGTTTCCAGTAAATGGGAAAGGAAAATTTGTGATGTTTTGTGGTCCCATCTACACCTCTCCCTATCTGACATAATATGGCTTCTTCCACACCACAGATCTTCTCTTGGGATGGAAAAAAAAGAGGGGACCATGTGTCCAATGTTCTGGGTACTGTGGGGGCTGTCTGAGGGACTATTTTCTGTTTTGCGTGACTCGGAAGGCTGACAGGACTGAAGAAGGCCTTGTTTGGAAGCCACTAAAAACAGATGTGATCACCATGGCATGTTAGAGCTGCAGTAAGAAACCAGGGGAAGAAAGAGATTATGGGCTCTGAAAAGAAGTAGGGACAAGGGGCTCAGGGAACAACTAAAGGCACATGCATAACCCCAGAGAAGACAAATCTCCAGAACAGGTTTGGGAGGTCATGAAATCTCTAACTAGGCTGATTGGTGAAGGTCTTCCCCTGCACGAAGCAGTCTGTAAAGACAACAACTGGGTATTTATTCAAATGCCCAAGCCTCAACAATACCAACAACAATAAGTCACAAGGCATACAAAGAAACATAGCCCAAGTTTCACTTCTGCAAAATAAAAAAGTTATAAGATCTCTTTCACAATAATATAAATATACCTAACATTACTGAACTATGTACATAAAAACAGTTAAGATGGTAAATTTTATGTTTTTTACTACAATAAGAAGAGAGGCAGGAGAGGAAAGGGAGAGAGAATTCCTTGATAAGTAGAGGAAAAGCACAAAAAAAGAAGAAAAAACTGCACTGAGGAAGGCAGAATAAAAGAGATGCTCTTGAATGAAAACCTTGTTCAAAAACAAATCAGTAAAATTAGAAAATAGTAGACCATATTAATCTAAACTACTATAAAAAAACAGCAACAGCTGGGCGCGGTGGCTCATGCTTGTGATCCTGGCACTTTGGGAAGCCAAGGTGGGAAGATATTTTGAGCTCAGGAGTTTTGAGACGAGCCTGGGCAACATAATGAGACCTCATCTGTATAAAAAATTTAAAAATTAGCCAGACATGGTGGCACATGCCTGTAGTCCCAGCTACTCGGGTGGCTGAGGCAGGAGGATCGCTTGAGCCCGGAGGTCAAGGCTGCAGTGAGCTCTGCTCACGCCACTGCACTCCAGCCTGGGCAATAGAGCAAGACCCTGTCTCAAAAACAAAAACAGAAGCCAAGACATAAAGTGAGAATCGAAGCATTTCAGCTGATGAAAATTATTCCCCCTAAAAAAAAAATCAACCATGGGGCTAAAGGATACAGTTAACATTACGGTCTAAACTGAATTGAATATTAGCAGCCAAGCATTTGAGGATATGAAAAAGCAACTACAAGTTGTCAAGAAAGAATAGATTCAAGTGAAATTTTAATAAAGGGCATTAATGAAAAGCATGGAAAGAATTAGGAGTATACAAATGAAATCAAAAGGATCAGAGAGAAAGTAGGTGAATGAAAGATAGGCCAGCGGGGGACAACATATATGCATAAGTGAAGTCCATGAGGAAGAAAATTAAAGCAATGGAACCAAATACTTGAAAATACAATCCAAGAAAACCTTCTGGAAATAAAAGAAACTATAAACTAAATATTGAAAGGGGCCTTGGGTACCAATAAAAAGTGACTTGGAATGATCAACTCTGAGACATAGCTTAGTAAAACAATTAGACTTTAAACAAAACGGGAAAAATAAATCCTCAGTAAAAGTAACTTAAAAGGCCAAGAAAATTAGATTGCCATTAAGTTTCTCAAATGCAACTTACAAGGATTTCCATCCCCAGTCAAGACTGAATAACAAAGAGTAGAGTTACCCTCTCTCCTCAAACACCTAAGAAACTATAAAAAATATACGATAAAGAGAATGAGAAGACAAGCCAGACTGGGAGAAAATATTTGCAAAAGACTTATCTGTTAAAGGACTCTTACCCAAATATACAAAGAACTATTAAAACTCACCAATAAGAAAATGAACAATCCAATTTTAAAAATGGGCAAAAGAGTTGAACAGACACTTCACCAAAGAAGAGATACATATAGCAAATAAGCATATGAAAAGATGCTTCACATTACATGTCATTAGGGGACTGCAAATTAAAACAATGAGATACTAATACATATCCATCAGAATAGCCAAAATCCAACAAGACACTGACACCATCAAATGCTGAAAAGAATGTGGAGCAACAGGAACTCTCATTCACTGCTGGTGGGAATGCAAAATCATAGACACTTCAGAAGTTCAGCAGTTTCTTACAAGACTAAACATATTCTTACTATACAATCTAGAAATTGCACTCTTTGGTATTTGCCCAAATGTGTTTGAAACTTATGTACACATGAAAACCTGCACACAGACATTTATAGCAACTTTGTCCATAATTGCCAAAACTTGGAAGCAGCCAAGATGTCTATCAGCAGGTGAATGGATAAATTGTGGTAAATCTAGGTAATGTATAGTTATTCAGTGTTAAAAAGGAAAAAAAAACTATAAAGCAGTGAAGACATGGAGAAAACTTAAATACATATACTAAGTTAAAGAAGCCAGTCTGAAAAAGCTATATACTATATGATTCCAACTATGTGACTTTCTAAAACAGGCAAAATTATGGAGACAGTAAAAAAAAATCAGTGGTTTCCAACAGGCAGAGCACATTCATCACAGATTTTTAGGTCAATGAAACTATTCTGTATGATACTATAATGGTAGATATATGTCACTATACATTTGTCAACACCAAGACAGAACCCTAACGTAAACTATGGACTTTGGTAATTATATGTCATAGTGGGTTCATTGATTTTAACAAATGTACTACCCAGGTACAGGTTGTTGATAGTGGTGGAAGTTGTTTGTGTGGGTGGGTATGGGGGTAAATGGGAACTCTCTGTACTTTCTTTTTTTTGAGACAGGGTCTCTGTTGCCAGGCTGGAGTGCAGTAGTGCGATCATACGTCAGTCACTGCAACCTCCACCTCCTGGGCTCAAGCAATCCTCCCATCTCAGCCTCCTGAGCAGCTGGGACCACAGGCATGTGCTACGAGGCCTGGCTAATTTTTTGTAGGGACAGTGTTTCGCCATGTTGCCCAGGTCAGTCTCAAACTCCTGGACTCAAGAGATCCACCTACCTCAGCCTCCCAACGTCCTGAGATTACAGGTGTAAACTACTGCACCCAGCTTAGACTTTCCATTTAATATTGTTGTGAACCTAAAACTGCTCTAAAAATAAAAGTCTATTAAAATAACAATAATAATGCCCAAAGAGCCCTTGAGGCCCATGTAAGTGCTCAGGAAGAAAAAAAAAAAAATTCCTAAGAACAGTAGTTCTCGGGATATTGGAAAATGAAGGACAGTGATCCTTAAAGATAGGAAACCGATAGATCTATAAATAATCCCCCTCAAATATTCAGTTGAGTAGGGATTAGTGTATCCATGTAAGTAAACTATGCGAGGTCAAGGAAAGGATGCCCAAAAGGATTAGAGGAAACAATCGCAAAGGCTAACACAAGGCCAGGAATGGTTTAGATTCCCAAAAGCTAGAGTGTAAAATCTCATAATTTATGGAGATTAAGTACTTAGTATGGTTTTGCTTCAGTAGTGGGACAAAATTTACTCTGGTTTCACCTAACAAACCTTAAAAGCAAGAATTCAAAAGGATCTGGCCAGGCATAGTGGCTCACCCCTGTAATCCCAGCACTTTGGAATGCTGAAGTGGGCAGATTACTTGAGGCCAGGAGTTTGAGACCAGCCTAGGCAACATAAGAAAGAAAAGAAAAGAAAGATAAGAAAAGAAGGAAGGAAAGAAAGAAAGAAGATCCAAAAGGACCAAAGTGTTTCCAAGTAACTTTACCACATCTCAGACCAAAGCTCACAAATATTTATAGAAATACAAAAATATATAGCACCCAACAAATTAAAATTCACTGTGTCTGGCATCCAATACAAAAAACTACCAGGCTGCAAAGAAGAATGAATATAGTCCATAATAAGGAGAAAAACCAATCAATTTCAGTTAATCTAAAAATGACACAGATTATCAAATTAATAGAGAAGGATGTTAAAATAGTTATTGTAACTATATTCTGAAATTTAAGAAGCTAGAGGAAAGTCTGAATGTTAACTAGACACATGGAAGATACAAAATAGAACAAAAGTTAACTTCTAGAGGTAAAAAATATAATGTGTGAGGTGAAAGTACACTGGATTGGATTATCAGTAGATTAGATACTGCAGCAGAATTAGAAACCTAAGACATAGCAACGGAAACAATCTAAAATAAAACAGACAGGAAAAAAAACTGGAAAAAACATGAACAGCACATCAGTGAGCTATGGGACAACTTTAAACGGCCTAATACATATGCAGTGGGAGTGCCCAAAGGAGGGGAGGGTGGTGAAAGAAAAAATAATGGGGAGAAATAATGGTCAACATTTTTTCTAATTTGATAAAAATGATAAACCCGCAAATTGCAAAAGCTCAACAAGCTCAAGCAAAAGACACATAAAAAAGGAACACTTGGCTGAGCCTAGTGGCTCACACCTGTAATCCCAGGCTGGAGTGTAGTGGTACAATCATAGTTCACTGCAGCCTCAACCTCCTGCGCTCAAGCGATACTGGCATGTTCTTAAAATATCTCCCCACATATTTATTAGAATTAAGAGAAAAAACAAGAACTCTGCAATAGAGAAAGCAGACAACACCTTGACCAGGTGATCAAAATAAACAGCACAAAAGAGGGGCAGATGAGTAATAACTGCCTCTGGATGCAACACCCCAAGAAATTTGGCTAAGAATGCATAATCTGAATTTAATCATGAGCAAACACCACACAAACCTAAAATAAGCAACTCTGCTAAAAAAGGGAGGGGGGCATGCATTACTCAAAAAGTATTAAGGTTATGAAAGACAAAGAAAGGTTGAGGAACTGTTACAGCTTTAAAGGAGACTAAAAAGATATGACAAGTAATTGTAATACATGACCCTAGAAATGATACTGTTCTAAAGGGAAAAGACATGCTATAAAGACATTATTTGGTCAGCCAAGAAAATTAGAATACAGATGACAAGTAGATAAAGGTACCAGGACAATATTAGATTTACTAAAATTGGTAACTATGTTACAATGTGGTTATATAAAATAATATTTTTATTCTCATGAAATACACTCTGAAGTGTTTAGGGCCATGATATATGCAGCTTACTCTCAAATGGTTCAGGAAATGCCATACAGAGAGGAAGAAAGAGAGAGTGTGTACATGAGAGAGCATAAGCATGAGGGTACATATAAAATAATAAAGCAACTGGGGCAGAGTGCTAAAAAAGGTGAATCTAGACAGAAAGTATACAGGTGTTCTACCATTCATGCACGCTTTCTGTAAGGTTGAAATTATTTCCAAACAAAATGTTAAAAAAAAAACAAACACAGATCTTCTGAATATGATAACATAATAAGCTCATGTTTGATGTAGCCTCTCTGACTTAACATACAGCAATGATACATAAAATATAAAAAGAAAAAAATCGAAAGGATATAGCCAGGCTCAAAACCAAGATAAACGTTTCCATGAACCAGAAACACAACAGAAACTCAAAGATGTATGCAACGCCAAAGCCAGAGGCCTGCTGGGCTCTGGAAGCAGGCATTGGCAGCTGACAGTTCTGCCCCTATGAGGACTTAGGTACTCCATACAAGATGTGAGACACAAGCCAGGCTTGCTAACTGTAGCCAGGGTTGCTGATGAAAAAAAGCTTGACACTGGCATGGGTGCAAAGGGCTACATTCCCCTCTGCTTTGAATATAACCTGCAAAGGTTCAGCAGGCCACTCACCTCTTTATTTGAAAGACACTTAATAGTTTGACAATTTCTGGAAGATGGAAGTTCACCAGCATCTGTCTCCCGGGTCAAAAAAAGAAGCTTCTGACCCACTGAATCCAAGCATTCTAAAACACTATAAAGAAGTAGAAGAGTTAAGGTAAGAACAACAGTTTTCCAGAACCTGACAGTTATTTCTCTATACATGCATTATACAATATGGTAGCCACTAGCAATATATAGCTATTAAAATTAAAATTAAATAAAATTAAAAATTCAGTTCCTCAACTGCACTAGTCAAATGTGACTAGCAGCTACCAAACGAGATAGCACAGATGTAGAGCACTTCCGTCATCACAGAAAATTGTTTTGGACAGTGTTGCTTCAATAGAGAGAGGAAGGATAAACAAGAAATATACCCAAAGCTCTCTATCAAAAGATTAGGCAAAATTCTAAAGATCTGATACATTTGCTATAGTCTGGAGACAAAGCCCTTTTGAGTCTGTGTGTGTCTTTCATAGTCTGGGCAATACAACAAGGCTACAGATTGACTCTTCTAGCCAAAATACCAACTAGTCTATCATCTTTCCCAGTGCTACCTAGGTTCAACGTATTCCAATTATTTTTTCTTTTTTTTTTTTTTTGATCAAGGATATCATTTTAGACCAGCCAGTAGATTCAGAAAATTAGAAATTAAATACTATATATTAAGGCTAGAAGGTGGTATTTTTTCCGTGGTTTTTGTGATAGATGTTATTTTTTGGTAAATAGTTTTTAATAGACTCAAAAGAGGATAAAAACATTCTCAGGTGTTGTTAAATAAGAAACTAGATACTCCATTTGTCTTTGCTCTTGTTTCAAACTGAAAATATTACCTTGTGTTTGGGTGCTGAAGTACTTCTGCTGTGTTTTTAGGCTCTTGGCCTGCTGCTTGTATTTCTTGGTGATTAGCTAGTGCTTCTAGATTTAGTTCTGCAATCTTGAAGAAAACAAAGTGGTAAAAATATAATTGCTTGCAGAGCATTTGATGCTCAAATAAATACAAAACAAAAAGCAACAACAACAAAAAGCAAAAAATCCACTTGAATAATGTTCTCTGTTCTCTTAGGCAGTGGCTTTGCCATTGCCACAGCCCTGGGATGGCTTCAATAGTTACCAGATGGTTTATGGTTGCTTAGCCAAGACCGGCAATGTGTTATCAGCTACTAACATTGTTACATGAATATGGGGAAGGGCCAAGTAGGGCTGATTGAAAAAGGATGTCAATTTTGGCTCATCACTCATCCAACAGTCAGTCACTTAAAATTTACTTCTCTGCAAACATGCAATTTTGGAAATGATAAAAGAATGGCTTTTACAGGAAAATGTTTTTAAAAGACTATTTATTAGTTTAATACAAAATCATGAGAAGTCTATTCTAGTTATTTCTTCTCCTTCCGTAAAGTGGGAGCCCACCAGGGAGTTGTGATGTAGAGAGAATAATTTTTAAAGTTACAAATTTTTAAAAATAAACTTTTTTTTAGAATCAGTTTAGATTTACAGAAAAATTATGAAAATAGTACAGAGTTCCCATATAGCATACCTCCATTTTTACCTATTAGTAATAGATTTGTATGGTGCATTTGTCACAATTAATGAACCAATAGTAATGCATTATTATTAATTAAGCCCATGCTTAATTCAGATTTGGTTAGTTTTTATCCAAGTGAGACACAATTTTCACTGGAAATCAAGCATAATTAAGTGCCCCAAGTGTGGTTTGAGAATCCTGGAGTTTCCAGACATCTTCTCACAAGGGGTGAGGTCCTTCCTTCTCCAACTATGTGACATAACAGACTGAATGTGAAAGCAGATATGAAAAGCCACTTGTTTTCTATTAAGCTAGATATTAAAAGGTTTCACAAAAATACCTAAAACAATGATGTTCTTTCCACTAATTTTTATGGAAAATTCTTTTTTCCATAAAAGTAAGTTATTTGTAGCTGGACAGAGTGGCTGTATATGCTTAAGTTCCAGCTACTCAGGAGGCTGAAGTAGGAGGATCCCTTGAGCCCAGGAGTTCCAGTCCAGCTTAGGCAACACAGTGAGACCCCGTCTCAAAAAAAAAAACAAAAAACAGAAAAAGAAAAAAAAGTGATTTGTGTTAACATATAATGGCTTTTTATTTATCTTAAACTAATATTAAAAATTTATTTAATTTCTAATATGGTAAATGTTGATAGATATTGTAACCCAGAGTCCCTGGGTCTTCAGGTGCACACTATAAAAGTGTAACCCCTGTTGCACCTTGTTGTTTCAAAAGGGTACAGGAAGACCACCAGCTACAGCAAGATAAAAACAAGCTGGAACCAGAGATGCCTGAAGTTAGAGATGAACTTGGCAAACTCTCTGCATTACCATACTAAAAATCTCACCTAGGGAGGAACTTATTCTCCATTTTCTATACATGTATGTGTCAAGGAACAAACCCTGCCTTTACATGCAATGACTCAGCCGACTAGCAAAATAAAAGCCCTGCTTTTGCCTTCATTTGGGGAGATAGTGCTTTGGGAACTATCCCTGGTGTTCTTACGTGTTGCAAAGTAATAAAATCCCCTTGTTAAATCCTCTTGGGCCAGGCACAGTGACTCACGCCTGTAATCCCAGCACTTTGGGAGGCTGAGATGGGTGGATCACCTGAGGTTAGGAGTTTGAGACCAGCCTGGCCAACATGGTGAATAAAAATACAAAAAAAAAAAAAAAAAAATTAGCAAGGTGTGGTGGCAGGCACCTGTAATCCCAGCTGCTCGGGAAGCTGAGGCAGGAGAATCACTTGAACTGGGGAGGCAGAGGCTGCAGTGAAGAGAGATCGCACCACTGCACTCCAGCCTGGGAAACAGAGTGAGACTCTGTCTCAAAAAAAATAAAAATAAAAATAAATATTCCTTGGTAGTGGTCATTGGGTTAACACCCACTAAGTGACTGAACACACCACTGTGTGGGTAACAATATAAAAAGAGTCATGAGACCAAAAGGGTTTTAGAACCTATTGTAGTGATTTAGAGCAGAGATTAGCAAACACCAATACATATTTTTTTGTAAATAAATAAAGTTTTATTTCAGCTGTGCCCACCAGTGTTGACATAATGTCTATGGCTGCTCTTGCAGTACCACAGCAAGTTGAGTAGTTGCAATAAAGACAATATGATCTGCAAAGCCTACAATATTTACTAGTTGGCCTTTACAGAAAAAGTTTGCTAACCCCTGGTATACAGAAAAGACAGAATGTGACAGACCTGGGTTTCAATTCTGGTTCCACCTCTGACTGACTGTGGGACCTCAGATAAGTTATCTAACCTTTGGTAACCTCGAAAGGCTCATGTATAAAATTGGAATGATAATAGCTAACTCACAGGGCTGTTGTGAGGATTAAATAAGATAATGTATATACAGCATTTTAGAACAGTACACTTAAGACCTCAGTGAGTGGTGGCTATTATTATCTATATGCTCAAAGAAGATCTGTTAGAATGTCTTTCTACCATCTGACACAAAAGACTATTCTGGCTGTTACTTATTATTCTATGTGGAGTACAATTTATTTCATAATGGAGTCATGATGGAATGTACTATGCAATGGGACAATCTAATAGGTTAGAATGCATTATAATAAAGTTTGTCAGAGACTATGTCCTCTTCCATGTCTCCCTTATGTGTTGTTCTAACATTTACCCACTGAACTGCTGTTGAAACAATTGTATGCTCCCCCTACTCCAAGAAAACAAAAATCTATGCAGATTTTTTATAATTATTAGTATTAACTACAATAATCACTACACCACCAGTATAGTGCTTAGTATATTCAAGACACTGTGCTAAGAATTTTATACACAATATCTCATTTACTCTCAACAATATCCCAGAAAAGTGTGTATTCCCATATTATAGATCCAAAAACTGATGTTGTTCAGAGAAATTGCCCTAGATTATACAGCTAGACATAGTAGAACATATATTTTAAAACAGATAAGCCCAACTTCAGAGACTATATACTTAACCACATTATGCTAGTGATATGGGTCTTAATTCGAAATACATGCTAGGCTTCAATCACACTGCCATTTTCTTTTCTTTTTTTTTTTTTTTTGGGATGAAGTCTTGCTCTGTCACCTAAGCTGGAGTGCAGTGGTGCAATCTTGGCTCACTGCAACCTCTGCCTCCCCGCAACCTCTGCCTCCCTGGTTCAAGCGATTCTCCTGTCTCAGCCTCTGGAGTAGCTGGGACTACAGGCACGCGCCACCACACCTGGCTAATTTTTGTATTTTTAGTAGAGACGGGGTTTCACCATATTGGCCAGGCTGGTCTCGAACTCCTGACCTGGTGATCTGCCCACCCTGGCCTCCCAAAGTGCTGGGATTATAGGCATGAGCCACTGCACCTGGCCCACACTGCCATTTTCATAAAAATAGATAATAGGAGTTGGTAGTCTGTGATAATCTGATCTAGTCCCATGATTTTAAGAAAAGGTGAACACACTGGGCAAAGATACTAACCTTTTTTGGGCCATGCTTAAGGAAATACTCAGCCAATTCAAGGATTGTTCTAGCATCTTCTGTGGCATCATGACCAAGTCTGTCTGGACACTGTATATCCTTCCTGGAAAGTCAATATAAAATTGACATACTGGAAGCACTTTTAATGATAGGCTTTTTCAACCATCTCAAGTGTTCTGATTACATATAAAATGTTAGAATTCTGATAATTAGATTTGCATCACAAAAATCAAGGTTCCTTTATTCCAGCTAATTGCCAAGCCCTGCGAGAGGAACTGGGGGTGCAAAACAATCAGGAATGGCTTTGTTCACAGCAAGCATAGCATCTGGACAAAAGGCTACCCAACAAAAAGTTTCTGGCTGACTCCCTGGCCAGGCCCTTCTCTAAGAAATGGACCAGGCCCATTTCTCAGATCTAACCATTGTTTAAAGTTGCCTTCCTGAAACTTTTTTATTTGTATATAAGTGTCTATACATACTTAAATACTTTCTTAGGTGTTTTTAAAAAGCTTAATATATGTATATATTTATAGATAGAACTAAATCTAATCTACATCATATAAATATTGAGGCATATATAGATCTTGCTCTGCATCTCTTATTCTCAGGAATGTCTTAGAGAGGTGTCCATATCACAAACAGATTTATCATATTCTTCTGAACAACAAAATATTCAATAATACAGATAACCATAATTTACTCAACCAGACTTCTAGAATATTTGAGGTTTTCTATTTTGCTATTTTAAACCATGTTATAATGAACACCTTTGTACATATGTGTCTTAATACAATAGGACAGTATAAGTATGTTATACTATCTTGTATAGGCATATAGGTATGTTATGTTTTGAAATTTTGGTTACCTCTTCTGCCTTCATGGTTCAGTTCTGTCCATTAAGCCTCGACTGTGAATGTAAACCCCTGTCTCTATTGCTACAATTTCTTCATTTCATAAGAAATGCAAAAAAACATGTTTATAAGCAAAGAGTGCAGAAACCCTGAATTTCGCAATATGCATTAAATTAGATACTACATGCTAACTTGTATGCAGTTTGTCAGAACAATATTACAGCATATAAGCAAACCTACCCCAAAATAACTTTGGCTAAGAACTTTAGCTTAAATCTTCTGCCCTGCTCTCTGACATAAAGCAATGATGTATCAATAACATATGGATGTATCATCTGAGGAAGAAAGAGAATAAAATGAGTAGTGTCTTATGCTAAAGGAAAAAACAAGTGGGCTAGCAGGGTGGGAGAGAAGAGCCCAAGACTTTAGATTTGAGATAAATGGAACAGGCATTTATACTGAAAATGCAAAGTCCTAAATCAGATACTCACTTTCAGTGCTCTGAGATCCAAATCTAAGGAGTGGCCCACTAACACAGCATCAGGAGGAAGCAGTGCTTTTAACTGCCTCTGTACATCTTTGAGTTTGGTCGTCACTGGGTTAAGAATCTTCTTCGTGATTCCCGAAAAGCTTTCATTAAAAAAAGAGAAATGGACAGGCTAGGATATTAACAAGTTTTCCTCTCTGGAAAGTGATTTTAAAAGTAACATTTTTTTAAATTACAGTTAATATATATATGCTTAGTGTCCAAAGTGACAAATAAGAATTAAAAATTAGTCATAATCCTATCACCCAGAGATGATTGCTTTTTTACATTTTAGTAAATGTCGTTCCATACTTTTGATATAGATTCAGGTATATATTTAATTTTTATAAAAATGTAATCATAATGCATGAGCTGCTTTACAATGAATCTATCATTTATAATATGTCATAAACACATTTTCACATCAATAAATCTATTTAGCACATCCTTTTAAATGGTTACAGAGTATTCCATTATACAGATACAGCATATTTTAACTAATCCCCTACTTTCAGACATTTATATACTCACATTTTTGCAATACTGTGACAAACATGCTTGTGCATACAACTTTGCCACACGTGACTGTTCTCTAAGAATCTAATTGTCAAGTCTGCTAATAGGACAGTATTTATCACTATCATTGCCTCTCTGTCCCTAAGTCATCACGAATCTACTGGTGCCACGTCAACGGATGGGAACAGTAATGTTTCACTGGCTTCTTGCCTAGTCACTGTGTGTACATTCTGAGATTACATGCTAATCTTTGGAAAAGTAGACTAACATTTTCAGCTTCAAATTTCTGTTATGAAAAATATTTGTTTGTGTTTTGGGGGTCAAGGCAGATTAAGCTGTAACATCACTTGACTGCCAAATGATGACTTGCAGATTTTCAGATGAGGTCTTATCAGAAAGCAAAGCTCTAGCTGTTTGGCAGTTGTAGATAATGATTATAATTGAGAGATTCTGGAACAAGGAAGATAATATTCTGCTGACTTAAGGTCACAAGAAGATTGAAGATCAAGAAGGGCAAGAGCATTATACACTGACATTGTGCAATTTCAGCATTAAAATATACCTATGTGATGCCCTAACCTTTGATAATATTTAAGTAGATAAAACCTAACTAAACTGAAGCTGTGGGCCATTCTTAAGTATTATTCCATTCTAGCCCGATAGCTCTTAGAAGAGCTGCAGGCAAGGTGAAAAATACCTGGTGAGGTAGTCCAGAATCTTGTTTTCAGGTTTGACCAGTTCATCCATAACACAGCAGCCTCCTTCAGCAACCAGTGAGATGCGTGTTAGCTCTCTCCCCTTGGATGTGAGGCACTGAAAGACCAACATGTAGTCAGGCTGCTGAACTGTGGAAGTTATTGCTTCTTCTTACTATTTACACTATGTCAACTGCCATCTACTGTAATCTACCAGGGTCCCTGCAGCAATGGCACAAACTTGCTTTCTAGAGGATCTAGTGTGAGTGAAATTAAAGCTGGGCAGGCTGCTGAATGTTACACTTAAGAGGATCAACACAGTGTAGTCTGCACAAAGAAGATGAATGCAAATAATATTAATAATTGTATCTACCATTTATGGAGTGTGTACTATATCCAGTATTATGCTAAATACCACTAATAGGTAATTTTTATGAAGCCCATTCTATTATCAGCTAGTGCTGTACTAAGAATTTTATATATGCCACTCTCATAATTACCTTTTGAGGTAGGCTTTATTATTACCCCCACTTCACAGAGGGAGAAGCCGAGGCTGATAGGTTAGGGGTATTTGTCTAAGGTGACATAGCCACTAACAGGCAAGGACAGGATATACACCCTGATATGTCAGATTCTCAAATTTTAGGTCTTAGTTACTCTATTAAGAATTGAGAAACTGTTTCCTGAGTACTGAGAGGGGATGCACTGTCTTTGAAAAGAGGCTTACTACAATTAGATAAAGCAAAGCACGAGGGGAACTTAAGCAGGGAAATCCTATTTCTGATCTTCAAGGTGTAAAACTAAGCCAAACCAACAATTAAGGCAAAGTCCTCATGGCAGCAACAACAAAATACTTCTTCAAACATAAGGAATCAACTTCTAGTAATATGCAAAGACCTGATTAAACATAGTAACTAGTTGGAAAACGTGATTTTTTTTTTTTTTTTTTGAGATCGAGTCTCACTCTGTCGCCAGGCTGGAGTGCAGTGGCGCTATCTCAGCTTACTGCAACCTCTGCCTACTGGGTTCAAGCGATTCTCCTGCCTCAGCCTCCCGAGTACCTGGGACTACAAGTGCATGCTGCCATGCCCAGCTAATTTTTTGTATTTTTAGTAGAGATGGGGTTTCACCATGTTGGCCAGGATGGTCATGATCCACCCGCCTCAGCCTCCCAAAGTGCTGGGATTACAGGCGTGAGCCACTGCACCCAGCCACTTATGTGATATTTATTCTTTATCCTGGAATACAGATCTAAGTTTTCTAAAGTGTGAGTAAAAGGACCTACTTTCAGCTATTAAAACAGAATACTAGAAATGAATGTATTCGTTCATTAGTGCATTAGACTCAAGAAATCATTTTCTACTAGACCTCAGCTTGCAACACTCCAATTGAAAAATTAAAAGTAGTACGTGCCATTTCACAGTCAAGTCCAAAGAGAGGACTATTGTCTGCTATAGAACCATTACATTTGGTAAGTAAAAAGTTTTCACAATCAGGAAAACCTAGGAGAAAAAGGAAGAAAATGTTTGCCTTTAGAATAGAGATGGTAAACATCACTCTTAGATTCAAGCAGGTAAAACTAAAATACTAGATATTTTAGTCAGATATGTTGGTATGTTAGACACTTGAAATACAATGACTAAATAAGATACAATCTCTGTCCTCAAGTTTTTCTCCATCTACTCATTTTTATATTGAAAGAATAATGTAGGCTTGCTGTTAGGAGGAGATTCTGGGGCTTGAACTTCCTGGCAGTTACCAAGTAACAATTTTTCCTCCTCATGAGAAAAGAGATAACTAAATCATGGCTAAACCCAAAGTCATTAGGCGCTTTCCATGTCAGCACTAAGAAAGAATGAATAAAGTATGCAAATAACTGTATGTGGCATCTTTCTTTCCTAAATACAGGAAGAGAAAATAGGAATGAGATTCCACCATAATGGAGATCTAAAAGGATTTCATAGTAGGAAGAAAGTTTAAGTAACATTCACCATATGTGTCCCTCCACCCAACTCAACCCGTGAGATTCCTCTGAAACATCTATTCAGAGCCTTGCCTGCATTTTCTGGAATCACATATTTCCTACAGAGGCTCAGCTATAGATTTAAGGTACTCCCTCTATTTGTGAACCCTGAGTCCATAACCATGCATATTTAGTTCAAAAACCCAAAAGCATCTGAATTGTTGAAGATTTCTACCTTCAGGCAGAGGCTGGAGCAGTAAAGGTAACATCTAAATCTTGTTTGACACGGAACAAAGGGGGCTATGCAAACCTTTGACTAATTTCTGATTCCCGGTACTGTGAAATTTCCAACTAATCGCAATGAAAAGAATGAAAAGATGGTCTATCCCAGAGAAGAAAGGCAGCCTCAAATCTCACAGACACTATATTTGCTGCCTACCTTATCTATATTATCAGTGGTGTTTTATAGGTGTTAGCAGTACTGCCCTTACTACGTGCTCATGTGACAGTAGTGCAACCTCAAGAAAAAGATGGTTATAAATATGTTAAAATAAATAGAGAAAAAAGCCATGTATAAAATGGAGTTAAAATTTAGTTCATATATCATAGGACTGCCAGTTAATGTACAAAAAGGCACTTAGTACGGTGCCTGGCACCTATAAAACACGCCTACATCAACTTAAAAAATTAAAAAAATAAAATTTATGCATCCAGAAAATAAGAACTCCAATAATTCCATGATAAAATACAGCCCAATTTAAAAATGGACAAAGGATCTGAATAGACAGTTCTCTGAAGCTATACAAATGACTAATAAGCATGTGAAAAGTTGCTCAAAATCATCAGCCAACAGAAACATGCAAATCAAAATCACAATGAGACACCACTTCATACCCACTAGGATGGATATATTCAGACAAGATAATAGTAAATGTTGGCAAGAATGTGCAGGAACTGGAAACCTCGTATGCTGCTGGTGGGAAAGTAAAATGGTACGGCAGCTTTCACAGCCTGACAGTTCCTCAAAAGGTTAAACACAGAGTTGTCACATGACCCAGCAATTATACTCCTAGGTATATACCCAACAGAAGTGAAAGCATGTGCCCACACAAAACACTTGGACCTGAATATTCATAGCAGCATTATTAACTAAAAAGTGGAAACAACCCAAATGTCCATCACCTGATGAACAGTCTATCCAATGCAGTATCATTAAGCAGTGAAAATACATGTAGTACTGATACATGCTACAACATGGATGAAGCTTGAGAACATTATGCTAAGTTAAAGAAGCCAGTCACAAAGCCCACATATTGCACATCCACTTACAGGAAATACCCAGAATGGGTAAATCTATATATAGAAACTAGATTAACGGTTGTCAAAGGCTCAGGGAGTTGGAGGGAAATTATAATACAGGGTTTCTTTTGGGATGATAGAAGTGTTCTAAAATTGTGGTGATGGCTGTACAACTCTGTGAACATAGTAAAAAATACTTAATTGTAACTTTAAGTGGGTGAATTGTGTGGTATGTTAAATTATGTCTGTTTTAAAAAAAGGAAATTTAATTATCATTGCTATAATTAGGAGGTAACAAAGAAAATAAAATGAAATCAAAGTACTTTTATTAAATTCTTGCTATATAATTGACCAAGGCTCCGAGCCTAGACCTGCTCTATTTGTTAAAGAAATATGGGGGCAGCGTGGGAGGAGAATTAGAAGTATTGGAAAAGTGTTAAAATGTTAAAGACATACTGACTGTTTTTAATATATTAAGAAGAAATGAAAGAAAACTGAATGAAAAGGAAAGGGAATAACTTTCTTATTAAATATTATTTCAATGCTATTTAATGTCACATTCATGTACTACCTAAAATCATCACTTTGCCAATCACGGTATACATCACACACTTTGAGATACACTGTGCTGAAGATATTTCCTCATTAATAGAAGATGAAATAAGAATAAGCCACTCAGAAAACAGCCAGATAAATGAATCTCAAACAGTAGTATTTAAATAAGCTGTTAGATATTCTTACATTGTTAGCAATATCAGAGTAAGCCTAAGCCAACCTTGTAATGGAAAGTGAAACGTTCTCATTTCCTCCTTTGTCAGAAGGCATCTGGTCAAGCCCACTTTCTTAGAGCCATACTTTTGAATGATGGGATCATCCTGAAGGTTGATGGCGGCTTTTGCATTAGAAGGTAAAGGCTCTGAAAGAAAAACAATTGAACGTATATTAGAATGTGTGTTTAAGAACCCTAGAAGAAATGTCTCCTAAGGTTGTATAGGCTAAGCACAAGGAAGATCAAAAGATGTATAAAACTCAGCCCCAACCATTTAGGGGCTTGCAATCTATTACAATTATAAGAACAGAGAAAGGCAGGGTGCAGTGGCTCACGCCTGTAATCCCAGCACTTTGGGAGGCCGAGGCAGGCAGATCACGAGGTCAGGAGATCGAGACCATCCATCCTGGCTATCATGGTGAAACCCTGTCTCTACTAAAAATACAAAAACAAAATTAGCCGGGTGTGGTGGTGGGTGCCTGTAGTCCCAGCTACTTGGGAGGCTGAGGTGGCAGAATGGCGTGAACCCGAGAGGCAGAGCTTGCAGTGAGCCGAGATCGCGCCACTGCACTCCAGCCTGGGCAGCAGAGCAAGACTCCGTCTCAAAACAAACAAACAAAAAAACACAGAGAAAATGAAGTCCCAAATGAGCTAAAACAATAAAGGGATAGGAGGAGGAATATACTTCACAATAGAGTGTCAGAGATCAAGAAAGGAAAAGATTGAGTCTTAAAAAAAAGACAGAATTCAGATAGTTGGTATATTCAACCTGTTCTTTACAGTGCTTGTCTCTCCCTTATGGTTCATTCTAGCTAAATATACTCCACCCTCAGCCACCTATTTAAGCAGCAAAAGCTTGTTCTTTAACCAGGGACCATTACTGATTGGATTAAGGGTATGACCTGGCTCAAGAGAGATCATCTATAGATTGACCAATGACTTGATATTCCTTATCAAGACATGCTCTCAGAGGGAAAATCTTAAGTAGTTAAGTTCATCAGACTGCCTGCTTTAAGGATTTTCACTAAAAAATATAAAGAACTGGGCTAGGTACAGTGGCTCACACCTGTAATTCCAGCACTTTGGGAGGCTGAGGTAGGTGGAACCCTTGAGGTCAGGAGTTCAAGACCAGCCTGGCCAACATGGTGAAACCCCATCTCTACTAAAAACACAAAAATTAGCCAGGTGTAGTGGCATGCACCTGTAATTCCACCTATTCAGGAGGCTGAGGCACAAGAATTGCTTGAACTCAGGAGGCAGAGGTTGCAGTGAGCAGAGATTGTGCCACTGCACTCCTGCCTGGGCAACAGAGCGAGGCTCTGTCTCAAAAAAAAAAAAAAATATATATATATATATAAAGAGAGAGAACTGACTAGTCAGAAGAGAAAAGAAAATACACAGATAAGTAGATGCTATGAAAGGGCTGGAGAAAATCTTTTTACTAGGGGCACTTAGGTTCCTGCTGGCTTTCTACCCACATACATCCTTCTTCAAACAATATTTGCTCAAGATGACCTAAGTGAGTAGCTGATCCTTGTAAAGAAAATAGCCAAAGTATCATAAGTAGAAGAGGGCATTCCAGGCAAGACAGAAATGTAGAGTAAACTTGGTTTGTCAGTAGACCAGTAATGAAGAAAGAAAGGTCTGTGCAAGAGATGAGCATAGGAAACAAAGTTGAGACAGGAGCATAATTAACTTTCGTCCACCATTCAATACGTAATGGGGAGCCACAAAAAGCTCCTGAGAACGGAAGTGATGTAATTAAAGCAGTGTTTTAAGAAACATCAACCTCAAAGATTTGTAAAAAATGGAGTAGAGGCTGGGTGCATGGCATGCCTGTAATCCCAGCAATTTGGGAGGCCAAGGCAAGAGGATTGCTTGAGTCCAGGAGTTTGAGACCACCCTAGGCAACGGAGCAAGACCCAGTCTCTACAAAAACAAAAATTAGCCAGGCATGGTAGTGCATAACTGCAAGTCTTAACTACTCAGGAGGCTGAGGCAGGAGGATCGCTTGAATGTAGGAGTTTGAGACTGCAGTGAGCTTAGATTGTGCCACTGCACTTTAGCCTGGGCAACAGAGGGAGATCCTGACTCTAAATTTTTTTTTTTTTTTTTTGGAGACAGAGTTTCGCTCTTGTTGCCCAGGCTGGAGTGCAATGGCGCGATCTCGGCTCACTGTAACCTCTGCCTCCCGGGTTCAGATGATTCTCCTGCCTCAGCCTCCTGAGTAGCTGGGATTACAGGCATGCACCACCACGCCCGGCTAATTTTGTATTTTTAGTAGAGATGGGATTTCTCCATGTTGGTCAGGCTGGTCTCCAACTCCTGACCTCAGGTGATCCACCTGCCTCAGCCTCCCAAAGTGCTGGGATTATAGGTGTGAGCCACTGCGCCCAGCTAAAGTTAAAAAAAAAAAAAAAAAGGAGGAAAGAAAGAAAGAAAAGAAAGGAAGGAAAGGAAAGGAAAAGAAAGGAAAGGAAAGAAATGAAGAAAGAAAGAAAGCGAAGTAGAAAGAGGCTAGAAAGGGCTTTACAGTAATTCTGGCCAAAAAATTATGACCATCTGCTAGGGGCAGAAATACCATTTGATCCAGCAATCATGTTACTGGGTATATTCTAAAGGAATATAAATCATTCTATTATAAAGATATGTGCAGGTGGAAAAGACATGGTATCAACCCAAATGCCCATAAATGATAGATCAGATTAAAAAAATGTGGTACATATACACCATGGAATACTATGCAGCCACAAAAAGGAACAAGACCGTGTCCTTTGCAGGGACATGGATGGAACTGGAAGCCATTATTCTCAGCAAATGCAGAAACAGAAAACCAAACAACACCATGTTCTCACTTATAAGAGGGAGCTGAATGATGAAAACACATGGACACATGACAACACACATTTGGGGTTGTCAGAGGGGTTGGTGGAGGTAAAGCATCAGGAAGAATAGTTAATGGAGGCTGAACTTAATACCTAGGTGATTGGCTGATCTGTGTAGTAAACCACTACAGCACACATTTACCTACGTAACAAACCTACACATCCTGCACATGTACCCAGGAACTTAAAATAAATGTTGATGAAAAAAGGCCAAGTGCAGTGGCTCATGCCTGTACTTTCAGCATTTTAAGAGGCTGAGGCAGGTGGATCACTTGAGGCCAAGCGTTCAATACCAGGCTGGCCAAACATGGTGAAACTCTGTCGCTACTAAAAATACAAAAATTAGCTGGTATGGTGGTGCACGCCTGTAGTCCCAGCTACTCAGGAGGCTGAGAGGCACAAAAATCGCTTGAACCCGGGTGGCAGAGGTTGCAGTGAACTGGGATCATCCCACTGCACTCCAGCCTCAGCGACAGAGCGAGACTCTGTTTCAAAAAGAAGTTGTTACAGCATCTGAATTAAGATAGTGGAAGCTATGGAGAAAAAGGGATATATAAAACATACATGAAAAACTGGTAGAACATGGTGAAAAAATTATTCAGCCAGCAAAATATTTAAATATTTATAACTTTATTATGTACCCGGCACTGTTTTGGCCACTAGGAATTCCCCAATGCACAAAACCAACAAAATTCCTCATGACATTTAACTTATAGTTGGAAATATGGATAATAAACAAATAAATATGTAATATATTAGGTAAGATAAGGGCTTTGAAGAAAAGGAGGAGAAAAGTATAGGAAATATTGGGGCAGGAAAAGGGTTACTGTCATATATTTTGTATAGGATGAGCTGAGAAGGTCTCTGTTAAATTGACATCTGAATAGAGATTTATAGGAGCAAAGGGAATTAGGCATGCAGACAGTTTGGGGATAGGGAGCCAAAAGAAAATTGTAAAATTCAACACTGGTGTCTTAGAGAAAAATGACACCAAGAGGGACTATGAAGAGACCATTATTTGAGGATGAGAAAAATGCATTTAGCTATGTTATGACTGAGGACAGTAGAATATCCAAATAGCAATTGGAATATTCAGCAGGCAGTTGAGAATGCAGGCCTGCAATCTGGGGCATCAGACCTAGAGATAAAGATACAGGAGTCATTCAAAGAAAACTAATAGGTAAACTTGGCAAGAACAGATGAATGCTCCGAAGGAAAGACTGATTAACGAAGATCAGAGTGCGAGGGACTATGCCTTGGGGACTCTGATATTTAGCACTGGAAAATGAAGTGAAATACTTAGGAGGATGGAGAAGTTGCCCTAACCTCTCTGGCTCCTCAAGGCCTACAGAATAAAATCCAAATTCTTTTGGCATGACATTCAAAGCCTGTAGGTTGTCTCTCCGTGGCTGGTACAGAATATAAAAATAAAACATAAAATAAAAACAAAGCCTGCAGGATATGGCTTTAATCTGCCTTTCCAGCTTTGTCTCTCATCACCACCTCCTCCTATTCTTCTCAGCATGTCCAACAAGCTGTACTCTTCAAACATGTCAAATTTCTTTTTCCTGATTACATCTTTTCTTTTGCAACGTGATGCTTTTACTTGAACCTAGAATCTCATAATGATTACTCTGTGATTTAATCACAGATGTTTAAAATACAGTGCAAATCAAATCAAATACAACTGCAGATCAAAAATGGGCATCCATGAGAAGAAGAGAATAACAGAAAGATAGAAAATTAGAAGTGGGGATTAGGACAGAGGATAATGCAAGCACATTTCTAGAGGAGATAAGAAATCAAGTTACTCCTCACTACTTTTTCATGTTCCCTCAGTGCAATTATTCAATTAATTATTTCTGAACACAAAATAGAGTATCATTGAACAATACCTAACCTTACTATATGCAACTAACTCTGATAAGTCCTATACTACTCTATCACTCACCTCCCTGCAAAACCAAAAAGATTACTTATAACTTACTAATAGGACACAACCCACAGTTTGAAAAACACACTGCTATCATGAATCTTTCAGCTGGCTAGTATCTAAACCTCCTGCCTATTCTTCACTGTGAGTAGTATCAGCAGGTATCCCTTATATTAGTCAAAGGCAAGATCTTCCTTCCCACCTGTACACTGGTGGGTACAAAGACCCAGTGACAGTTTAGAAATTATTCACAGTAATTCATAAGAGTCCAATGTCAGTGATACCCAGGTATCCTTAGCTATCTAACCAGATTATTTCTGAGGCATGAACCCTGGCTGTGGTTCCTGCTATCTAACTTCCCTGGGTACCTGCCCATTTTTCCTTAAAAAAACTGTTTTTGTGGCCCAGGTATGGTGGCTCATGCCTATAATCCCCACACTTTGGGAAGCCAAGGTGGGAAGATCACTTGAGCTCAGGAGTTTGAGACCAGCCTGGGCAGCACAGTGGAGCCCCGTTTCTCAAAACAAACAAACAAACAAACACAATTAGCTGGGGATGTGGCCTGGGCTGGTAGTTCCCCAGCTACTCAGGAGGCTGAGGTGGAAGGACTGCTTGAGTCTGGGAGGTCAAGGCTGCAGCGAGCCGTGTGATCACGCCACTGCACTCACACCTGGGTGACAAGAGTGAGACCCCCGTTTCAAAAAAAAAAAAAATTGTTTTTGTGCTTAAGCTAGTTAGAATTGAGTTTTGTTGTGCTAAACCTACTTACAATCATATCCGTATCTTTTAGAGTGAGCAAAGCATCAAACCAGCATCATAGCTATACCTTCCATTGTCTTGGGCAGATCTCCAGCTCTTTGTTCAGTTTGTAGCCCAACAACATCAGCTAGAAAATCAGATGATGGTGGAGGCAAGCGGAATTTCTGAAAATATATTAACAGGTTTTACAAAAATGGTTGAAAACAGCTAAAATACTGTGAAAGGCCTGGACTTTTATTGTCACCTCAGTGCTCTGAAAGTTCTAGACAGTAATTGTTAGCATTTTAAAATAAGAACTGTTTCCTTAATATAGAAAAGTGACTAAGTAAATGAAGCCACACAACACTAACTGATCCCTATGATTATATATTGTAAAATAGACAAACTTTACAGAAATATACAACTTAGACAAGAAAAGTCCCTTTGTATTTTCAAAGTTCTTCCAAATCTATTATTTCATTGGAAAGCATGCCATTGCCATCAGAATAGATGGTATCACACGGCAAAAAGGTTGAGAGCTTCAGCTTCAGGTTCACCTGGGCTTAAATTTCAGCCCTACCACTTACTAGCTGGAACTTGGGCAAGTTACTCAGTTTCTCATGTACAAAATGGAAATTAAAAAGTATCTATTTTATAAGACTATTGTGATAATTAAAGATGATACATGTAGCAGGTGGTCCGTGGTTAATAGAGAGCCTGATACACAGGAAGTGCTCAATAAATGAAAGCAAAAAAGAAAATGGTGACCCAGGGAGGTTAAATTAGGGCTCACCAACTCAAATGCCTTCAGGAATAAATGGATGAAATGGGTCTCTAGGAAATGGAAGAGGCTACGGGAAAATGGACAGCAGGTGCCTCTTTTTAAAGATGACAACTGCTATTCAGTTCCATATACTGTTTTAAGGGTGCCCAATCTTGCGATTTTTTTAAAGAGAGGTAGAAAACTCAGCTTGTATTATATTTTACAGTTTCTGAAAACACCATAGCCCAAATAAAATAGAACAATATCAACCTAGGAGCTACAGATTATAACCTGGGAATAAGAGTTTGCCTAGATTTCCAAAGAAAATCAGAGACAAATCTACATGAGGCCTCTAAGGTCCTTTTGCTTTCTACATCCCCTACTATTTGTTCAGTTAGGTTGCCAAGGAGCATGGTCCCTGACACATGTATTAGTCTCAGAATGGGAAAACAGACTCGGCCCCTAGTACAAAGTGTTCTTAACTTACATGTCTGAATGCTTTTCGAAGACATCCAAACTCCAAATAGAACCTGTAAAAGTGTAGCTGACTCATTCCCTGCAGAACAAAAACCACTACGTTGTTTAGGTGGTTTTGATGAAAAAGCTGGCACCAGCTGCCAAGAAATCAAACCAACACAGTTAAGACAGATGGCCTTAAGTCAGTTACAGGCATATAGAGGGGAAATAGGGGAGAAGGAGCAGGAAAAGCAGTGAGTGAGAGTTAATAGAATTTATCACCATTCACTGTCTGCCTGGAACTGGAAGACAGCCATTATTGCACAGAATTCAAATAAAGATCCCTAGAGATAAATACTTGTTGTATTCAAATCCAGTAAAATACCAAGCAAAATGCAATGCATTTAAATTCACAGTCCTATTAAGGTTTGTTTGGAATCAGAACTAAGCTCACTTCACAAAGTCATCCCTAAGATACCAACCTACTCTGCGGTCCTTCCTAAACCAGGGAATCAAATGGCTGGCTTTAAGAAATTCAGTTTTGGCTGGGCACGGTGACTCACGCCTATAATCCCAGCACTTTGGGAGGCCGAGGCAGGTGGATGACTTGAGGTCAGGAGTTCAAGACCAACCTGGGCAACATGGCGAAACCCCATCTCTACTTAAAAAAATACAAAAAAATTAGCTGGGCCTGGTTGTATGAGCCTACAATCCTAGCTACTCTGGAGGCTGAGGCAAGAGGATCACTTGAACCTGGGAGGTGGAGGTTGCATTGAGCGGAGATCGTGCCACTGCACTCCAGCCTGGGTGACAGAGCGAGGCTCCATCCCCCACCAAAAAAATGTCAAATCCTGCTCCACCCATTTTTGTAAATAAGACTATTGAACTACAGTCATGCTTATTTGTCTATGTGTTATGTATGGCTGCTTTGGGCTACAATGGCCAAGTTGGGTAGTTGCAACAGAGACATAAAACCTACCAAAAAAAAAAAACAGTTTTAGATAAACTGACAGACTGATGGCTGTAATTGTTGATGGAGAAGATAGTTCTCGAAGTAGCTAGCCAATTCATAACAACCTCCCCCAGAAAGACATGTGTATTATTTGCATACATACAAAATATTTTTCATAAGACACTTAATAATGGCACCAACAATATCAGAACAGTAAGATTCTCTTTTTTTTTTGTAGGGCCTGGGTCTCGCTATGTTGCCCGGGCTGGTCTCAGACTCTGGGACTCAAGTGATCCTCACACCTTGGCCTCCCAAAGTGCTGGGATTATAACTGTGAGCCACTATGCCTGGGCTCTCTTTGCCTTTTATTTGTAAAAGAAAGAAAAAAGATTAACTGGAATTCTTCACAGATCATTGTTATTTCAGCTGAGTCTGCATCACAGGAAACAAACTAAAATATCTATAGTAGCCAGACAGATACTGTAAATATGGGAAGCAGGCCAGGTAGGACATTGTAGTATACATGTGCCATATAAAGGGGGAGACCACCACTCAGCTTTGACAAATTATTGCCATGTAGGAATATAGGGATAGCTGCCATCTTTGAGTTTTTGGAAGAAGAAAATGTAGATTTTTATACAGGAATTTCCAGAATTAACACTTGGCAGCCATCATAAAAAATTCAGGACATGCTGCATAGCAAAAAAATACTGTCGATAAGCCAGTTTGAAACCTCTGGTTTGAATGATGGAGCCTTGGGAGAGGTAAAAAAAAAAAAAAAAAAAGAAACCGCTGGTCAATATCCACCATTTAAATTCATCTCATACCTGGGTTTTGGAACATTGGATTTGCCCAGAACTGCATACTTCAGCAATTCACACAGCTGGTCATGGGATACTTCACAGTTGTCAGTAAATAAAATGGTAGATAAGCGGGCTTTCTGCAAAGATTAATCAGGGCGTAGCAAGCCATTATTGGTTATGAAGAATACCAACAAAGCAAGTTAAATTATTCTAGCTTCTGATTACTTTAACATACAGGTATATTCTAACATAAGGAAGTGCTAATTAATTAAAAATGATGGTCTAAAATAACAATATGTGGTAGGTATGACATTATTAATAAAGTAACTATCATTGACACAAAACTGAATTATAGATACTTGGTTACATGCTAGGAATAGGATAAATAAAACATAATTCATGCTCTCAAAGAGTCCATTCTACTAGGGAGAGAAAGCAATAGCTAATTCCAACACAGTGTGGGTAAGTGCTATTACAAAGCTATGAGAACAAGGAGTCTAACTGCCTTAGGGGTTAGAGAGTTTGGGGAAGGCTACTGAGATGAAAATACTGAGGCTGAGCCTTGAAAACAATGCCATGTTGGAGGGAACATCACATTCAACATGTAGTATGGTTTGGCAAGGAGCCAGGATTGCATGTTGCATAGTAGTGGAGGTATGAGGAGAGGGAAGCAGGAGCCAGATCATAGATCAATGCGGCCTAAGCTAATGAATCAGAATTTATCCCCTGGGCAACAAGAGTTCAGCGAAGCTCCCAAACCCTTTAAAAAGGCTTTGAACTTATACTTGTTTTTTTCTTTTCTGAGACAGAGTCTCACTCTGTCACCCAGGATGGAGTACAGTGGCGCTATCTTTGCTCACTACAACCTTTGCCTCCCAGGCTCAAGCGATCCTCCTGCCTCAGTGTCCTGAGTAGCTGGGACCACAGATGTATGCCACCACACCTGGCTAATTTTTTTTGTATTTTTGGTAGGGATGAGTTTTTACCATGTTGCCCAGGCTGGTCTCGAGCTCCTGAGCTCAAGCGATCTGCTCTCCTCAGCCTCCCAAAGTGCTGGGATTACAAGCATGAGCCACCACGCCCGGCCTATAGTCACCACGCCCAGCCTATATTTGTTTAATAAAGTAATTCGTGTTTGTTACAAAAGACTTATTAACAGAGAATTGTAAAATAAATGATACAGAGAAATGAAAATAAAAGTCACCTCAGAGATAATTAAAATAAAAGTACAACTTAGAGGTAATCACCACTTTCGTTTTGGTCTCCGAGGCAGCAGAGCATAGCGGTTAGAAGCTCAAGCCCTAGAGTCATACTACCTGAGTTCAAACACCAGGCTTGGACCAGTGCCATAGCCTTGGACCATCATCATCATCTTGGACCAGTGCCATAGCCTAAGACTCAGTTTCTTCATCTAGAGAGTAATTATAATTTTATCTCATTAAATAATTGGGAGGACCAATGAAATAGTTCAAGTACAATGTACTGAGGCTAGTACCTGACATAAGTACTTAATAAACATTAGATATTATTGCTAATGTATTCCCATGGCCTTAAGCTAATGTTAAACTCTTACATTAGCGAAACACAGTTCTGATCACTTTACATGCATTAAATCATTTAATTCTCACAACTTTGTAAGTGTGTACTACTATCATCCCCATTTTACAGATAAATTGGAGAGACAGATAAATGATAGAACCAAGACTGGAATGATAGAACCAAGACTGGAATGTATAGTATCTCTATACTATACAGCCCGCAGTGGATTTTATCAATCATTCTTTTTTGAAACCAACTCCCTACTCCCGAACTTAAGCTGTATCTTTCCATATCAGTTAAAAAAAATCAATTTTAATACTTGAATAATAGTCCATTTTCTAAATTTACCTGAAAATTTATAATATATCTGAAAAAAATTCCCTATTGATAACACTGGTTTTTTAAATTACAAACAACATTATGATGAACATCCTTGTACAGACACCTTTGTACATCTATCTACTTTCTTAGGATCAATTCCTGGTTCAAATGAACTCCTGAAAGAATATGCCAGTTTGTTTTTACCAAATAAAAACATGAGATTAATAAGGTGAGACTGAGCAAGATGGAGTCTATATGGCGGTGAGTAACCCTGGTTGCCAGGCATGGGATGTCAAGAGCCTGAGTTGGGTGAGGAAGGTGTCCTGTAGAGGAGACAGTCCAGGACTAGGAGCAGAAGCTGAGGACATTCATGCAGGAGGGTGCTCTGGTGTGGGGTGTCAAAGCCTCAGCAGCACAAGGAGGTCACCCATACAGGAAGGAAGGGAGGGCAGTGAGTCCTGACATCAGATGTCAGAAACTATTTAGGGTAAGGAGGGCATCAATGCTGAGGGACAGTAGTGGCCTGTTGCAGGGTTTAAAGCCTGAACAGGATGAGTGTATAAACCTGAGAGGGATGGTGGCAGCCACCTGTCATAGGATGAGGGTGCTCACAAAGGAAGATGACCTGGTACAAGGTGATGGAGCCAGTGCAGGGTGACAGAGCCTAAGCAGAGTCAAGAGGGTGTGAGGGTAGGTCAGCGGCAGCAATAAGGATTGATCAAATATACTGAAGATGTTGGGTGTCGGGTTTCTCATTGTTAGTGAAGGAAGTTACAAATGTGAAAATGGACTGGGCGCGGTGGTTCACGCCTGTAATCCCAACACTTTGCGAAGCCAAGGTGGGCAGATCACTTGAGGTCATGAATTTGAGACCAGCCAACATGGTCAAACGCCATCTCTACTAAATGTACAAAAATTAGCCAGGCGTGGTGGTGGGTGCCTGTAATCCCAGCTACTCAGGAGGCTGAGGCAGGAGAATCGCTGGGAGGGAGAGGTTGCAATGAGCAGAGATCATGCCACTGCACTCCAGCCTGGGTGACAGGGCAAGACTTTTGTCTCAAAAAAAAAAAAAAAAAAAAGGAGAAAACTAGAATGAATAGAATGAACCCTGTATTACTGGATTTGGATTAAAGTGGAGATACTGATGTGAATTCACATAAGTAAAATACAGAAAAATATTTAAATGTAAGTATGTGTGTGTGTATACACTTTCAACTTACAAAATTTTCAATTTACGATGGATTTATTGGGACGTAATCTTATTTTAAGTGAAGAAGCATCTGTATTAACATCACCATAGCACCCAAATCTAAATATCATTCTACACTAAAAAGAACCAGGTACCCTAAGAGAAATGACTGATTCCAGGCTTGGGGCAGGGAAAGCACATATGAGCCTGGAATATCTTCTTGTGCCAGAAAGTAATGACATGCTCAAAGAATGATGTTGTCATGTCAAAAGGCCACAGAAGCTAGCTTAATGACAAAATCTTGGATATTTAAAGCATCACAATCCAGTAAAAGATAGTAACACACTGAACAAAATAGGTACCACTGAGTTCATCATACTGATAAAAAAGTAAATGCATAAGCCCAAAGTGTTTGAGGAAGCACATTACAGACAGCTGGGAGCAGTGGCTTGGGCCTGTAACCTCAGCTACACTGAGGCTGAGGTGGGAGGATTGCTTTAGCCCAGGAATTCCAGACTAGCCTGGGCAATATAGCAAGATCCTGTCTCAAAAAAATAAGAATGAAAATTACACAGAGAAAAAGATAACTTTAGAGAACTTTAGTAGAAACTATCTTAATCGAGTTATCAAGGTTAATATCACCAATAATGGGACAAATCAAATTGTGTACAATCTGCAAGGGAGCAGAGTATCACTCCTGTGATATTCCTGCTAAAGATATATAACCTGAATCTAATCAATGAAGAAACAGACAAATCTAATTTAAGGGACATTCAACAAAATAATTGGCCCAGGATTATTCAAATGCAGTAAAGTCATGAATATCAAGGGAAGACTAAGGAACTGTTTGATGGAGACATGACAATTAAATTTAACACAATTCTAGACTGGATCTTATTGCTAAAAAGGGTTATTCAAACAACTACAGAAAATTTGGATGGCATCTGAGGAGTAGATGGTCATGATATATCCATGGTAATTTTCAATTTTGATGGTTGCATTGTGATTATGTAGGTTTATAGAGAATATATAATAAAATATCTTGAGGGTGGGTAGAAAAAGACCATTGTGTCAGCAACTACTTTCAAATGTTGGTTGAGGGGAGGTTTTGATACTATTCTTACAACTTTTCTAAAAGTTTGAGATTGTTTCAACATAACAAAATATGTGATTGTCAATCTCCTTACACTAACCACATAAACATTAAACATTTTTTTGCAAATTTGATAGGCAAAAAAACTGGAATCCCACTTTAATAAAAAAAATTTTCAGCTGGGTGCAGTGGCTCACACATGTAATCCCCAGCACTATGGGAGGCTGAGGCAGGTGAATCTCCTGATCCCAGGAGTTGGAGACCCTGTCTCTCTTTAAAAAAAAACAAACGAAAAAAAACAAAAAAAAGCAGTGGCTCATGCCTGTAATCCCAGAACTTGCGGAGGCCAAGGTGGACAGATCGCTTAAGTCCAGGAGTTCAAGACCAGCCTGGGCAACATGGCAAAACCCCGTCTCTACAAAAAAAAGAAAAATTAGCTGGCGCAGTGGCACACATCTGTAGTCCCATCTAATTGGTGGAACTGAGGTGGGAGGATCACTTCAACCTGGGAGGCAAAAGTTGCAGTGAGCCAAATCCAGCCTGGGCAACAGAGGGAGACTCCACCTCAAAAAAAAAAAAAAAAAAAAAAAAAAAAAAAAAAATCACATCCCTAATCCCCCTCTCACATATTATAACTTATTTTTATCATTTGTCTCTGCCCACTAGAATATAAGACCTACTAGGGCAGTGAACTTGATTCACTGATGTACCCCAAGCACCTAGGTCAGTGCCCCAGGACATGGCAGACAATAAAAACCAATGAATAGCTGGGTGCAGTGGCTCATGCCTGTAAGAGGCAGAGACAGGAGGATCCTTGTCACACCACTGTAGTCCAGCCTGAGTCCAGCAGAGCAGAGACCCTGTCTCAAACACAAAAACAAACAAAAAAGCCCAATGAACGACTGAAGGGATGAAGTATATTTAGTTCTCAATAAATGGTAAGGATGATAGGGATAATCAGCCTTTTTATTCCCCTATTGCAGCGGTCCCCAACCGTTGGCACCAGGGACCAGTTTCGTGTTAGATAATCTTTCCACCGACTGGGAGAAGGGCTGGGGGGATGGTTTCGGGGTGATTCAAGTGCATTACATTTATCATTAGAGTCTCATAAGCAGCATGCCACCTAGGACCCTCGTATGCAAAGTTCACAATAGGGCTCACAATAGGTTTGGCACATTCCTATGAGAATCTAATGCCTAGGTGGAGCTCAGGGGGTAACGTTCTATCGGCCACCGCTCACCTCCTGCTGCTTTGTGGCCCGGTTCCTAACAGGCCAGCTGTGGACAGTGGGTTGGGGACCCCATGGACAGGCAGGTACTAGTCTGTGCACAGGGGGTTGGGGACCCCCGCCCTACTGGAATGTAAACTGCACGAGGGCAAGGAATTGTATTTTTGTGCCCCAGGATATCGATGAACATTCCTATTATGTACAGGCAGTTTTGTTGTTGTTGTTGTTGTTGTTGTTTTTTAAGAGATGGGGTCCTTGCTATATTGCCCAGGCTGGTCTTGAATTCCTGGCCTCAAATGATGTTCCCGCCTTGGCCTCCCAAACTGCTGGGATTACAGGCGTGAGCCACTGCACCCGGCCCACTATCCCAGTTTTTTTTCTTTTTTTTTTTTTTTTTTCTGAGACGTGATTTCTTTCTTGTTGTCCAGAGTGGAGTGTAATGGCGTGGTCTTGGCTCATTGCAACCTCTGGTTCCTGGGTTCTAGCGATTCTCCTGCCTCAGCCTCCCAAGTAGATGGGATTACAGTCACCCACTACCACGCCTGGCTAATTTTGCGTGTGTGTTTTTGGTAGAGACGGGGATTTCTCCATGTTGGCAAGGCTGGTCTCGAACTCCTGACCTCGTGATCCGCCCGCCTCGGCCTCCCAAAGTGCTGGAATTACAAGCATGAGCCACCGCACTCGGCCGACTAACTATCCCAGTGACAGCCAATGACAGCCTTGTGTCAGGAAGGTGGTATTACACTCATTCCCATTTTAATGATCAGGGATCAGGTTCGGAGAGGCCAGGGCGGAGAGCCCGCCCGAATCCAGTGCCCCCGACGGCGGTTGGGCGAGGGTCCGGGAGCTCCAAACCGCCTAGGGCCGCCTGCTCGGGATCCCCGTTGCTCACCTTGGCCTCGGGCTGACTCTCCTCGAGATCCCAACCGGCTTTCATCGCCTCAGCTGCCCCGACCAGCTTATTTGGGGCCTGCCTCCTTTCCCTGACCTTCCTGGGGTGTCTCTCGGTCCCTTCCCTCTCTGGCTCCATGGCTGTGGAGAAAGATGAGGTAGAGCTGGGGAAACTCCAGCGCCCCTACTCCCCCGCGTGCCGCCTCCTAGCGGGAGAGCTACACGGGCTTGACAGCTTTCAACCTCCCTCGGATCCGCTTCTCAATTCAGTTTACCGAACTATCCCCGTTCCCCTAAAAAAGCGAAGGTGCCAACGATCTCCCCGTTCCGCGGACTGGACACCCGCGCCGCTCTAACCCAAACGGCTTTACCGTCCGCATCGGTTACCGGATTCTCAACGGTTCCCCAACGGCTACAACGGGCGTCTGCCTGGCAAAGAAGGAAGGAGGTGCTGCCGAGAGGCTTCGCCGCCTAAAACCACTCCCCACGCCCCCTAGCCCGGGAAACGCAGAAGAGAAGACGGGCGGGGAGCAGAGGTTCTCCCCTCCTTAGCCACAGCTGCCAACAACAACGGCCCCTCAGCCTCGCGGGCTTTTTGAACGGACCGGAAGTAGAAGTCGAGCGACTTCCGGCAGCTGGACTTGGAAAAGCAAGGAGTGTCGGGAATGGCGACCAAGCGGCTCGCGCGGTACTCGAGGGAGTTCCGGGTCGGGGGCGGGTAGCTCCGGGTCCAGCGCTGGCGTTGGCCGTAGAGCAGGGCGCGGCAGGTGGCATCTGCGGTGAGGGCCTCTATTCCCCGCAGCCCCGGCGTCTGCGACCTGCCCTCTCTGGCACGGTTGGAAAGGCGCCTCCCTGGACCTCGGTCTTCAGCCTTGGGCCACCTTCTACCCGAGGGTGACAGGAGCCCGAGGCGGACGAACCCTGGGGCCTTGACTGTGTGGCCTTGAGCCAGTGCCTGCCTATTTTAGGCCTTGGGAAACGACTGGACGTGACAGTGCCCTGCAGACTGGTTGGAGGTCTCAGACAGGCCACACACTGAATCCGTCAAGGTGTTCAACCTGTTTGAAATGCTCGTTCCTCGGTGCTGTAAAGAAATAGAACTTAAACTTAAATTTAATTTATTTAGTAAGGCCATTTTTACTTCCTGCAGAAAGGGTACACTCGCCAGCAGTTTTGCCAGGAGAGTACACTGAACAAAGGAGACAGGGTCATTTATAACGTGGCGCGTCCACCCTACTGCTGTGTCCGGTTTCCTTTGGCTGGAACGGGACCTCACATTCTGTATTTGTCCCGATTGACTAGCAACATAGAACTTTTTAAAAGAGGCAAAGGCAGAGGAGAACAAAGGAAGAAGGAAGTAACTTGTGGAATGCTGAGAAAGGTAAAAACACTTTTAAATAAGGAAGAGGAACAGGCTATGACCTAATGTTTGATTGGACCAGTATAAGCATGCCAGGGCAAATATTTAGGCTAAATTGTGGGAGCTAAGAACATAAAGTACATTGATTTCTTTATTATATCTAGCAGATATTTAAGAATGTTAGCACAGGTCTTTGAATAAATTTTGCTCTAAGAGAAGTTACTATTTATTCCTAATTAGACGGGGAAGGAAGTCTTTGAAGAGGAACCTCTACTTTACTTTTTACAAACCCATTTTCTAGTGATTTTTTTTTTTTTTTTTTGAGACGGAGTTTTGTTGCCTAGGCTAGAGTGCAGTGGTGCGATCTCGGCTTACCATAACCTCTGCCTCCCGGGTTCAAGTCATTCTCCTGCCTCAGCCTCCCAAGTAGCTGGGATTACAGGCATGCACCACCACACCCAGCTAATTTTGTATTTTTAGTAGAAATGGGGTTTCTCTATGTTGGTCAGACTGTTCTCGAACTCCCGACCTCAGGTGATCCACCTGCCTCAACCTCCCAAAGTGCTGGGGTTACAGGTGTGAGCCACCGTGCCTGGCCTAGTGATCCTTTTAATTCACAATATGAATTATTGTGTCCTCCCTGATTCCTGGACGCGCTATGCATATTTCTGATTACTAGAAAGATGTAATATAATAGCAAATAGCATGAGCTTCAGAATTGGACAGTCTTGGGTTCACATACCAAAGCTATGTTCTTTGGCAAATTAAGAATCAGTTTTCTCATCCATAAAATATAGGTAGGAAAAGTTTCTAGCTACTACACTTGTTGAGGATTAAAGGAGGCCATCATCTTAGTTTAATTTTAGTACCTGCTATGTAGTAAGCAGTCAATAAATGATATTTATTATTCCCAAATCCTGGCACTTCCCACTCTTAGCAAACACAGAAAACTACAGGAGGTGTCTGCCTAGTTAAAACTCTACCTGCTAATACCAAGTAGTTTGTTTTACTTGCACTTAAGACCTCAGTAAGCTCTTCTCTTTTTTTCTTATTTTATTTTATTTTATTTATTTATTTTTTTGAGACAGGGTCTCGCTCTGTTGCCCATGCTGGAGTGCAGTGGCATGATCTCGGCTCACTGCAGTTTCCACCTCCCGGCCTCAAGCAATCCTCCCACCTTAGCCTCCTGAGTAGTTGGGACTACAGGTATGCACCATCACGCCCCAGCTAGGTTTTATAATTTTTGTAGAGACGGGGTTTCACCATGTTGCTCAGGCTGGTCTCGAACTCCGGAGCTCAAGCAATCCACCTGCCTTGGCCTCCCAAAGTGCTGGGATTACAGGCATGAGCCACTTTACCTGGCCCTATCTTTTGTTTCTTTACCCAGATTTTTAAGCTGGAAGACTGAACCATGTCCTACATTGTCTTGTCTTCTTAAAACTGCACTGTACACATAGCAAGAGCTTAAAAAATGCAGGGGGAAAAATAAGATTTTCAGTGCATTTTTACCTCTACAATCAAATGATTGTAGGAACTCAAATGAGTTACTCAGTATTACTGTAAAACAAGGGTAACATAAAATTAGTGTAAATTGGCTGGACACAGTGGCTCAGGCCTGTAATCCCAGCACTTTGAGGGGCTGAGGTGGGAGGATTGCCAGAACTCAGGAGTTCGAGATGAGCCTGGGTAACATAGTGAGGCCCTGCCTTCAAAAAAAAAAAAAAAAATTAAAACTAATGGGCCGTGGTGGCACGCATCTGTAGTCTTAGTCAGGAGACTGTGGTGGGAGGATTGCTTGAGCCCAGGAGATTAAGGCTGTAGTGAGTGGTGATCATACCACTGCACTGCAACCTACGTGACAGAGCAAGACCCTGTCTCAAAAACAAAACCAACAAATTAGCCTAATTTGCAAATATGTACTTTCGAGGCCTGTGCAGGTAAAGCCAAAGTCCAGTTCGATTTCCCCTCAGTCACAATAAATAATGAGATTGTTGCCCAGTACCATTAGTTTGGTAGCCTATTCAAACAGGAGTGTGAATGAGTTCATTGATCATATTTGGATTGCTTCACATTTTTAGGCAGCTTGGATTAATTAGGAGAAAGTCAATTGCGCCAGCAAATGGAAATCTAGGAAGAAGCAAATCCAGTGAGTAGTATGCTTAGTTTCTTTGCATTTTGTAGCCTTGCATTTTCAGCACTGGTAAAGCATAAGAACAACTTGATCTTTTGCAGAGCAGTTGTTTGACTACTTAATTGTCATTGATTTTGAATCAACATGCTGGAATGATGGGAAGCACCACCATAGCCAGGAAATAAGTAAGTCTGGGCTACGAATGGCCAAAGCTGGCACTAGATGAGTCACTTTAAAGTTTATAGATCCGAATCAGCCAAAAGTTTAAGAAAACAGGATGGTCTATGCATTGGTAGTTTAATGCAAAACTTACGTTGAATAAAAAAGAGCAAAATCTCAAATACCTAAATGTGTTATTATATAAAATAGTTGTTTTATATTACATACAACACCTCAATGGCATAGAAACTGAAAAAAATACCTTTGCAAAAAAAGTAAATTTTATATTCCATATGGTTTTTATATTTATTTAATTATATTGTTTTCTTTTAAGACGACATGCTCATAACTTCAATATTTTGACTTTAGCATAACTTTATTATAACCTTTATGTCACACTGCTTTGGTCATTTTAGTATGCTTTTACTGAAAACTGGTTGTTTAATTAAAATGGTAACATGTTTAATTTAGGATGATTACAGGATTAATTTAAAAATTATTTATTCAACTGTCAATTGATTATTCTTTCATTTAGTTGAGTTTCCAGCAGTGTTGCTGAACACATCAACTGGACAGATTGACTCTGAGTTCCAGGCTTATGTTCAACCTCAGGAACATCCAATTCTTTCAGAATTTTGCATGGAATTGACAGGCATAAAGCAGGTATGATGCAAATCTTAAAATTCAGAAGTCAGTTTCAAAAAGAAAAGTTATTATACCATTTGGAATTAGATTTATTTAGTGTTAGGCATGATGGCTTATGCCTGTAATCCCAGCACTTTGCAGGCTGATGTTCGAGAATTGCTTGAGGCCAGGAGTTTGAGACCAACCTAGACAACATAGTGAGAACCCCATCTCTACCAAAAAAAAAAAAAAATTTTAAATTAGCCTGACTTGGTGGCATGTGTCTGTAGTCCCAGCTTCTTGGGAGGCTGAGGCTGAGGTGGGAGGACCACTTGAGCCCAGGAGTTTGAGGCTGCAGGGAGGTATAATCTCAGTCTATCCTGGGCGACAGACTTTGTCTCTGAAAATAAATGAATAAATAAGTAAATAAATAAATAAGATTAGTGTTATTCTAGATTCAGGACTCGATTTATGTATTTATTTATTTATTTTTCAGACAAAGGCATGCTCTGTTGGCCAGGCTGGAGGTAAGGTGGCGGGGCTCACTGCAACCTCTGCTTCCTGGGTTCAAGCGATTCTCATGCCTCAGCTTCCTGAGTAACTGGGACTATAGGTACACACCACCACATCTGGCTAATTTTTATATTTTTAGTAGAGACAGGGTTTCACTATGTTGGCCAGGCTGGTCTCGAACTCCTGACCTCAAGTGATCTGCCCACCTTGGCCTCCCGAGGTGCTGGGATTATAGGCGTGAGTCACCTCAGGACTCGATTTAAAAAGCAAAGGAACATACCTGTAATCCCAGTACTTTGGGAGGCCAAGGTGGGTGGATCATCTGAGGTCAGGAGTTCGAGACCAGCCTGGCCAACTTGGCAAAACCCCGTCTCTACTAAAAATACAAAAATTAGCCAGGCATGGTGTTACACACCTGTGATTCCCACTACTTGGGAGGCTGAGGCAGGAGACTCACTTGAACCCAGGAGGTGGAGGTTGCAGTGAGCTGAGATCGTGCCACTGCACTCCACCCTGGGCAACAAAGCAAGACTTCGTCTCAAAAAAAAATAAATTTTAAAAATTAAATAAATACACAGCAAAGGAAGAATAATGTTATAAAAATGAGGATCAAATTGATTTTATGGAAATTAAGTGACTCAAATTTGTCTATGATTTATGTCAGTCTGGACTTAATGATCATATTTCTGTGTGATTTTAGTTTTTATCAACCTAATCTTTCTTACCTTGGTGGGTTCTAAATATTCTTTCTTTCCCACGTGTTTTTACCTCTTTCCACTAAATAAACTCTTTGCCAGATAGAACCACTTTGTTATGTCTTCCCACAGTACACTGTGTTTTCATGACTTGGCATTTCTGATTCTTTTAAAACCATTAATCTTTCTCCACAGTTATAAAACATGCTAAATAATAATGGAATTTGATTGTTGAATTCAGCTTTTGTGACTCTCTACTCAGGCTCAAGTTGATGAAGGAGTCCCTCTGAAGATTTGCTTATCTCAGTTCTGTAAATGGATTCATAAGATTCAGCAACAGAAGAACATTATTTTTGCTACTGGGGTTTCAGAGCCTTCTGCTTCTGAAGTAAAATTATGTGCATTTGTTACTTGGTCAGGTAAAGAATAAGTTATACCTATTAATCACAGATGGGTAGCATTACCACTATGTAATTCTTTATTTCTAGTTTTATACTTGCTAACCTAGAATTATATTTGTTAATCTTCTGGGCTAGGAAAAAAAATTTAAATGCCTAGCAGATATTAGCCAAGAAAAGTAAATTAATACATATTTTTTAAATTAACCTTTTGGGATACCTTAAAATATTAAGCCTGAACTTAAAAAAATGTTTCTAGAGTTCCACTGTTAAGAATTAAGCAAAGATGATTTAGTGAACACTCTTATGCTATTTTCTACAGTCTTCATCAGCTCAACATCCTTTGCTTTTATGCTTTGACACTTAAAAGAAAAAAAAAATGAGCCATTTAAAGTAGGTTTTTTGTATGACTGTGTTAGAGCATTGCTGTTAATAGTCATTAATAGCAATACTGTGTCATTGATAAGATAGCATTGATAGTCATATTTGGTTTCCAGTTACTATAAAATGTTTGGTTTCTCAATAACATTAATATTTTCCTAGAATATAGAAAATATAGTCCTTGTAATTTAACATGTTACTCTTCTTTCTGAAATAAGGTTTTACTGGGTGTTTAAGAAATCATTTTGAAATTTAGTCATCAACCTAACTTGTTAATAGTAAGTTATATAAAGTGAATAATTTTTAGATATTAGCAGAGCAATGAAATCATACTGTTCTATTTTATATGATCTTCTAGCATTCTATTTGTAAATGGTGGCAGCATAAGTAAAAAATGCTGGCATCATTGACTTTGTTCTATTTTAATGTACCTAATGCAGACTGGGACTTGGGGGTTTGCCTGGAGTATGAGTGTAAAAGAAAACAGCTGTTAAAACCTGTGTTTTTAAATTCTTGGATTGATCTCAGAGCAACTTACAAGGTAATGGTAAAAAATGGGGGCATGTTTACTTTTTTCTATTGAAAAATGATTAACTTTTATCCTACACATGGGCATGGGTTTCTGCAAATAAGATACTTTCTTTTGTACTGGTCACATAAATGCATTTCTTAAAGTATTTAAAAACAACACACAAAAAATAAGCACATTCTAAATCTAATAGAACTAAAAATTATGAAAAGTGTTTAATACATAGTCTTTAAAATAGTAATCTTCTTTTAAATATATCTTTTTTTATTGGTTAGCTTTTCTATAGGAGAAAACCAAAAGGACTAAGTGGTGCCTTGCAGGAAGTAGGAATAGAATTCTCAGGACGAGAACATTCTGGTTAGTATACATTAAAAATTATGTAAGCCATTTGACTTTTAAAAAATACTTCATATGAATTTCAATTTTTGGTAATGTCATTAGTAAGGGATATCTTCAGCCTAAAAAAAAAAAAACTCCTAATCTAAACAATTCACATTGTTTCTAAGACTTTCAAATTACCACTTTCATAAACTATTGTAAGATACACTGCCATCTAGTGGCTTTCTAGTTGCTAAGAAGAATGAAAAGAATGAGCCAAATCAAATGGAGATTAAACAAGTGCTCAAATAATAGAATGGACTAGTGAAAAAACTGAACAAGACTATTAGATTATTCACAAATCCTGGTTCCTGCAGAACGCTGGCCACATTTTGGGAAACTGTCTAATACATTTTCATATTCTCCTCTATAAATGTGGACGAGCTTGTCTTTCACTGGTAATGCTGCCATAGCCTTCCACTTCCAAGACCAGTTTATCATGATTAAAATTAGTAGATGGTCATAAAACTAAAACTGTGTTCCAATTTCTACACAAGTGGTGTTTTTCTTTTTATGTTATTTCTTTAGTACTAAGGAAATAGTACTAGTACCACTAAATTCAGTGTTTGATATCTGTATCCTCAGGGTTGGACGATTCTCGGAATACTGCCCTTCTTGCTTGGAAAATGATCAGAGATGGTTGTGTAATGAAAATTACAAGGTCGTTGAACAAGGTTAGTAGTGTCTTGCCTTTTTATTCTGTCATCTCAAACTTCATAAACAGTCATACGTTCTTTGAAACGTAGATTTAATGTGTGCAGTCATTTATAAATCAATGACATTTCTCTTTTTTGTCATAAAACTGTATACTGAAGAAATTACGAATGCACAGTTTCTAAAGCTGTTGCATTTGTCTGTGGAATCATAGGTTCCCACTAAGAAGAATTCCAGCATTCTGGCCAGAAATTTGAATACAATTCAAGTTGAAGAAATGTCTGCCTGTAACATTAGCATCCAGGGTCCCAGCATATATAATAAGGAGCCTAAAAATACAATAAATCCTCATGAAAAAGTTCAAATGAAGTCAATTTGTGCAAATTCTCCTATAAAGGCACAACAGGATCAATTACAAGTAAAAAACAATATAAAAGCAAGTCTTCATCATGTCAAAAGTTCCTTACCTCTTTTTAATACTAAGTCCTCTACTTCTGTGGGGCAGTTGCAGTCTCCTACCTTGAATTCACCTATCTATATGCAAAAGCAAGGAAAAAATGAACATCTTGCATTTAATACCAAATCTAAGGCTTCAACAGTTGGTTCAGAATTGGTACTTGTTTCTACCACCGTTCCAACTGTTCATCATGTTTCTGATTTGGAAATGAGCTCTACTCTGGACTGTTTACCTGTGTTGGCTGATTGGGAGGATGTGGTTTTACTGCCAGCATCTCAGCCTGAGGAAAACGTAGACTGTACAGTTCCCATTAGTGACTCAGACTTAGAGATTTCATTTAATTCTGGAGAAAGATTAATGGTTTTGAAAGAATTGGAAATGTCAAGTCATGAAAACTTTGGAGACATAGACGAAACTCCTCAAAAATCTGAGACTTCTAAGTCTATTGTGTACAAGAGTCCTCACACTACTATTTATAATGTAAAAGAAGCCAAAGATCCAGGTTCAGATATTTCTGCCTTTAAGTTACCTGAACACAAATCAAGTACCTTCAACAGAGTTAATGCCAATATGTCTCATCCTTTAGTTTTGGGGAAACATCCTCTTCTTTCAGGTGGTACCAAAAGGAATCCATGCAGTCCCCAAGCTTTCCCACCAGCAAAAAAACAACCCTTCACTATTCATGAAGAAAAGCCTACATCATCTGATTGCTCCCCAGTAAGAAGTTCTTCCTGGAAGCGTCTCCCATCTATATTAACTTCTACAGTTAACCTACAAGAGCCTTGGAAGAGTGGGAAAATGACACCTCCATTATGCAAGTGTGGTCGGAGATCTAAGAGACTTGTTGTTTCTAATAATGGACCGAACCACGGAAAAGTCTTCTATTGTTGCCCTATCGGGAAATACCAAGAAAACAGAAAATGTTGTGGTTATTTCAAATGGGAACAAACACTTCAAAAGGAAAGAGCCAACAGCATGGTTCCATCTCATTCCACAGGGGGTCTCACTTTTAATTCTCCAGAAACAAGCCATATTTGTGACAGAAATTTAAGTATTTCCACCAAAAATTCTTTGAGACTCAGGCCTTCAATGAGGAATTGATAACCTTTCATGTATGAATCCTAATTGTTCCTTGAATTTCCAAACATGAGTATTCTGATAACATCTTACACTATTTTATTTTTATTTTATATATTAATGTTTACTGCATTTACCATACTTTCTTCAGGAACCACAAGTGTAATCTTTTGTAAACAGTATTTATTAGATTACATATAATAAGCAACAATAGTATATGATCCTTCTTTTATAGTTAGACCTTGAAACAAGTCTAAACTATTTTTAAATTATTTGCAAAAAATGTGACTAATAAAAATCCCTAGTCTATTTTCAGGTAGATTCTTGTACTTTGAGATTATCATAATCTTCTAACTGATATTTTATATTTTTCTAAAAACTTTTATAAGTTCTTTAGTTTTATTTCATGGCTTGAACATTGGTTCTGATTTGTATATCAACATATCAGAAGAATTAGTCAACTAAAGTTTGAAAACCTATGTAGCAGAGATCTGGTTCAGAAACTGCTTCTATACTATACATTTAAAAATTAATCAGCAATTGATGGTATTATTTTTATATTAAGAAATGATAGGAACATTGACACTAATGTGGAGGAATTTGCCAAATATTTTATTTCAAAATTTAGCCTCTGATATCATAACCACAAGATATTTTAAATCAACAGTTTCTAAGCATACTACCACAGTTTTTATGACCTCTCCATCATCTTGTGGTTTCTAGAGATTGACAGATACTATGTTTGTTTTATAGATATGGTAATTAATGAAACAACTTTAAATTGTCTTCCATTCTTTCTTCCTCAGTTCATTTCTTTTTGTCTTCCCACTGATAGTCTTTGGCAGCTCTTGAATAAATTCTACCTGTTGGCATCAAGGGGAAGAAAATTAGCCTGGAAATTTTTATCTTTACATAAAGCCAATTATATAGCAGTTTGATTATGAATTCTAGGTGGAAGAATTAGAATAGTCTTTGGAATGGGTTTTGGGTAACAGCCAAAATAGGGAAAAGGGTATTGTTAGGAAACTTGTCTTGATATTAAGTATTTACTGTGAGTCCAGTAAGCCAAAGGACCAAACAAAATAGGTTCAGGGTTTCATTTTAATCTCAAAGAGTCTGATTCTTACCCATATGTCATCAGTTCAGTTTGGGACATGTGGTGCAGCATGTGTGAAGAAAATATTCATTAAAATGTAAAAATAAACAGTTGAAATTGTCCACAACACTGAGCAAATATTCGTTATAATTAGGATGCCTACCTTTCTGGGATATTTGTAAGGTGCTGTAGTTTTTTTAACATGCTCCTGAATCTCCTTTATTAGTTGTTCTTGATCATGTGACTTGTAATCAGGATTTAGAACGACAAAAGCCTTTACTACCTAAAATAAATATTTGAAACACCAGGAAAATGAGTTATGCATTTGTATGTTTTAGTATGTCTTGTTTGCTTGCTCTGAGAATCTACATGCCTGGTGGGGTGGGCCAGTGTGTTTTAATAAAGTTTGATCCCAGCTCTGTGCTCTTAAGCCAGCCACTTCCTGGTCTGTACCTAATACAGGAGAGCTTCTGGGACCCCTGTAACAACCCAGCCTCATCCAGCCTAGCCCTCAGCATGGGGGATTACTTATAAACAGTAGTCACGCTGAGTTTGCCATGTCTTTGTTGAAGGGAACAGTTCACAGAGTACATGCAGTCTTTATACAAGGCTGTGAAGATTCCAGCAGCTATTTTTTTGTTGCTCTGATCCATTTCCATGGCCCTGAGGAACAAGAGTGGAAATCATGGTGGCCTTTAACTGGCAGAAGCCAAGAAAGATGTTATTACTTTATGCTTACAAATCCTGTTCTCCAAATTTTATCCTTCCTAGAAATGTTTTTGAAAACTCTGCCTAGTTTTTGGACCTGTAATGGAGAAGACAGAAAGATAGGCCATCCCTCATAGCCCCCTTTAAAAGTAAAAAAAGTAAATTTGGAGTCCTGTCATTTTCTCTCCTAGGGCACTACCAGGACTGCCATTTACTGCCTTCCCTAGAGGCATGAGTCTAGGTGCATCAACTAGTATGTACCTCCAACGCCAGATTACCAGCCCGGAGCTGGCTATGGAATGATGCTTCCCTGTAGGCACAGTTCCAGGAGAGTCCCCTGAAGCTTTTTTATGATTAAGTATCCTGCACTTAAGTGCCTGAAATCTTATTAAATTCAAGGATTCGTTTGTCCAGCTTAAAGATAAGCTGGCAACATTTCCTATCCACTTTGATCTGGGAGTAAAGATTTCATTGAAAAGGAATTATTTGAAACAACAAATTACCAGGACAGCCATTTGGTGAGAAACAAAGACTTGAAGTTATAATTTTTTCACATATTGAAAACTGTTCACCAGTGGGCAGTTTTACATTGTATGAACAATTACCCATTTTTGTCTTTACCCGAAACCCTTGTGGCCAGGCACAGTGGGTCACGCCTGTACTGCCAACATTTGGGAGGCCGAGGTGGGAGGATTGCTTGAGCCCAGGAGTTCGAGAGCAGCCTGGGCAACATAGTGAGACTTTGTCTCTAAGAAAAAAAACAACAACAACACTTGAACATTTTTAATTTACATGTGCCATGGGGCAGTTGTGAACCCTTGTGTGTGTGTGTGTCTATGGATATAATTTTGTTCCATTCACTTTTTGACATTTTATAAAATGCATTTGTAGTTATGCTAGCTCTGCTGCATTAACATTTTTACAAATTAAAAAATTATGCTTGTTGTAAGTGAGTCATTCAAAGGTAAATTATTTTAAAAACTGCAATACTGGTTCACATATTGACGGTTTCTACAACTTGGATAGTCTCTTTTATCTTTTTAAACTACTGCAGAAAATGTTAAATTAACAAGGAACAACCTAACATGGGTAAGAGTATGAACTCTGAAGTCAGAACAGCTGGGTTCAAGTCACAGTTTGTTGTGTAATGTTGGACAAGTTAGGTAATCTCTTTGTGCCTCAGTTTCCTTCTCTGTAAAAGAGATTATGATGATTAAATGAATTAGCATAGATGTATAATGCCTGGCACATAGTAAGTCATCAAAAACATTAGCTCTTAGTTGTAGTCTTAGAATTACAAGAAGTTTGGGTCTTATTTTTTAACCCAGAATCCATAAGTGGGCTTCAAATCTCTATGAAATTCTATGCAAAATCTTGTATTTTTCTGAGAAAAGTCTATGGCTGTGCCATTCAATATGATAGCTGCTAGCCACGTGTGTCTATTTCAATTTAAATCAATTAAAATTAAATAAGATTAAATACTGTCAGTCACACTAGCCACATTTCAAGTGATTGATAGCCATGCATGGCTATCGCATTGGATGGTGCAAATATAGAACATTTCCATCACTGCATAAGTCTTAACAGTGGCCTATGGTTTTCTTCACATTCTCAAAGAGATATGTGATCCCAAAAATTTAAGAACCTAGTGATCTAGACACATATTCCACAAGTCTTTCACATTCCAATGTTAAAATGGTATTTCAAATCCAAATATTCTTTTTAATCAATTCTGGAACTTGCTACCCAATTACCCTGCCTGGCAGGACCCAGCCTAGAGAAGGACCTAACCCAGGTAGAATAGGCCTGGCAGCAGAAAGGGAGGCATGGAGCACATGGCCGTTTTGTTCATGGATACCTCGTTTGAGATACCCACTCACATCTTCTACTAGGAAATGCTGCAGCCTACCACTGTTGGAAAACTGGCCACACTTTCCCCCTCACTCTGACTAATCCAAGCCCTATGCCAAGCCCCCGGAGCTGTGAGGGGACCACAACCCACTTATAGACCTTTCCTATATTGTACGCTAGGATATCAGGTGGCTGCCAAGCCAACCCTGTTCCGAAAGGCTCAGCTACCATCCTGTCCCTAGTAAGCACCTGTCTAGGTGGGTAAAACTGATGATGACTAATGGTAGGGGAGAAGTACAGGAAGAGCTAAGACTCGTGAAACCTTGCCGGTGATGTTCAGAGCAAAGAGACCAGCCAATAATCACTGACTGTTTTCCCTGCCCTCAGCTGCCTGGAATATACCCTTTCACAGTAAATAGCGATTGTCATCCTAGCAACTTGACAAACTACCAATTCCCAGCCACTGGGCTATATCTGGAACAACTTTGGGCCATCCAGGAGGACTTAACAGGGTATCTTCTGGCATCAAAGATCAGTTAGGGGAATCAGTCCTGGGGGGAGATCCACCCTCCACTGTAACATGCACATCTCCCATTTTTACCTTAAACTTTTTTATTTTTATTTTTATTTTTATTTTTTTGAGACAGAGTCTTGTTCTGTTAGCCAGGCTGGAGCACAGTGGCACGATCTTGGCTCACTGTAACCTCCCCGTCCCGGGTCCAAGTGATTCTTCTGCCTCAGATTCCCAAGTAGCAGGGATTACAGGCGTCTGCCACCATGCCTGGCTAATTTTTGTATTTTTAGTGGAGACAGGGTTTCACCATGTTGACCAGGCTTGTCTCAAACTCCTGACCTCAGGTGACCCACCCACCTCAGCCTCCCAAAGTGCTAGGATTACAGGTGTGAGCCACCGTGCCTGGCCTGCCTTAAACTTCAGGACCTATTTCATCCCCTGAGATTGGATACCTTCTAACTCTGCCCTGTGCCCTGTGCTTGAAGCCCTATACCTAGGATTTGAGATAAGGAGCTTGAATACATGGTACAGAAAGTTCTGGATTTGTATTGACATCAGTGTCATCTTCAAAACTTGGATTCAGTGTTAGAAGGGATATGGCTTGAAGAAATACTTGTGGGAACTTGTAACTCAGCTAGAGAAACCCTAGGGGCATGTTGTAGACACACAGGCAAAACGCAGGAGGCTGCCTGGCATGGTACTTTTAAGCCAAAATACTGTGTGGTCAGCCCCAATAGGAATGGTATTTCAGGACACCTGTGTTATTCAGAGTTTATTTCCTGAAACCTCTACTTATTTACCTACCAAGACTGCTTATGGTTACCTCAGTTCCAGCCTCTGGTTCCCACTTCTGACATCTGATGCCAGCCCATTCTCCTTCACTACACCAGGGACCTCGTTGGTTTCCAGACCTTCTGGGTAACAATTTGATCCCATCCAGCTGACTTCTGTCACCCCATCCTGATGTGAGCCTGGGTTACTGGCATTCACACCATCTTTGCCCTAGTCCACCACAGAAGGAATTCAAATTCTTTCTAGTACATATTTTCAGCCTTATTTTGTTTGTCTGTTAGGATCAGAGCTGCAACTCATAATTCAATCTTATTTTGTAGCAGTTCTTTCTGACTAGCATATTTCTATCTGACTTGCATATTTAGTAAATGAATCATTTGGTTAATTCTGTTTCACTGAGCTACTATTTGTAAGTATGTGTTAAATTGCCAACAAATTATAAAGTTGACATGAATCAGTTCTTTTACCTCTCCTCTGATGGGGTCTGGGCTGCTGACAACAGCTGACTCTGCAACTGAAGGGTGTTCATTCAGGGCATTTTCTACCTCAAATGGTCCAATTCGATAACTAGAAACACATATGGCAGGAATACATACAGGTGATTGGCAGGTTCACTCTAGAACACTGATGATCAGTTAACACAGACATATGCACATATGGAAAAGAAAGTTACCCAGAGGATAATATGACATCATCTGCTCTTGCAACAAACCAGAAATACCCATCTTTATCCATATATCCTCTGTCCCCAGTGATATAGAAATTGCCTCGTAGAGTTGAAGCTGTTTTTGAAGGATTATCCTGCAAAACAAATAGCATTTTGTTGTTATGGTGAATCCAACTCTTCTGGTCAATTGGAATTTTTTTTTTTTTTTTTTTTTTTTTTTTTTTTTTTTTTTTTTTCTGAGACAGTCTCACTCTGTTACCCAGGCTGGAGTGCAATAGTACGATCTTGGCTTACTGCAACCTCTGCCTCCCAGGTTCAAGCGATTCTCCTGCCTCAGCCTTCCAAATAGCTGGGACTATAGACATGCACCACCACACCCGGCTAATTTTTGTATTTTTTGGTTGAGATGGAGTTTCCCCATGTTGGCCAGGCTGGTGTCGAGCTCCTTACCTCAAGTGATCCGCCCACCTTGGCCTCCCAAAGTGCTGAGATTACAGGCATAAGCCACCGCTCCTGGCCCTCAATTGGATTTTTAAATGTTCAAGGAAGCAGAAAAGTTTGGCTCCTTTGAGAAGCATTAGAGTTAGGAAGAGATAGATTGTGAAAATAAAGATGAAATTCCAGCATGGAGCTAGCCCGACAGAAGAAAGGTAAACTACAGTTACAAAGATTAGTCATGTTTCCATCTTGAGATTTTTCTTAGATAGATTACAAAATAAATATTGCAGTAGCTCAGAGGAGTAAACTAAATTAAGTCTTTTGCTAATTGATTAATAGATAATGCTGGTAGGAAAAGAGAGAAGTAAATACTCAAGAGTCAAAAGAAAGCACTGACACCTAATAAAGAGCAGACAGGTTTGTTTTGTTTTTGTGCTTTGTTTTGTAAACAATAATAGAATTGGTTCTGCAAGTCTGACATAAGAAAAAACAAGATACTGTTACATTGTATCAAATACACTGGCAAGTAGCATCTGGATCTTTTATTATATGATAGAGACTTTGCTCTAATTTGTATACTGTGATTAGAGATGAAAATATTGTTGTAAACAGTAAGGAGCTTAGAAGGCCTCTTGTGAAAGACATTTGCTTAATCCCACCACCCCCGCATCCCCTGTCCCTCTCACTCTTCCCGAAAAGAAAGAGCACTAACTGGATTTCAGGAAAATGAGTGGGTTTTGTTTGATAATTGAGAGGATCAGGGGATGTTAAGAGGCTGTCCTCTTTCTAGGGTCCCTTCCTCTTGCCTTCATGGACCTGGAACAGTGATCTGGCCTCAGGGGACCAGCATGCTTTTCTTCAGCAAGAATTTGGGTATTTCTTCAATTTCTTGTCTTTTGGATTACTATTCAGGACAACCAATCTCTCAAGAAAGGGTCAAGTACCTATCCTAGGTATGTTTTGTGGCAAACAGGGATTGTTGCCAAGCACTTGAAAAATAAATAGAAAATGAGATTATTTAGTAAGTCACTTACTACGTAATGAGTAAAAAGGCCAAATGGTCGGTTGGGTAGAACTTGAATGCCAATATCTCCTTCTTGTCCAGGAGGTAGAACATTGCCATTTACATCTACAATCTAGGATAAAATAGAACAATTTATTTAAGGAAATTTTTGTTTAATGTCGCAGCTTAAATATTAACTTTGCAAGTTTTATTTTGGCTTTTGCCATTTAAAAATGAAGACTTAAAAAAAATTTTGTGTGTGTGAGACAAGGTCTCACTTTGTCACCCAGGCTGGAGTGCAGTGGTGCAATCATAGCTCATAGCTCACTGCAGCGTCAAACTTCTGGTCTCAAACAGTCCTCACACCTCAGCTTCCCAAGTAGCTGGGGCTACAAACACATGCCATTATGCTCAGCTAATGTTTATTTTTATTTTTTGTAGGGATGAGGGACTCGTTATGTTGCCCAGGCTGGTTCCTGGCTTCCAGTGATATTCCAGCCTTGGCCTCCCAAAGTGCTGGGATTATAGGCATGAGCCACTGCACCTGGCCCAAAAATATTTTAAATATACTTTAAATTCCTAAGAGAAATATATTTACTTAAATTCGTATTGCATAAAATATTAAATACAGGTTACCAACATGTGAAAGCAGGATAAAATTTTTTTAAAATTTTACCATCCAGCAATAATCACATTTTGGTAATATCCTTTGAGACAATATAGATAAATAGAAAAATAGGATTGCTGGCTGGGTGCGGTGGCTCATGCCTGTAATCCTAGCACTTTGAGAGGCCGAGGCGGGTGGAACGCCTGAGGTCAGGAGTTCAAGACCAGCCTGAGCAACATGGTGAAACCCCATCTCTACTAAAAATAGAAAAATTAGCCGGGCGTGGTGGTGGGCACCTGTAATCCCAGCCACTTGGGAGGTTGAGCAGGAGAATTGCTTGAACCCGGGATGGGGAGGTTGCAGTGAGCCGAGATCACTCCAGCCTGGGCAATGAGTGAAACTCCATCTCAAAAAAAAAAAAGAAAAAAGAAAAATAGAGTTGCTTTATAATATACAGTTTTGCCAACCTGCTTTTATCATTTAGCAATAGGTCTTGATTATCTTTTCCTCTTGATAAATAAATATCTTCATTACTGGTTTTCAAACTTTGTTTAGCTGTGGAACCTACAGAACCTTACTTCAGAAGCCCAATATGAGTAAACAGGAAAAGGGGAATATTCTCTGGTTGACAATGGTAAGTAAGCCACAGCCTTGCTCTCTTACCCTCTCTCCAATCCTCATCATTCCCTGAAGTGTCTACCAGTAGCTAGCATTTATTAAGTACTTACTACATGCTAAGTAATTAATGCTAAACCTTTAAGTACTTGACATGTACCTATTCCTCACTGTAGCCCTATGTGGTTAGAATTTTTATGCCCATTTGACACATGAGGAAACTGAGGTGTAGAGAGTTTAACACTGTGCATGATTGAGCTGGAATCCAAATCTCACCACTTACACTCCAGATCATATGTTTTTAATCATTACACTCCTCTGTGCAATGCCTCTAGAGAGTTTAATCCAATTTAAAAAAATCAGATTAGCATTTCTCAAGTTGATTGCTGATTTTATACATCAGATTTTGCTCTAAATGACTTTTAGCTGTTTCTAAGTATCAAAATTCTGCTTTTATATATATTCTCCAGATACCTTCAAACCTGAGGTGTGGCCTGCATGGAGAATAAGTATAATACTTATCTAGCACTTTCCAAAAGGAAAGGGGCTTATGTGCTGAATGAGAAACTTAAATGGCAAAGGAATTCTAAGCGTAAAAACTTCTCTTTAAGCTCTTGCAAATAAAAAAATATAAATTCCCACCCAGTTATCTAAAGAAATATGTGGTTCCAGGTATGAAGGAATTATTGATGGAAAGGAAGTATTTTAAAAGTTCCAGTTACTTACAGATTTTAATAGATGGGAATATAGATAAAATCTTCTGTGTCTGGGGAGAATCATGTTCCTCATTGTTCATAGGGTCTTAAAATGTTTAAACATGAAAATTATGAGTATTTAAAAGCAAACAAAGAAGATTATAAAGGTTGGGCTTTGAAGTTGTAGGAATCTGATATTCACCTGGTTGGAACACATCCCCAGATGCCAGAATGTTACTGCAGATGCCCTTAGCTAAGGAACAAGAAGCCCCATAATAATGGCCCGTGGAAAAGAGTTAAAAATGACTGGGGATGCAGGCAAAGTACTGTTTTCCTCTCAGCCTCATCATATTTGCATTCAAAGATAGCTGCTCTAGAAAACCACTGGGCTCAAATTAATGGGGAGCAGGTGGGGGTACCTTGCAGTTGGGATCACTGTGAATACAGCTGTGCCTGTAAGACCCTGATAGCCATGCATGTTGGGAATTGCTATTAAGGAAGGAAGAAAAAGAACATAGCTGTGTTACATATCAACTTCCCTGTAATGCAGACATGAGTGTGCTTAATTATCAATATTTCTTTCTTCAACCTAAGGTAGCCTGTTAACCAACAAACTATTGTTAAGCCTGTTTGGGCTCTCCTACCATTTTTTATTAGATAAGCTTTTCAAAGAGGAATGTGAAAAAATAAAAAAAATAAAAATAAATAAATAAAAAGAGGAATGTGAGGGAGAAGTAAATAACAGTACCCATCTTTTGGACCTTTATTATGTACTAAGCATTCTGATATGCTCTTTAAACATATTGTCTCCTTTAATCACCACAAGAAACCTATGAAATCAGTTCTGTTATTATTTGGGTTACCAACCATCTGAGACTGAAGTGGTGAGGGGTTGTCGGGGGGTGGTTCTTCAGGATGTATTTCCTTAAGTGCTAAAACCAGATAAGTCCCAGGCAAACAGACAGGTTGGTCACTCTAGTCCCAACTTTACAAATTAGGAAACTGGAACTTACAGAGCTTTAACAGTGTACCCACAGACACTCAGACAGTGAATAGCAGAGATATAGTTGAACCACTAGGCTATCCTATCTTGAGACCAGGTTTCCATAGCAAGGTTAAAGTGAGAGAAAGGACCCAGGATCTGGTTTATTCTATAAAGAGTTACAGCAGCAATCAAGCTCATCTAAACTCTCTCAAACTTACTTGATCCTAAAAACTACTTGGGGGTGCTTGTTAAAATCACAAGATTTCAAATTTCAGAGTTCCACTCCAAATCTATTGAATTGGTCTCTCCAGGGGCCTGAGAATTAGTATTTTTAACAGATATCCATATGATGTTTATGATCAAACAAGCTTGGGAAACATTTATCTAAGAGCTGTACTCTGTTAATTCATCCATATTTTTGCTGCTTTTGCTGTCTCTTAACGCACAGATGGGTCTCTGAATTAAAATGGTTCGAACTTACTATTTCCCAACTTTACAATGGGTGAAAAAGATAACCATTCAGTTGAAACCATCTTTCTCTCTAGATGTTGGGCAGCAACAGTAAGTCACAGCTCCCAGTCAGCCATGCATTTGTGACTTAGGATGTTTTCAACTTATGATGACTTATTATTTTGGGACATAACCCTATCATAAGTTGAGGAGTGTCCAAATTAGTGTTAAGTTCCTTTGGCTACACCCAGCTTTGAAGCTCGGTTGATCTGAGAACAATTTTAACCCTATATAAAGCTTGCTGATGGGGAACTGGAATTCCCCCTAGGCATCAGGTGGTAGTAGTGGCAGTGGATACAGAGAGGCTGGAAATGGCCAGGCAGGCTTAGGAGCAGAGAGGGAAAGTGCTGCAGCCACTGTAAACTGAAGCCTCTTCGGGCCTAGTTGACCTGCTCAGAAGGTCTTGACCTCCCTTGCCTGAGAGGACCAGTGTTGTGTTGTGGTTAAGAGTGCAGATATTGGAGCCAGACTGCTTGGGATTGAATCCCAACTCTAGCAGCTATTAGCTGTGTGACTTCTGGTGAGTTCTTTTACCTTTTTGTGCCTTGTTTGTAAAATGGTTCTAATATTAGTATGCTTCTCATAGGGTTTCTTCTGGAAATTCAATGGGTTAATATTTATTTATTTATTTAGAGACAGGGTCTTGCTCTGTGGCCCAGGTTAGAGTGCAGTGGTGTGATCATGCACTTGTGCCCCAAGCTCCCAGGCACAAGCAATCCTCCCATCTCAGCCTTCTGAGTAGCTGGGACCACAGGCACGTACCACCATGCCTGGCTAGTTTTTTTATATTTTTTTGTAGAGACAAAACAACCCCCGTTTCTCTTTGTTTTGTTTTTGTTTTTGTTTTGTTTTGTTTTGTTTCAATAGGGTTTTGGGAAACAGGCTGGTCTTGAACTCCTGGGCTCAAGTGATGCTCCCGCCTTGGCCTCCCAAAGTGTTGGGATTACAGGCGTGAGCCACTGCATCCAGCCTAATGGGTTAACGTTTATTAAATGCTTAGAACTGTATGGTACAATATAGGTATTTGCAAAATAATGGAGACCAAGAAGCTAACATTTCTAATCATTTTCACATATTTATAAAAATTAAAGTATCATGGAAGTAAAATGGAACCACCACCATAACAAAGAAAGTTTATATGGGGGTAAGCGGTAGGTAGGTAGTGTACAGATTGGGTTGTTAAACATTCTCCTGGAAGGGGATGTGCAAACCTTAACATTGAAAGCAGGAGAAGGTTTTCCCATTGAGCCAGGTTTAATTTTCATTCCCTTAAAATTTCCACAGATTAGCACCTAGTTAAGAAGAAGAAAAAGTAAGATAACATTACAAGTCACTTAAAATTTATTCATCTATCATGCATTCATTCAACAAATTATTTATTGAAAACTTACTATGAACTAGGCTCAAAATGAATGCTATACTCTCATGGAATGTAGTGATAACATATAAATACATGCATATGTATAAAATATAGTTATAACAATAATTACTCATATATCCATATTTATCAAAACATGAGTATATTAACATTTGCATTTATATTAGCATACTTGTTATGCTATTTCTAGTTAATGAATTTTTCAATTTTTGATTTTTATTTTTGATATTTTCATTTTTTACCAGATGATACATTCTCATGGTTCATAAATTGAAGCATTATAAAGACACATTGTGAAAAGTTTTTTCAACTTTTCCCTTATCTATTTCATCTTACTCCTCCCTCTTCTACAAAATAACCACTGTTGTTCTTTTTTCTTATTTCATTTTTTGTTCTTATTTCATTTTTTGTTCTTATTTCATTCATTTCCTCTAGAATTTCTTATTCCTTATCTCTATGAGCTCTTTAAAAAATCCTTTTTAGAGTATGGTTGCTAAGGAGTTGTCCAGCAAACTCTTAATATTTCAGGCAGCAAGGATCTCAGCATTTTCCATTTTGAGGCAGCCCTAAATAAGATACTTCCCTATCACACTGGGAGGAATTCTTTCTTTCAGTAGATCCAGTATTATTTCATTTAAAAAAATATTGTAATGCCCTTACTCTGATCCATTAACAGTGGTGTTTGTCAATGAATGGCTATTTAAACAACTATCTGTTAACAGAGCTTTTTTGCAATTAGGTTCTTGCAAGCATTGTTTTTTTAAACATTTTCTAACCACTCAACTCCTATCCCTCAAATAATCATAAGGAGACTGTGGACACTTTGGTTTTTATTCATCTGACTAAATGGAGTCCAGCTATGTCTTTTCAGTGAGGTCAGGTACCGTTTCAGTCTGTCCATATCCTTCGTAGATATCCAGGCCCGTCTTGTTTCTCCATTTTTCAGTCACGTCAGGGGTGATTGGTTCCCCAGCACTCACACAGTGCTTTAAGCTTTTAAACTTATAGCTTCTCAGAAAACCAGATAAGTTAGATTTAGGAGGAAAAATGGAGAGAAGTGAAGATTAAGGATTATTTCTTATGAACTTCAATATAAAATGTTTTAGTCGCTTTTTAATTCCTCTCCCTAGCACAAAACAAACCATTTTACCCCATAAACATATACAACTACTAAGTACCTACACAAATTAAAAATAAAAATATTAAAAAGATAAATCATTCTAATATCATAGAATGATATTAGAATACCCCAAATACTAGTTTTTCTTTACCCCCCTTTTTGTGGTGGAGGTATAATTTATTACAAAGAAGGTCATTCTGTTCTTAGGGAAGGTACCCCATAATAACATTTTATTTTATTTTGTTTTTATTTTTATGTTTTCATGGAATGCTTCAAAAATTTCCATGTCATCCTTGTGCAGGGGCCATGCTAATCTGCTCTGTATCATTCCAATTTTAGTGTATGTACTGCTGAAGTGAGCACCATAATAACACTTTAAATCAGCAATGAAAAGTACCAATTGTTTGGTTAAACTGATGGTGGGATATTTATACAATGGAATACTATACAGCTATAAAAAATGAGGAGGCTCTTGGACAGTGCTGCCCAGTAGAACTTTCTGTTATATGGAAGTACTCTGTAATCTGCTGTACCCACTACAGTATATGCTAGCCCTATATGGATATTGAACACTAGAAACAGGACTAGTATAACTGAGGAATTGAATTTTTAATTTTACTTAATTAATATTTATATTGAAATAACTAGCTGTGGTTAGTGGCTACCATATTGCACAACACAGTGCCAGAATGTATTGTTAGAGGAAAAAAGCAAGGTGCAGAACTGTGTGAATCTTGTGATACCATTTATGTTTATAATAGAGAAGGAAAGGCCAGGTGTGGTGGCTTACACCTGTAATCCCAGCACTTTGGGAGTTAGAGGTGGGCGGATCACCTGACATCAGGAGTTCGAGACCTGCCTGGCCAACGTGGCAGAACCCCATCTCCACTAAAAATACAAAAAGTGGCAGAACCCCATCTCCACTAAAAATACAAAAAGTAGCCAGGCATGGTGGTGCACACCTGTAATCCTACATGCTCAGGAGGCTGAGGCAGGAGAATTGCTTGAACAGGAGGCGGAGGTTGCAGTGAGCCGAGATTGTGCCACTGCACTCCAGCCTGGGCAACAAAGCAAGACTCCGTCTCAAAAAAAAAAAAAAATTGAGACGGGGAGAACACACGTGTATCAGTTTGTGTATTTTCAGGGAGAATAGACAAGAAACTGGAAACTCAGTTTGCCTCCATGGAAGAGGACTGGGTCACTGGGACAAGGTTTGAAGCAAGACTTTTCACTATGTATTTTTATATACCTTTTGAATTTTATGGCAGGTGAATTATTTCCTATTAGATAATTAAATAACATCAGTTTAAATATATTTACCTGTGATATGAGCTATAACAAGAAATACATAGATGTTGAGTATCCTTAATCTGAAAATTCAAAATCCAAAGTGCTCCAAAATCTGAAACTTTTTTAGCACCAACATGATGCTCAAAGGAAATGCTCATTGGAGGATTTCAGGTTTCATGTTTTTGGATTAGGGCAGCCCAACCAGTATAATGCAAATATTCCAAAATCCAAAACAATCTGAAATCCAAAAGACTTCTGGTCTCAAGCATTTTGGATAAGGGATACTCAACCTGTACTGGGTCTTCATCCTGGGTTCCTGGCCCAGAGCTTCTAAAACCTTTGTAATTTCCCAAGTGATGGGTGTGCTAGGAGTATCTTTTGTTCTAATATTTTGCCTTTGACTCTAGTTTCTGATACAGAGCTTCTAAATTCCATGGAATTTCCTGGGTAATAGAATTGTCTTTTGTTCTCATGAGGCAACTCTCAATGGGGCTCCCATATAGGGGTTGGTCACAAGAAAGACTAAGCCAGGAACAGAAGCTTGGCACTTTCAGCCTCACCTCCATCCTTCAGGGAAAGGAGAGGAGCTGGAGAATGACTTAATAATCAATCATGCCTACATAATGGAGCCTCCAAAAAAATCCCTGAAGTATGAGGTTTGGAGAGCACCACGTGCCGGAAAGGTAGTGCACCCCCACTCCACAGGGATAGAAGCTGCTGCACTTGGGACCTTGTGGACCTCACCCTATGTACCTCTTCATCTGGCTAGCTATTCATCTGTAACTTTTATCATATCTTTTATAATAAGCTGGGAAATGTAAGTAAGTGTTTTCTTGCACTCTGTGAGCCATCATAGCAAATTACTAAACCCAAGGAAGGGTCATGGGAACCTCTGATTTGTAGCCATTTGGTCATATGCGCAGGTGACAGCCTGGACTTGTGATTAGCATTTGAGATGGGAAAGAGTCTTGTGGGACTGAGTCATTAACCTGTGGGATATGATGCTGCCTCCACGGAGATAATGTCAGATTGAATTAAATCACAGGATACTCAACTGATGTTGGAGAATTGGTCAATTGGGGGAAAAGATCCCTTACATCTGGAGACCCAGAGTATTGAGTGTTGTGAATATAGTAAAATAGTGTTTGCTGGGAGCTGAGTTATGAGGATGCAAAAGCGTAAGAATGATATAATGGACTTTGGGGACTCTGGGGAAAGGGTGGGAGGTGGGTGAGGGATAAAAGACTATACATTGAGTACAGTGTATACTGCTTGGGTGATGGGAGCACCAAAATCTCAGAAGTCACCACTAAAGAACTTATTCATGTAACCAAACACCACCTGTTTCCCAAAACCCTATTGAAACAAAACAAAACAAAACAAAAACAAAAACAAAACAAAGAGAAACGGGGGTTGTTTTTCTTTTTGGATTACCAATGAACCCTTTCAAATGGAATCAGCAATAGAATAAAAGATATGCATCCTCTTTTCTATCTGCTGGGATAAGGTTCCAAATAGAAACAAGTTCTCTACTTTCTCAGCTCAGAGAAAGCCATCATCCAAAAGATTTACCATCTTCTTACCCATAACCACTGGGCTTAGAGCTATAAACATAGCTGAACCCTCACTTTCTTCTTGTTTGGGGGATCTTGCCCTGGTCACAGTAATTATCATTTACAGAATGCAGGCAAGAAGGAGAAAGAGGAAGAGGAGAGATTGCTAAATCCTGTGTCTACTGGCTTGGAGCTATGTTTCAGGCAGAAAGATCTTTTATTTTATAGCTTCCTCTTCTCCCCTCTCCCCACTAGATGCCTATTTACTAACATTTCTTACCTGGTCATATCATTCTGTACAAGCATTCGGTATACAGTTGGTGCTGAACAGAAGACTGTGATGGGGTACTTGGAGAGTGTCTGCAATTTAGAAAAAGCAAACTCTTGGTCTTACTACAACTTAAATAAGTGCTTAAATGTCTTTGGTTGACACAGCACAATTTAAACATTGTTTATGTTAATGTAAATACATTCTTACCTTTTCTTGTAGAATCATCCCTCAGTGTCTGCAGGATTGGTTCCAGGAATGCTTAAGTCCCTTATATAAAATTGTATGGTATTTGCATATAACCTATGCATATCCTCCCGTATACTTTAAATCATCTCTAGATTATTTATACTGCCTAAAACAATGTAAATGCTATGTATATATTTGTTACATGGTATTTTTTATTTGCATTTTTTTAATTGTTGTATTTTGTTTTTGGTTTTTCTCCCCAAATATTTTCAATATGTGCCTGGCAGAATCAGAGGCTGCAGAACCTGTGGATACAGAGGGGGCCGAGTGTATCTTTTCAGGCTTATTGACTTTCTGGATGTGACATATCTTAAATCATATTGTCTACTCTGATCTCTGCAAGTTGCTTTATTCACCAGTTCTGTCAGCCATACTGCTTAATGCATTTCTAAATATTGACCTCTTTGTGCTTTGGCTTACTTGCAAGATAGAAGTCGGCTCAAAACGGGGTAAATGGTGTGTGAATACACATGCTCCCTGGATCCACGGAGAAAAAACACTGCTCCATGCAGACTTTGCCCAGCCCGTATCTGAGGTATTCCACATCACATCTGAGGGTGTCAAATCTAGCCAGAACCTGGGAAAACAAAGAGTAGCCCTGATGTACATAGGAAAATAAATATAAAAGACCAGTACATAAGTCATCATCTTTGCAGTTTTGACACTTGAAGCTGCACTTTTGTGGAAGTATACCTTCCATTTACAGATAATCCTAAACCAAAACTGCTGTGGGTGTGTGCAGTCATTTTCGGATATCCACTTGTTCCACTGGTAAAGAATATGGCCATGATCTCATTGTGTTTTGTCTTCACACAGGTGTGGCTGTCACTGGCATGTCTGCAAAGGAAAAACTACAATGACTGCATGTTAAACACAGCATCACAGACTGTTACCACTGAAAAATTTTGAGAAGCTCTCCACTTGAACCTCTTCATGTCATGAATCAGGTGCCAGTGGCTTAGCTTGAATTACAGGGTAAAAGCCATCACTTTCTCTATCCTTTTAGGTGCTTTCTAGAATCAAAACTAAACTTTGTCATCAAAAGCCCATTTATAATAGCTGCTTTCCTAGCTTTTTATTCTATGATAAAGAAGGATTGAAGCATTTTTAAAACTTGAGATTTTTATCATACCTCCAGCAGAGTAAGGAGTCTGTGTGATCTTGCAATCATGGATAAGGAAGAATTTTCCCCTTCCCTCCCCTATGGATGCTTTAAAATGTGATTTTTTAAAAAATGAGTATGTTAATACAATACATGTTAGTAAAAGCCATGGGTACTGATGGGCCAACACACTACAGCCTACTGGCAAAATCTGACTTGCCTCTTGTTTCTGTAAATAAAATGTTATTGCCCATTCATTGAGGTATTACCTGTGGTTGCTTTCACACTACAGTGGCAGAGTTGAGTAGTTGTGATGAGACTGACTATACGGCCTGCAAGCCTTAAGTATTTATTCTCTGTCCCTTTTACAGAAAATGTTTGCTGAGGCTGGGCATGGTGGCTCACACCTGTAATCCCAGCACTTTGGGAAGCTGAAGCGGGTGAATCACCTGAGGTCAGGAGTTCGAGACCAGCCTGGCCAACATGGCGAAACTCTCTCTCTACTGAAAATACAAAAATTAGCCAGGCACAGTGGCACATACCTGTAATCCCAGCTACTCAGGAGGCTGAGAATCACTTGAACCAGGGAGGTGGAGGTTGCAGTGAGCCAAGATCGAGCCACCGTACTCCAGCCTGGGTGACAGAGAAAGACTCTGTCTCAAAAAAAAAAAAAAAAGTTTGCTGACCGTGAAAGATTGGCTTTTCTGTTTCCCACAAGAGAGTCTACATAGTTCTGGATATAGCAGACAATAAGATTGAACAGGATCTAAGCATCCATCCAGGGAAGAAAGAGTTCCAGTTAAAGAGAAAGAAAACCTTTTAGTTCCAAAGGATTATCAGACTTCTATACAAGTCACACATTAGGGCAGCTGCACACATACATATCAAGTGTCTAAGATGCACACAGACTTATCCAGGCATGTGGGGTTGAGAATGAGTAGAAACAATCAGGCCATTCATGAGAAATATAGAAAAGCTATTTTCTTTTCTTTCTTTTCTTTTTTTTTTTTTTTTTTTTTGAGACAGGGTTTCTCTCTCACCCAGGCTAGAGTGCAGTGGCTCAATCATGGCTCATTGCAGCCATGACCTCCTGGGTTCAAGCCATCTTCCTACCTCAGCCTATACGAGTAGGCTGGGACTACAGGTATGCATCACCATGCCTGGCTAATTATTTTTATTTATATAGAGAAGAGGTTTCACTGTGTTTCCCAAGCTGGTCTTGAACTCCTGGACTCAAACCATCATCCCACCTCAGCCTCCTAAAGTGATGATTTACAGGCATCAGCCACTGCGCCTGGCTAAAAAGCTGTTTTCAAAATCTGACAAAGCTACACCAAGTGTTCAGTCTATGATTTCATAATTATCTTAATTAATTAAAAATACTATCTATAGGCCGGGCGCAGTGGCTCATGCCTGTAATCCCAGCACTTTGGGAGGCTGAGACGGGCGGATCGTGAAGTCAGGAGATTGAGACCATCCTGGCTAACATGACGAAACCCCATATCTGCTAAAAATACAAAAAGATTAGGTGGGCATAGTGGCACGTGCCTGTAATCCCAACTACTTGGAAGGCTGAGGCAGGAGAATCGCTTGAACTCGGGAGGCGGAGGTTGCAGTGAGCCGAGATTGCGCCACTACACTCCAGCCTGGGTGACAGAGTGAGACTCCGTCTAAAAAAAAAAAAGTATCTATAGCTGTGTTCCTATCACTTCCATCACCAATACGGTTGCCCTCAAAACCTGAGGAAGGGTTGTCGTACTGATCTCTTACTAGAGGCAGTACATACAGAAGTGAGGAGTGTAGGCTCAGCACCCATACTGCCTGGGTTTGAAACTTAGCTCTGCCAGATACTAGCATTTGACCTTATTCAGCTGTGTAATTATAGTACCTAGGTTGCTGTGAGGTTTAAATGAGGTAATATATCTGAAGTCCTTAGAATAGTTTCTGGCACATAACCGTATCAATATAAGCTATGATTGCAATTATAACATTATTTTTATTAGAACCGTACTTGGCCTTTGGCAAGAACTCAATATTAGCAATTTTAAATGTGGTAGGAAAAGTCCATAGTTGCAAGCATGCTCCCAAATCCTTGAGTAAAGGTAGGAAGCTCATTCTAGAGAAGGACTTTGCTGCCAGCCCAATTCTAAGGCATAACCAGTACCTGGCAAGAGTTCCAAGTAACCCATGGAAGCACCCCATGCTAGGCTTCAACATCAGTGAAATTCACTATTATAATTGCATCCATTAACATTAAGCATTTTTTCTTTTAACCTGATACCAGTGTTGCTGTCAGCAAGGGAATGGGATAGCCAACACTGAAGGACTGACTGTGATCCTTCAGTGACAGGTGCTGGGAGCACTCTCTAGAGATTGCCTTGACTGAAGACAGTGGCTTTGTTAAAGGTCTTAACTCCTAGGGACAACCCCATCCAATTACTGATCAATGTGGGTATATAAAGGCCAGGACCTCTTGCTTTAGCTGGGAACAGCTTTGAGGAGGTCCTTCAGAGGTCCCAGTGGATTGACTGAAAGCTTTGTAGGGAATACATCGCAAATAAATTTCTTTCTCTGCCCAGTCCGACATTCTTACTCATTCCTCACAGGTGTTAATCCCAAAAGAACTCCTTAATAAACTTCCTATACACCAATCTCCAATCTCAGGGGATCCCAACCTACAAAAAGCACTCCAAGCTCCTTCCTACTTCAGAGTTTAGCACTATTAGTGCAGCAATAACTACCAACTGTTCCCTTTGCCTGTTGTTTTAATTTGCATTTTTCTAATCACTGCTGGGTTTAATATCTTTTTATTGTTGCCTTTCCTTTTGGGAAGCTGTTCTACAACAAGCGTGGCTACTCACTTCATCAACTCCTTGAGGTTCCCCCACCCCTCTCTGGAGTTCTCTGATACAATCAGCTTGGAATGCAGATTTTCACATTTGGATGCAACAGCGTCTACTGCTGGGGCTAAAACATCATTGGTGATAATGCAGTTTGCTTTTGAAGATTGTAGTCTGTAGAGAATGTCTTTCTGGGTCAGCTGAGTGGTTCCTGGAATTAAAACTGTCCCTAAAGGGGCAGAAAAGAAACAGTGTTTAGAAGAAAGGTTATTCTTCATTATGTTAGAGTAGTGTAGATACCATCTATACATTCTGTATTTCTCAGAGTGAGTTAGTCAGTTTACCAGGAAGATATCTATTTATCTTGCTTTCACTTATCTGCTTTTGCCTTTCAAGGGATTTCAGAGTCTATGACCCTTTTGGCTTAACATGAAAGCATGTTAAATACTGGATAATTATTCTTTATTTGAAGACCATCCCTAACATTGAGCTTGAAGAAGGTTTTGATTGAAAAGTAATATTAACCAATATTTATTGAGTATTTGATTATATGTTTTAACTCACTCAGTCCCCACCAAAAAAACCCCAAAACATAAAAGCTATGAATAACTTGCCCAAGGTATCACTTAAGTAGTAAGTGACAGTGCAGGGATTGACCCCTGTAGCCTGACTCCAGAACTGTACACTTCACCACATCAGCTGAGTGCCTGAGTGCCTCTTAAAATGTACATGATTGCTTTATGATTTCTTTCCAAAAGGAAGTGTGGAGGCATTCATCTTTTCTGTGGTTCTATTCCTGCTGGTTATATATTACACTGTAAGATGAAGTATAATGATTAAGAGTGTCCTGGAGCCAGACACTCTTATAGCTGGGACTTGGGACAAGCCACTTCACCTCTGTGAGCTTCAGGTTCTGCATCTGTAAAGTGATACTGTAATAATACTACTTCTTTTATAGGATAATTAGGGGATTAAATGAGTTAAAACATGTAAAGAACTTAGAACAGTGCTCAGTAAGCTTTGGGTATTATTTTCTCAAAGGATAAATGGACTCTCAAAAAGATATAGATCTTCCTCCTGGGCCCCACCACCCTTAAGTCCCAGACCCTTAAGACAGGGATGGAAAGCATTCACTTCACAATAGGTTTTACTCTTCCCAGGCGACACAGTAGGCAAGAAGATTGGGGAACATATGTCTGGCATTCCTGGACTCTTGACACTGGCTCATCCTTTCACTTTGGGAAGGACCAGGCCTCTCCATCAGGGTTCTTCAAGAAACCAACAACCAGGACCAGAACACAGGTTCTTTAGAATATCTTTTCTTTCTAATCAGGGCAACACAACAATTTTTGTGAGGCTGTAACTCTAAGATTATCTTTTAAAGATGTTCCACCTAGGGATAAGGAATTAGCCTACCACGGCCTAACTTTTATATAATTTAAAGGCACTCTTTGACAATAAGCCCACACCAAAATAAATGTATCATGATTACTTAGGTGTTCTGGAAAATCTCCCCTCCAGCTTAGTAATAAATATGATCGGAAAGCAAACATTACTAACCTGTTCGCAGACAGGCCACATTTGCAAGCCACCACTCTGGGACCCTGGGCAGAATCAGAATTACCCGATCTCCTCTTTGTAGGGAACAGACTTCTGAAAGTATATTGGCAAATTTTCTGGACAGAGATCCCAGTTCCTCAAAACTCCATCGCATCTCTTCTCCATTTCTGTTGATCCACCAGAAGGCTGGATTTGAAGGTTTCTTTCCAGCCTGAGGAAAGAAAAACCAGTCATTGATTTAAAGGTTGTTATACAGCTAAATTCTGGGCCAACTGATTCAATGGAATAGATTAGCTGAAGAAAGTTCGCAAGTCATTAGTTAGAACATGGATGGAGAATTTGGAAATAACTCTGGGGGAGACATCATCAAGATGGATGACTAGAGATGCCCAGTACTCACCTCCTACCAGAAGTACCAAGACAGTAAGCAGATAACTACATGACAAATAGAGTGTCAAAGGGAGAACACTGGAATTTAGCAAGGAAGTGACAAAACTCTCTGAGACCTGAAAACTAGAGATGAAAGCATAGTGAGGGAAGAAGAGCAGCTGGCCAGGATCAGCACAGAGCCCAGAGGGACTCCCTATTTTGAGGAAAATGTAAGTGGAAGATCCTCAGCAGTACACATTCCCATCACAGATGCCTGAAGTCCCACCTACAGGAGAGCCCCTCAGCCCTCACATGCCCTGAGCCTAGTAAACGCTGTATAGTATAGTATACTAGTATAGTATAACATTGTTCCAGAGAGGAAGTTCATACTAGATCCCCCTGCAACAAACCCCAGGACCCGAGCTGCTACAGCATGGCATCATTTTAGGAACAGAGCTACTACCATACTACATCTTGCCCTGGGGCCAATTGCCCCTGCATCTCCACATCCCTGGGGCCTTGCTGACATCCCCACACGTTCCCGTAGAGGGCTGCAGCATTCCAACACCAGGTGGATCCAGTGATAGAGCCAGGCCACTGGCACCCGAGCCTACACACAGCACTCTACACCCCAGGTAACAGGGAGTCCAGCACATCAAGAGAGGCTGCCCCAGGACATAAGGCACTAAAGCACACTCCCCAGAGCCTGAGAGCTGCCTTCCTGAGCCTGCTGCCATGAACATGATCTTGCCCCCTCTAGTGGCAGAGCCGCTTTGTGCCTGCATTGCCATCTGCGGACCCAAGGACTGGCCCATTCAGGCTGCCACTACTACAAGTACCCATGTGCACTGCCAAAGGACCTGAGGTCTGACTCACTTGAGGCTTACCACTGCTACTGCCAGTGCCCATGCACACTTCCTGGGAGCCTGAGGATCAGCCTGCCTGGGACCCACTGGAGCCACTGCTGGCACCCTCATGATGAACAAAATAACACCTATCAATAACAATCTTGAATGTAAACAGTTTAAATTCCCCAGTTAAAAGATATGGACTGTATGGACTGACTGAATGGATAAAAAACAAGACCCAACTATAGGCTGCCTACAAGAAACTCACTTCACCTGTAAAGATACACATAGATAGGGCCAGGCGCAGTGGCTCATGCCTGTAATCCCAGCACTTTGGGAGGCCGAGGCGGGCGGATCACGAAGTCAAGAAATCGAGACCATCTTGGCCAACATGGGGAAACCCCGTCTCTATAAAAAATACAAACATTAGCTGGGCATGATGGCGTGCACCTGTAGTCCCAGCTACTTGGGAGGCTGAGGCAGGAGAATCGCTTGAACCCGGGAGGCGGAGGTTGCAGTGAGCTGAGATCGTGCCACTGCACTCCAGCCTGGCGACAGAGTGAGACTCTGTCTCAAAAAAAAAAAAAAAAAAAAAAAAAACAGAAAATGAAGAGATGGAAAATAATATTTCAAACAAATAGAAACCAAAAGTGTGCAGGAATAGCTATGCTTATATCACATGAAATAGACTTTAAGTCAGAAAACATAAAAAGAGGCAAAGAAGGTCATTATATAATGATAAATAGATCAATTCAGCAAGAGGATATAACAATTGTAAATATATACGCACCCAACATCAGTGCACCTGGATATATAAAGCAAATATCATTAGACGTAAACAGATAGACTCCAATACAACAATGTTCAGGACTTTAACACTCTACCCTCAGCATTAGACGGATCATCTAGACAGAAAATTAACAAAGAAACATTGGATTTATACTGCACTTTGGACCAAATGGACCTAGCAGATATTTACACAACATTTTATCCAACAGCTACAGAATACACATTCTTCTCATCAGCACATGGCACATTCTCCAGAATAGACCATATGTTAGGGCACAAAACAAATTTCAACAAATTCTTAAAAACTGAAATCATACCAGGTATGTTCTTAGACCACAATGGAATAAAACTAGAAATCAGTAACAAGAGGAACTTTGGAAAAGTGTACAAATACATGGAAATTAAACAACATGCTCCTGAATGACCAGTGAGTCAATGATGAAATAGAGAAGGAAAGCAAAAAATTTCTTGAAAATAATGAAAATGGAAGCATAATATATCAAAATCAATGAAATAAAGCAAACACAGTGTTAAGAAGGGAAGTTTATAGCCATAAACACCTATATCAAACAAGCAGAAAGATTTCAAATAAACAATCTAAGAATGCACCTCAAGGAACCAGAAAAGCAAGAACAAACTAAATCCAAAATTAGTAGAAAGAAAGAAATAATAAAGATCAGAGCAGAAATAAATGAAATTGAGGCAAAATTATAAAAGATCAACAAAACAAAATTTTTTGATGAAAAACAAAATAGACAAATCTTTAGCTAGATTAAGAAAAAAAGAGAAGACCCAAATAAATAAAATCAGAAATGAAAAAGGAGACATTACAACTGTACCACAGAAATACAAAAGATCATTAAAGACTCTTATGAACAACTATATGCCAACAAATTGGAAAACATAGAGGAAATGGATAAATTCCTGGACACACATAACCTACCAAGATTGAAAACCTGAATAGACCAATAATATGTAATGAGATTGAATCAGTAATAAAAAAAGCCCAGAATTGGATGGTTTTACTGCTGAATTCTACCATAAGAACTAACACTAAATCTTTTTTTTTTTTTTTTTTTGAGAGGGAGTCTCACTCTTGTCACCTAGGCTGGAGTGCAATGGTGTGATCTCAGTTCACTGCAACCTCCGCCTCCCAGATTAAAGTGATTCTCCTCCCTTAGCCTCCCTAGTAGCTGGGATTACAGGCATGCACCACCATGCCCGGCTAATTTTTGTATTTTTAGTAGAGACACCACACTTCCTAACTTCAAATCATACTACAGAGCTATAGTAACCAAAACAGCATGGTATTGGCATAAAAACAGATGCATAGACCAATGAAACCGAATAGAGAACCCAGAACTAAACCCACACATTTACATTCAACAGATTTTCAACAAAGGTGCCAAGAACATACACTGAGGAAAGGATATCCTCTTCAGTACATGGTCCCAGGAAAAGTGGTAATCATATGCGGTAGACTAAGACTAGAGCCCTCTCTCTCACCATATACAAAAATCAACTCGAACTGGATTATAGACTTAAATGTAAGACTCAAAACTATAAAACAACCGAAGAAAACATAGTGTAAATGCTTCAAGTCATTGATCAAGGCAAATGTTTTATTTTTTATTTTAATTTTAATTTTTAAAATTTTTTAAATTTCATAATAAATTTAATAAAATTGGGCAGATCCTGAGCCAGAGTAGGCTCTGAGCCTCCCCTAGGCAAATATTTTAGGGATAAGGATATGAAAACACAGGCAACAAAACCAAAAACAGACAAATGGGACTATACAAAGCTAAAAAGCTTCTGGACAGTAAAGGAAGCAATCAACAGAGAGAAGAGACAAGATGTAGAATGGGAGAAAATATTTGTGAACTATTCACCTGACAAGGAATTAATATCCAGAATATACAGGGAATGCAAATAACCCAACAGCAAAACAAAACAAAACAAACAAATAATTCAATTAAAAAATGGACATAGAATCTGAATAGACATTTCTCAAAAGACATACTAATTGGCAGCAAGTATATGAAAAAATGCCCAACATCATTAATCATCAGGATAATTCAAATCAAAACCATGATGAGATATGATCTTACCCCAGTTAGAATGGCTATTGTCAAAAAGACAAAAGATAACAAATGCTTGAGAGGATGTGGAGAAAAGGGAACTCTGAAACACTGTTGGTGAGAATATAAATTAGTACAGCCATTGCAGAAAACAATATAAGGGCCTCTCAAAAAACTAAAAATAAAACTACCATATGATTTAGCAATCTCACCACTGGGTATTTTTTCAAAGGAAAGGAAATCAGTCTATCGAAGAGATATCTGCACTGCCATGTTTATTGCAGCACTGTACATAATAGCCAAGATATGGAATCAACCTAAATGTCTATCAAGAGATGAATGGATAAAGAAAATGTGGTATATATACACAGTGCAAAACTATTCAGCCATAAAAAAGAATGAAATTCTGTTATTTGTGGCAACATGTATGAACTTGGAGGACATTATGTTAAGTGAAATAAGTCAGACACGGAAAGATAAATGCCACATGTTCTTACTCATATGTGGGAGCTTAAAAAAATGAGCTTCACTGAACTTCAGCCTGGGCAACAAAGTAAGACCCTGTCTCTTAAAAAAAAAAAAAAAAAAAAGGAGCTCGGCCTGGCGTGGTGGGTGGCTCACGCCTGTAATCCCAGTGCTTTGGGAGGCCAAGGTGGGCGGATCACTTGAGACCGGGAGTTCAAGGTCAGCCTGGCCAACATGGCAAAACCCTGTCTCTACTAAAAATACAAAAATTAGCCGGCATGGTAGCAGGTGCCTGTAGTCCCGGCTACTCGGGAGGCTGAGGCACAAGAATTGCTTGAACTCATGAGGCGGAGGTTGCAGTGGGCTGAGATCACACCACCGCACTCCAGCCTGAAAAGAGCTCATAGAAGTAGGGAGTGGAATTGTGGCTATTAGAGGCTAGGAACGGTAGTGGGGAGAGGAGCATAGAAAGAGGTTGGTTAATGGATGCAAAATTATAGCTAGATGGGTGGAATAAGTCCTAGTGTTCTATAGCACTGTAGAGTGAAAACAGTTAAGAATAATATATTGAGTATGTTCAAAAAGCTAGGAGAGAGGATTTTGAATGCTCCCAGCACAAAGAAATGATGCATGTTTGAGATGATGGGTAGCCTAATTACCCTCATTTGATCACTACACATTTTATACATGTATCAAAATTATCTCTGTACCCCATAACTATGTATAGTTATTACATAACTAAACATAACAGGAAAAATAATAACTTTGGGGTCCTTATTTCTAGACGTTGGAAGCCATGTCATTTCTTTTGGCCCAAATCATTTCCCATTTAGCCTGATCATTTTTCTTTCCAATAAGTGAGAATTCTTGCATCCTTTATATTTTCCCCAAAGATTTATCTGTGCCTCCTTTTCTACCATTTCTGACTCTTGGAATTACTTTTCACTCTTCTCCTTTTTTTTTTTAAGTCAACCTAGAATTCTACATTTATGTAATACAGGGTCTCTCAACTAACCATGGAACTATTGACATTTCGGGTCAAATAATTCTTTGTTCTGGAGGCTGCCCTGTGCATTATGGGATATTTAGCAGAATCCCTGGCTTTTACCTGTTAGATGCCAGTAGCAACTGCCTCTGCCCCTATCATGGCAACAAAAATATTTCTAGACATTAGAGATGTTACCTAGGGGTAAAATCACTCCCAGTTGAGAAATTGTGGTCTGACTGGCCCTCCCCCCATACCTTTTCCTTATCAGTCCATTGGTCCAGGACATCTTCAGCAAAGTTGAAATACTCTGGAATCCCCAGTTTGAAGTCCTGTTTCATGGATTCATAGTTGGAGAAATTCTGAGGGGTTGCTGTTCTATTATCTTTATGCAGTGCCCTCACAGAACCAAAAATTGCTAGGCGCTGAAAACACTTGGCATGATGTAGCATCTTCATGGTGACACGAGCTAGCATCAGTCTTGTTGGAAGCTTTAGCACTCAGGATTTGAACAGAGACCAGTTCATCTAAAAGACAAGCAAAAAGGACATATATTTGTTTCTGTCCTGAAGGTAGCCATACCCCAAAGTGGCTAAGTTTTGTTATTAGTATTGATAATCATCATGATAGTACCATTTTCTGCGTACACTGTGTTCCAAACACAGTGCTCAGTGTTTTATATACACTTTCTTATTAAATCCTCAGAGAAATCCTGTGAAGTGGGTACTATTATCATCTCTGTTTACAGATTGAGAAAATGACTAGTAAGAGGCATTGGCTGGATTTGAACCCAGAACTATCAGGTCCTAGCCCATTCTCCAGAATACTGTGCACTATTGACACCCATATGCATTTCTAAAGAAGTAAAGATCTGGGTCACCCACTTAATCTCACTGAAAGCAAAGGGCTAAGCCTTCTTGTCTAATATCTTTCACCTGCAGATTTCAAAGTAGGGCAGAAATGTTAAGGAGCATTTTTCACAGTGGATAATCTGTAGATGAAGAAATCGAGAGTAGCCCAATAACAATTAGACATGAAAGCACTGTCACAGTTTATGAACTGTCTAGTTGATAGGTTGCAGTTCCCATGCTCTCAATAGGGGCCCATGCTACTTTTAAGTCCAGGCTTGGAGCTGCATTTAATAGAGATGTAATAATGGGGTTTTAACATTTAGGACTTTTGTCGGGGAGGCCCCTCTGGGCCATCGCCTGCTTCTGTGGGAAATCATTTGATCACAATGTCATTTACTTGGTTGAGGCTGTTAAAAATACAGTTCTAGGGATTATGAGTGTTTGAGATTCTCCTCATTATACTTCCTGTAATTTTCCAAATTTCCTACAATGCAATATATATTACTCTCATAATCATTAAATCATCATTCTAACTACAATTCTAGCTGTGTGCCATGTAAGGCAGTCTGGCTATGTGGAAGCATTTCTGTATTGATACATTGCCAAAACAATACATAATTGCAGATGTCAGCTAAATGGACAGTTTAGCTGACATCTACAGTTATTGCAGTTTTACCCTAAGCAGACCTGGTGTTTGGGCATCATGTTGATATAACCAATGCATCAGGAAACCTGGGTACTTCTGTCCTTCCCATTTATGTGTGTGAAGACCTGACAAGTCAGTGATCTTGAGCCCTCTGACACCATCTGGTTTCAGCTTTTTCCTTTTTCACCTGCAAAGAAAACTGGAGACCCAGAGAGGGGAAACAGCCTGCTTCATTCTGTCATACCAGAGTTAGAACTAGAACTCTGGTCTTTGGATTAAATGTTTTTACTATCATTCGACAGGATTTCAATAGAGCAGTGGTTTGCAGTCCAGCTGTACATTTGAATCACCAAGAAAGCATTAAAAAAAAACTCTGATGCCTAGGTCTTGGATCAATTAAATCAGAATATTTTAGAGTGGGCTCTGGGCCCATTTATATTTTTTTAAATGTCCTCAGATTTTAATGTGCAGCAGCCATGGTTGAGAATCACTGATTTAGAGGCTGTGATTTGTGAACCACCATCATCATCTTTATCACCTAGAAGCTTGTTAGAAATGCACATTCTCAGGCCCCACTCTAGATCTACTGAATTGGTAGATGTTGACATTTTAACAAGATCCCAGGTGACTGGTATGTACATTCAAGTGTGAAAAGCACCAGTCTATGGCATGATGGTTAAATACACTGGCTACTGAGTCATATGGTCATGTGATATGGTCTCCCAGTTTTGCCTCTTATGAACTGCATGACCTTATTTGAATTATTAATCACTCTGAACCTCAGTTTCACATTTTACCAATGGAGCGACTAATAGAACCTCCATCAGAGATTTGTCCTGAAGACTGAATGGGATACTGTATGCAAAATGCTTATCATGGTGCCAAGCATATTACTCTCTACTAGAATAGGGGTCAGCAAACTTTTTCTGTGAAGGGCCAGACACTAAATATTTGAGGCTTTGTGGGCCATATGGTCTCTGCTGCAGGTATTTAACTCTGCCATTGAGAGAGCAGCCATTGACAATACATAAATAAATTTTGGCATGGCTGTGTTCTAATAAAACCTTATTTATGGTACTGACACTAGAATTTCATTTAATTTTCATGTGTCATGAATTAGTGTTCCTCTTTTAGTTATTTTTTCAACCATTAAAAAATTTAAAAACCATTCTTAGTTCAAAGGCTATACAAAAACAGGCAGAGGGCTGGATTTGACCCATGGGCTACAGTTTGCTGATCTTTGCACTGTGATGTAAGTTCTACCAGAGCAGGGGCCTTGTCTGTTATGTTCCTGGGAAGAATTAACAAAAATTTCTTGGCAGGCTTTAGGAGAAAAGGCAGCTCTTAAGAATAGGACTAAAATCACTCTGAATCCCAGTTGCCCTGCGGTTAAGACCTTAAGTCTAACAATGTCATTCTCTTTGGCATTGGGGATTGGGTACAGAGGGAACTACCGGTCCCTGTTTTTTGCTGCCAAGTCACAACCTATGCTTTTGGCTGCTCTCCTCTTAACAGAATTAGCATCAGGTTTCCTTCAACTGAAAGAAGTTAAGTAATCAACACTACTTGTCTCTCTCTGTTTTTAATTTTTTTTCGCATAATATCTTCAAATGGCTCAAAAAAACTGTAAAAGGTACAGAGGGAAAAAAAAATATCTGCCTCCCACCTCTAGTCTCAAAGCTGCCCACTTTGCTCTCACTCCCAGGAAACCACTATTATTATTTCTACTTATCTTTTCAGGGTTTCTTTATGTGCATTCAAGCAAATTATGAGTATAGATTCTTATTTCTCCACCAATTTTACACAACAGGTAGCCCAGAATACACACTATTCTGCCCACTAAAAACATTTTTAACAATGTACCTTTTAAGGGCTTTCCATACCAGTGCACAGAGATCTTCATTCTATTTTTTTAAATGAAGTATTTATTCATTTATTCTTTCCTTTTTTTCCCTGCCTAAAGACAGGATGGATCTCACTCTGTCACCCAGACTGGAGTGTAGTGGCACGACCACCCCTCACTGCAGCTTGAACTTCTGGGATGAAGCGATCCTCCTGCCTCAGCCTCCAGAGTACCTGGAATTACAGGTGTGTGCCACCACACCCAGCTAAGTGTTTTAAAAAATTTTTTAGAGATGGGGGTCTCACTATGTTGCCCAGGCTGGTCTCAAACTCCTGACCTCAAGCAATCCTCCTGTGCTAAGCACTTTGCAGTTATTTATTATTATTTCCATTTTACAGACAAGGAAATATACACAAACACGCACACGGCCTCCCAAAGCACTAGGATTACAGGTGGGAGCCACCACACTCAGCCCTGTTCTGATTTTTTTCTTTTAACAGTTGCATGACATTCTAGTGAAGAACTGCACTGTCATTTCTTAAACCGGTCCCCTATCAATGGTCACTTGAGTTTTTGTATAATTTTGCAATTTAGATAAAATGTTGAAACTATGTCTTCCAAAAGGAACGTCCTGATTCTTTCATTACTTGGATGTAAAAATGAATAGTATTTTAAGTGGTTGTGAAGTATTAGAAAAAATTTCTGATTCTATTAAATAAAAGGCAGGAATTTGGACAAATATCTTAAGGTCTTGAGCTTCATTCTTGGTAGGTTGGCATGATTCATTTATTTATTCAACAATTATTAATCACTTGCCATGAATTATTTCAGACATAGAGGATACAGGAGGGACTGCAAGAGACAAGGTCCTCCTTGCTGTCATAGAAAGACACATATAGTAAACAAGGAAATAAATAAATGTGATGTTACACAAGAAAACAAAGAGAGTAATGGGAGAAAAGGGACCTTTTAGGAGGTCTCTCTAGGGATGTAACATTTTTGCTGAGATCTGGCAAGTGGTTGTACTGTTAAGCATTTTGCAGTTATTTATTAGTATTTTCATTTTACAGACAAGGAAGTATACACAAACAGACACACATATTTAAATTGGACAACGCATTTATTCATTACCCGTGTATTTATTGAACACTTGGTATATGCCAGACCTGTACTAAATGCTGAAAATATAGCTGTGAACAAGACACGGCTGGTCTTGCTCCCAAGAAGCTTATAGACTATTAAGGAAGACATTAAATAATTATGTAAATATTAATATGATTGGAGATAAATATATCATACTTAGCTTGCTGATTCTGAATAGAATCAGAGTTTAGTATGATTTGTTCCCTAGCTCCCATACAATACTCTACACCACATTCAGAATCCTTCAAACGTATGTTGAAAAGAAAATTGATCAGTCATTTGGAGCTTAAAATGAACCTAACCATTCTGTTCTACCAAAAAGCAAATATCGACATCCTCTTCATCAAAACCATAAGATTGCCTTCTCCTCAACAAAGTTCTTTTCCTCCCTTTTCATCGATCTTAGCATTTTACAACTTATATTTCCCAGGTTTATAAAATTATTTGTAGGTAAAATTGCTGAGATAACTTTCCCAGGGTGACTCCAGATTTTTATACTGAGCCACAGAAACATTGGTAAGGAAAACTCTTCTAAGAAAGACAGTACCACCCCTGGTCAGATGGGCTTCTGAAAGTATTTAAGGTCTCATCTGAAATGCAAGCTCTTTGTCCCTACAGCCAAGGGGGCTTTAGCCTCCCCACAGCTCCCTAAACATCCCTCCCTCTAAGTATCCAAGTAATAACAGTAGTTTAACATATACAGCCTCAACGCAAGGTAAATTCACTGCTGTTGTCTCCAAACCCAACCAGACCCTGCCTGAAGCCCCTCCTATACAGAACTTTTGCAGCTGCCCTTGACCACCTAAAGGAGAAAACTGGCTGCTCTTAGGTTTGCATCTGTGTTTCCCAAAGTTTCCTGGAAGTAATTTACATACTTTCTGGATGATGCGGAAGATGGATTCCCATCTGTCACTGAGCAAGGTGGGGAGCTAAGCAGACAGTACAATGAAAATCTCAGCCACTACCTGGTCTTTTTTTTGAGATGGAGTCTTGTTCTGTCACCCAGGCTGGAGTACAGTGATGCAATCTCAGCTTACTGCAAACTCCACCTCCCAGGTTCAAGTGACTCTACTGCCTCAGGCTCCCAAGTAGCTGGGGTTACAGGCACCTGCCACCACACCTGGCTAATTTTTTATTTTCAGTAGAGATAGGGTTTCACCATGTTGGCCAAGCTGGTCTCGAACTCCTGGCCTCAAGTGATCTGCATCTGCCCACCATAGCCTCCTAAAGTGGTGGGATTACAGGCTTGAGCCACCGCATCTGGTTCAATTAAAATTAAAAAAAATTTATCAACTTAATACATGTACATAGTTTTTCAAAAAATCAAATAGCACCAAAAGGCTCAACATGAAAACTCAGCTGCTACATTTATAGCCTTTTGTGTGTGCATACTCCTCATCACTTAATAGATAGTATCACACAACTGAGAAATTCTGAGAGAAACTTTAGCTGCCCAAGACTTTAATGACAGCATTTTTGATTGTTGGTTTTGTTCATCTGTTTGTTAGCTTTGCTCAAAAAACAGATGTGCCAGTTCAGGAAATCTTACACAGGAGGGGAGATGAGGTACTCACTAGTTAACAGATTCCAACACAGCTGGAGATTATGGCAGACTTGTTTCTTAGAAGAGCAGCCCTGAACCTTGAGTTCTCACATCTGCTTTTTCCTCGTGGCAGTCTAAAGAAGAGGGAGGAGCAGTCTGACAATCCGGAGGAGCAAGACTGGCCCAAAACACTTTCCTTGATTGGTGGAGACATTCTGGAGGAGGAGCCAAGCTCTGGGCTAAAGTTTACAGGACTCCCAGCGGTTCCTCTTACAGGTAATGATTTACAGAAACAGCAAGCTTTTGAGGGGCGGAGAAAGCAAATTATTAACAAGAAGGAAAGTGTCCAAGGAGTTGCCGAAGTTCTGTAAAGGGGCAGAGAGAGCACTTCTCAGAAGGAAGAACAGATGGAGGAAGCCACAGAGGAGTTTTGAAATTGAAAGGAAAGAAGTTGAGGGGCGGTTATAGGTTGGCCTAAATCTCATCAAGCCCATTGGTGCGTTTATCTGTCGAAGTGGCAGGACTAAACATAAACGCTATCAGGTTACTCCCCTGCTCAAATCTTTCAGTGCTTCTTTTTCCACTCCAGGTAAAATCCGAGTCCTTACATGAACTGCAAGGAGTTGTATGATCTGGCACAGGGTCCTCTGATCCACAGCCCATTCTCCTTCCTCTGCCTCACTCTGCACAGCCACCAGCCTCCTTGCTTTTTCTCAAACACACTTGCCTGTTTCAGCCTCAGGCTTTCTGAATTCACAGTTTCCACTGACTGGAACTCTTTCCTCAGATATCCCCCTGGCCAAATTCCTCATTTTCTGAGGTGTCTTATTAAATAACTCTTCCCTTACCTCATTTTCTAAAGTAGCACTCTTCATTTTTTCTCTTTACCTTTTCTTAACTTTTTACATCTCTTACTATCACCCTTGAGGGTAAGAACTCTTTTTGTTTGATGGTGTATCTATTGCCTGGAATAGCTACTGGCAAATTTTAGGCATTCAATAAATAGTTGATGGATATGTGAATAAATAAAGGACTCTTTCAATTACATGTGAGAGACCCAACTTAAATTTACTTAAAGAGGAATTTGTTGGTCACTTTTGAGGTCTAGGAGTCTTTTGTTGTTGATTCCTTGGGATTTTCTGTGTAATCACATTACCTGTAAATAAGTAAACAGATCTTACTTCTTTCTTTCAGATCTATATGCGTTTTATTTCCTTTTCTTGCCTTATTGTGCAGGCTAGAGTGTCTAGCTCTACATTGAATAAGAGTGATGAGAGCAGACATCCTTGCTTTGCTTTTGATCTTAGAGGGAAAACATTCAGTCTTTCATGGTTAGGTACAATATTAGTAGTAGGTTTTGTGTAGATGCCCTTTATCAAGTTGAGGAAATTCTCCTCTATTTCTATTTTTTTCTGAGTGTTTTTATCATGAATAGGTGTTGAATTTTGGCAAGTGTTTTTTCTGCATCAGTTACTATAAGCATGTGGTGTTTTTCTTCTTTAGCCTGTTAATAAGATAGATTACACTGATCTTCTAATATTGAACCAGCCTTGCCTCCCTGGAATAAACCTTGCTTGGTCCTGTTGTATATTTCTTTTTCTGTATTGCTGAATTCTATAGTTATGTCTCTTGACAAATTTGAGAACTTTTCAGCTATTATTTCTTGGAGTAAATTTTTAGCCCCCATGTTAGATCTTTTATGATAGTTTCACAGGTCCCTGAGGCTCTGTTCTTTTTTTTCTTTTTTTTCCCATTCTAGTTTCTTTCTTTTGTTCAGGTTGAGTAAATTCTGGCTTCCAGTTCTTTGATTTTTTTCTTCTATTATTTCTATTCTGATGTTAAGCTCATTATTAGAGACAGGGAAAAAACAGTGTTTTTTTTTCTACTCTCACATACCATTCAACATAATGTTAGCAGTGGTGAATCCATACGGATCTACAATAACTTGATTCTTGCCTCTTCAAAGGAAAGAATTCATCCAAGAGGCATAAGGCAGAGTGAGAGACTGAGGCAAGTTTTTGAGCAGGAGTGAGAGTTTATTAGAAAGTTTTAGAGCAGGAACCAAAGGAAGAGGGGCAAGCAGGCAACTTGAGAGATCCAGGTGCCCTGTTTGACTTTTGACTTTGCATTTTATACATTGGCATGCTTCCAAGGTTTTGTATCTCCTTTGATTTTTTCCTTGGCATGGGCTGTCTGCACGTGCAGTGGCCTGTCAGCACTTGGGAGGGGCCACATGTGCAATGTCTTTACTGAAGTTGTGCACATTCTCATTTGAGGCGTTTTTCCCTTACCAGTCAAGTGTTCCTAGAGGAAGGTTGTATACCAGTTAAAATCTGCCATTTTGCCTCTTAGTACGCATGCTTGAGCACACTTGCCCAGTTCCTGAGATCTTATTGGAAAGCTGCTGATCACCAGCTTTAGGTGTTTTCTCTCTCTTAGGAGACTGCCTTTCCCTGGCACCTACTGCAACCAATTATTTTAGAGTGACAGTTTAATAACAGCCTGACCATCACCTGATTGTCGCCTGACATTCCTGCCTTTCCTGCCTTGCCCATATCTGCCTGACTACCTACTCTAACAATAACACTTCTGACACTAGACGTGTGGGGGGTTTTCACTATACCAAGCAATTCTCCAGTGGACACCAGCTTGGGTGTCATGTCCTACTTAGTTCAACACTGTCTACCTGGAAATAGTGTCAGATCCTACAGGTTAAGGTCTCAATCTGTAAACTAAAAAGTATCTGAGACAGGTCTCAATTAATTTAGAGGTTTATTTTGCCATGGTTAAGGATCATGACCCATGACACAGCTTTAGGAGGTCCTGAGAACATGTGCCCAAGGTGATTGGGTTACAGTTTGATTTGATACATTTTAGGGACAAAGAAGTTATAGGCAAAGACATAAATCAATACATGCTGAGGAGGCTGAGGCAGAAAAATTGCTCAAACCTGGGAGGTGGAGGTTGCAGTGAGCTGAGATCATGCCACTGCACTCCAGCCTGGGCACTCCAGCCTGGGCGACAGAGTGAGACTCCGTCTCAAAAAAAAAAAAATGTGTATACATTGGTTCAGCCTGGAAAGTTGGGACATCTCAAAGGAGGAAGAGGCTGGGCTTTCAGGTAATAGGTGGATTTAAAGATCTCCTGATTGGCAATTGGTTGAAAGGGCTAAACTCTGGCTGAAGAATTGAAATCAGCTTGAGTTAAGGTAAAAGGTGGGGGGGTTGCAGAAGCCAAGGTTCTTTTCAAGTAGATGAAGCCTCCAGGTAGCAGGCCTCAAAGAGAACACTTGTGAATGTCTCTTATTAGACGTTAAAAGGTATCACACTCTCTGGAAATACATAGTAAAGATGAAGAAGGAATTAATGAAACCAACTATAACCTAATAGTAGTGGTAACAGAAATTTTTAAATCCTCTTAAAGTTGCTGCGACTTTAACTTGAGTTATACTCAAGTTAAAGAGAATATTAACAGCCTGTCTTCTCTCTGTGGTCAGTGGACCTTATCTATATTCCCCAACTCCACATTCATCAAAGTTTATTACAGGCTCAGTGAGTTCCTGCTTACCTCCCTAGCATGGCTTCAGGGTCACAAGACCAATAAGTTTAGGTTGCAAGACATGTTTTTCTCAAGATGTAAGAAATGTTGTAATGCTTGATTAACTGCCTTTGTTTCTCTCTTCCGTAACTTACTTCCTGCCTCACATGGTTCCCGCCTTAAGATGTTTAAAAGTAGGGAAAGCCTTTAGTTTGGGGCTCAGACTTTCTGGATGTATGTCTGGCTGAGCCGGTGATCACCTTAATAAACTCTCCTGAACCTTTTTCAGTCTCTCCAGTCTTTGATTGTCCCGCAACAAAGGAAGGAGATTTTCCTACAGAATGCAGCTTTTCCCCACAAGAGACAGCTTTGCAGGGCCATTTCAAAATGTGTCAAAGAAATATATTTTGGGGTAAAAGACTTTGATTTTCTTCAGGGCCTGCTATCTGTTATGTGATGCTGTACTAGAGTCATTTTAGAATTTGGATCTTATTGCTACAAAGAGTCTGTTTTGTCAGTTTTAAGATCACTGTTTCAATGTTAATGTTGGTCAGTTGTGCTTGAACTCCAAAAGGGAAGAGTATAATGAGGCATGTCTGTCCCCGCCACCCCCTGTAGCTGCCCCTGCCACCCCCTGTAGCTGCCCCTACTGGCTTTCCATCATGGCCTAATTTTTCAGATTTCCTTGGGTCCTCTTGGTCAAAAGGAGGGTCAATTCAGTCAGTTTGGGGGCTTAGAATTTTATTTTTGATTTACAAGTCCCACAAGACTGCCCCGCACTTCAAGTGTCATAAGATTCAAGGTTGTAATCTGTGCTTCTAACCCCTCTCCTTGAGTTCAATTAATTTGCTAGAACTATTCATAGAACAAAGGGCAACACTTACATCAACCCATTTATTATAAAGGATATTACAAAGGATACAGATGAACAGCCAGATTAAAGAGATGCATAGGGCGAGGTGTGGGAGAAGGGGTACAGAGCTTCCATGTCCTCACCAGATGTTCTGCCCTCCTAGAACTTCCTCATGCTCATCTACCCAGAAGCTCCCTGAACCCAGCCCTTTTTTTTTTTTTTTTTTTGAGATGGAGTCTTGCTGTGTCACCCAGGCTGGAGTGCAGTGGCGTGATCTCGGCTCACTGCAAGCTCCACCTCCCAGGTTTACACCATTCTCCTGCCTCAGCCTCCTGAGTAGCTGGGACTACAGGTGCCCACCACCACACTTGGCTAATTTTTTTGTATTTTTAGTAGAGACGGGGTTTCACCGTGTGTTAGCCAAGATGGTCTCAATCTCCTGACCTCATGATCCGCCCGCCTCAGCCTCCCAAAGTGCTGGGATTACAGGCGTGAGCCACCACACCCAGCCCCTTTTGGGTTTCTTAGAGGCTTCATTACACAGGCCTGACTGATTAAATCATTGGTCATTGGTAATTAACTCAACCTTCAGCCCTTCTTTCCTCCCATGAGGTAGGGGGATGGGAAGTGGCGTGGTGGTGGGGTGGGAGAGAAAGTTCTAACCCTCTAATCACAAGGTTGGTTCTCCTGGCAACCAGCCCCCATCCTGAACCCCTAACCCCTAGTCATCTCACTAGCATACAAAAAAGCTCTCCTCAGCAAATGTAAAAGAACAGAAATTATAACAAACTGTCTCTCAGACCACAGTGCAATCAAACTAGAACTCAGGATTAAGAAACTCACTCAAAACCGCTCAACTACATGGAAACTGAACAACCTGCTCCTGAATGACTACTGGGTACATAATGAAATGAAGGCAGAAATAAAGATGTTCTTTGAAACCAACGAGAACAAAAACACAACATACCAGAATCTCTGGGACACATTCAAAGCAGTGTGTAGAGGGAAATTTATAGCACTAAATGCCCACAAGAGAAAGCAGGAAAGATCCAAAATTGACACCCTAACATCACAATTAAAAGAACTAGAAAAGCAAGAGCAAACACATTCAAAAGCTAGCAGAAGGCAAGAAATAACTAAAATCGAGCAGAACTGAAGGAAATAGAGACACAAAAGACCCTTCAAAAAATTAATGAATCCAGGAGCTGGTTTTTTGAAAGGATCAACAAAATTGATAGACCGCTAGCAAGACTAATAAAGAAAAAAAGAGAGAAGAATCAAATAGACACAATATAAAATGATAAAGGGGATATCACCACCGATCCCACAGAAATACAAACTACCATCAGAGAATACTACAAACACCTCTACGCAAATAAACTAGAAAATCTAGAAGAAATGGAGAAATTCCTCGACACATACACTCTCCAGGAAGAAGTTGAATCTCTCAATAGACCAATAACAGGATCTGAAATTGTGGCAATAATCAATAGCTTACCAACCAAAAAGAGTCCAGGACCAGACGGATTCACAGCCGAATTCTACCAGAGGTACAAGGAGGAACTGGTACCATTCCTTCTGAAACTATTCCAACAATAGAAAAAGAGGGAATCCTCCCTAACTCATTTTATGAGGCCAACATCATCCTGATACCAAAGCCGGGCAGAGACACAACCAAAAAAGAGAATTTTAGACCAATATCCTTGATGAACATTGATGCAAAAATCCTCAATAAAATACTGGCAAACTGAATCCAGCAGCACATCAAAAAGCTTATCCACCATGATCAAGTGGGCTTCATCCCTGGGATGCAAGGATGGTTCAGTATATGCAAATCAATAAATATAATCCAGCATATAAACAGAACCAAAGACAAAAACCACATGATTATCTCAATAGATGCAGAAAAGGCCTTTGACAAAATTCAACAACCTTCATGCAAAAAACTCTCAATAAATTAGGTATTGATGGGACGTATCTCAAAATAATAAGAGCTATCTATGACAAACCCACAGCCAATATCATACTGAATGGGCAAAAACTGGAAGCATTCCCTTTGAAAACTGGCACAAGACAGGGATGCCCTCTCTCACCACTCCTATTCAACATAGTGTTGGAAGTTCTGGCCAGGGAAATTAGGCAGGAGAAGGAAATAAAGGGTATTCAATTAGGAAAAGAGGAAGGCAAATTGTCCCTGTTTGCAGACGACATGATTATATATCTAGAAAACCCCACTGTCTCAGCCCAAAATCTCCTTAAGCTGATAAGCAACTTCAGCAAAGTCTCAGGATACAAAATCAATGTGCAAAAATCACAAGCATTCTTATACACCAATAATAGACAAACAGAGAGCCAAATCATGAGTGAACTCCCATTCACAATTGCTTCAAAGAGAATAAAATACTTAGGAATCCAACTTACAAGGGACGTGAAGGACCTCTTCAAGGAGAGCTACAAACCACTGCTCAAGGAAATAAAAGAGGATACAAACAAATGGAAGAACATTCCATGCTCATGGGTAGGAAGAATCAATATTGTGAAAATGGCCACACTGCCCAAGGTAATGTATAGATTCAATGCCATCCCCATCAAGCTACCAGTGACTTTCTTCACAGAATTGGAAAAAA